>NW_004450263.1:706636-1059955 GCF_000001635.26 Mus musculus | reverse complement strand
GATCAGATTAATGATCTAAACAGTCCCATTTCCCCTAAAGAAATAGAAGCAGTCATTAATAGTCTCCCAACCAAAAAAAGCCCAGGACCAGATGGATTTAGTGTAGAATTCTATCAGACCTTCAAAGAAGACCTAATACCAATATTCCTCAAATTATTCCAAAAAATAGAAACAGAAAGTACTCTACCCAATTCGTCCTAGGAAGCCACAATTATTCTAATACCTAAACTACACAAAGACCCAAAGAAAGAGAACTTCAGACCAATTTCTCTTATGTATATTGATGCAAAAATACTCAATAAAACCTTTGCAAACCGAATCCAAGAACACATCAAAATGATCATCCATCATGATCAAGTAGGCTTTATTCCAGGGATGCAGGGATGGTTCAATATACAGAAATTCAACAAACTAAAAAGAAAAAGCAAACAAACAAAACCCACGCATGATCTTTTTATTATATTTCTGAGAAAAGTATCTGACAAAATCTAACACCCATTCATGACAAAAGTCTTGGAAATATCAGGAGTTCAAGGCTCATACTTACACATAGTAAAGGCAATATTCAGCAAACCAGTAGCCAACATCAAACTAAATGGAGAGAAACTGGAAGCAATCCCACTAAAATCAGGGACTAGAAAAGGCTCTCTTCCTACTTGTTCAACATAGTACTCAAAGTCCTAGCCAGAGCAATTAGACAACAAAGGGAGATCAAAGGAATACATATTGGAAAGGAAGAAGTCGAAATATCACTATTTGCAGATGATATGATAGTATACTTAAGTGACCTTAAAAATTTCACCAGAGAACTCCTAAACCTGATAAATAGCTTCAGTGAAGTAGCTGGATATAAAATTAACTCAAACAAATCAGTGGCCTTTCTCTACACAAAATATAAACAGGCTGAGAATGAAATTAGGGAAACAACACCCTTCAAAATAGTCACAAATAATATAAAATACCTTGGTGTGACTCTAACTAAGGAAGTGAAAGATCTGTATGATAAGAACTTCAAGTCTCTGAAGAAAGAAATCGAAGAAGATCCCAGAAGATGCAAAGATCTCCCATGCTCATGGATTGGCAGGATTAATATAGTAAAAATGGCTATCTTGCCGAAAGCAATCTATAGATTCAATGCAATCCCCATCAAAATTCCAACTCAATTCTTCACCAAATTAGAAGGGGAAATTTGCAAATCCATCTGGAATAACAAAAAACCTAGGATAGTGTACTGGCTGGTTTTGTGTCAATTTGACATGAGGTGGAGTTATCACAGAGAAAGGAGCTTCAGTTGAGGAAATGCCTCCATGAGATCCAGCTGTAAGGAATTTTCTCACTTAGTGATCAGAGGGGAGGGTCCCTTGTGGGTGGTACCATCTCTGGGGTGGTAGTCTTGGGTTCTTTAAGAAAGCAAGTTGAGCAGGGCGGTGGTGGCACACACCTTTAATTCCAGCACTTCGCAGGCAGAGGCAGGCAGATTTCTGAGTTCGAGGCCAGCCTGGTCTACAGAGTGAGTTCCAGGACAGCCAGGGCTATACAGAGAAACCCTGTCTCGACTCCCCCTCCCCGCCAAAAAAAGAAAGAAAAAAAGAAAGCAAGCAAACAAGCAAGCTGAGCAAGCCAGGGGAAGCAAGCCAGTAAGATAGCCTCTGCATCAACTCCTGCTTCCTGACCTGCTTTGGTTTCAGTCCTGACTTCCTTTGGTGATGAACAGCAGTGTGGAAGTATAAGCTGAATAAACCCTTTCCTCCCCAACTTGCTTCTTGGTCATGATATTTTGTCCAGGAATAGAGACCCTGACTAAGACAGATAGCAAAAACAATTCTCAACAATAAAAGAACTTCTGGTGGAATCACCATCCCTGACCTCAAGCTGTACTACAGAGCAATAGTAATAACTACATGGTACTGGTACAGTGACAGGCAGGTAGATCAATGGAATAGAACTGAAGACCCAGAAATAAACTCACACACCTATGGTCACTTGATCTTTGATAAAAGAGTTAAAACCATCCAGTGGGAAAAAGACAATATTTTCAACAAATGGTGCTGGCTCAACTGGTGGTTAGCATGTAGAAGAATGTGAATCAATCCATTCTTATCTCCTTGTACCAAATTCAAGTCCAAGTGGATCAAGGCCACATAAAACCAAATACACTAAAACTTATAGTGGAGAAAGTGAGGAAGAGCCTTGAACGTATGGGCACAGGGGAAAAATTCATGAATAGAATACCAATGGCTTGTGCTATAAGATCAAGAATTGGCAGAGGATCAGAGGTGAGGAGGACACAACATCTGTCTCCAACAAAGGGAGTAACTGGGACCTTCAGTAGCCAGGCACACAGGAATTCCTCCCAACCAATGGCATGGATTCCATCCGGTCTGTCTGAGCAGACCTTGGGTGCAAATTCGGAAGTCAGCCCCATAATATCCCAGAGGCAGCTCCACTCCCAGGTGCTCTAACATGCCCAGGATCAGAGGATCCCAGGAGCTTGGTCACACCAGGATCTCAAGGTCCCAAAGGCAGCTTGACTCCAGGAGCTCAGACACACCCAGAATCTCAGTATTGCAGGATCCCAGAATCACAGGATCATAGAGACAGCTTGACATCAAGGAGTTTTGACACAACCAGGATCACAGGAAGGACAGGCTCCAGTCAGACATAGCCAGGGCAGGTAGCACTAGAGATAACCAGGTGGTGGGAGGCAAGCATAAGAACATAAGAAACAGAAACCAAGGTTACTTGGCATCATCAGAACCCAACTCTCCTACCATAGCAAGATTCAGATCTAAAATCACTTATCATGATGATGATAGAGGACATTAAGAGGGACATAAATAACTCCCTTAAAGAAATACAGGAGAATACAAGTAAACAGCTAGAAGCCCTTAAAGAGGAAACACAAAAATCCCTTAAAGAGTTACAGGAAAACACAATCAAACAGGCAAAGGAAAGGAACAAAACCATCCAGGATCTAAAGATGGAACTAGAAACAATAAAGAAATCAAAAAGGGAGACAACCCTGGTGTTAGAAAACCTAGGAAAGAGATCAGGAGTCAGAGATGCAAGCATCACCAACAAAATACAAGAGATTGAAGAGAGAATCTCAGATGCAGAAGATACTATAGAAAACCTGGACACAACAGTCAAAGAAAACCCCAAAAGCAGAAGCTCCTAACCCAAAACATCCAGGAAATCCAGGACACAATGAGAAGACCAAACCTAAGGATAATAGCTATAGAAGAAAGTGAAGATTCCCAACTTAAAGAGCCAGTAAATATCTTCAACAAAATTATAGAAGAAAACTTACCTAACCTAAGGAAAGAGATGCCCATGAACATACAAGAAGCCTACAGCTGGGCAGTGGTGGTGCACACCTTTAATCTCAGCACTTGGGAGGCAGAGGCAGGCGGATTTCTGAGTTTGAGGCCAGCTTCATCTACAGAGTGAGTTCCAGGACCACCAGGGCTACACAGAGAAACCCTGTCTGGGGGGAAAAAAAAAAGCCTACAGAACTCCAAATAGACTTGACTGGAAAAAAAATTCCTACTCTCACATTAAAACACCAAATGCACTAACCAAAGAAAGAATTTTAAAAGCAATAAGGCAAAAAGGTCAAGTAACATATAAAAGTAGACCTATCAGAATTACACCAGATTTCTCATCAGAGACTATGAAAGCTAGAAGATCCTGGGCAGACATCATACAGACCCTAAGAGAACACAAATGCCAGCCCAGGCTACTATATCCAGCAAAACTCTCAATCACCATAGACAGAGAAATCAAGGTATTCCATGACAAAAATAAATTTACAAAATATCTTTCCATAAATCCAGTCTTACAAAGGATATCAGATGGAAAACTCAAGGAATGAAACTACACTCTAGAAGAAGCAAGAAAGCAATCTTTCAACAAACCCACACAAACATAATTCCACCTCTAACAAGAAAATTAACAGGAAGTAACAATCACTTTTCCTTAATATCTCTTAATATGTAAATTAATTTTGTCAACATATCCTAATTGATTGAAATTAAAAAATATGAGGAATTATAAATTTGTTGTCTGCCATCCCATGGTCTCTCTAAATTGGTAATGGGAGAAATAGGTCCAATATTGTACAATTCATATACACTTTCTGCTTGTTTGTACATGACAGGGTCTTGCTGTGTGCCACATAATGGTCTTGAAATCATTTTTCTCCTATCTCAGCCTCTCTATCAGTAGGATTGTTTGATGTTTTTACACTATACTATGGTTTTCGGAACAGCTTACATATTTCCAAATTATTTATATAGTCAAAAGAAATGTAGATAATTAATTTGGGAGGTGGCTTGTAATAAATCAGCAAAGAGTGAGACTGAAGGCTTTGCTTGATATTCATAATTATTGTATCAATTTTGAAAAAGAGGACTTTATAAGTTACTCTTATTCTGAGATGAATGCTTTTCAAAATCATCACAGCCAATGAATCAGAATCTTACCCTCACCTAATGTCTATGCCACCCTTCAAGCAGAACCATTGTTCATTGAAACGGTTGATGAATGACTTCATGGATAGACCATCTTAATATGCACACCGTTTCTTAAATGAATGTAACCTGTTCCCTGTGGGCTGAGAATGACAACAATCACTCAAGTCAAATAGCTTTGACCATAGCAGGAAATCTGTATCCAAAAATCGTGCCTACAATTCATTCCTTGGTGCAACAGAACTGCCAACTCTTAGCTTATCTACTATGGAGGTAAAATCCTTTTGTGATTGAGGGACATTCAGGTACAGCCTTATTACAATGAACTCCAATGTCCAAAAACTGTTCTTAATTTGTGTTTTTACCACAGTAAGTCAAGATTTTAAGCTCTACTAAAAACAAACAAACAAACAAACAAACAAACAGACTTTATCTATTTATGTTCATTTAAAAAAACTAATAGTGATATATTATTTTAAAATAGCATACAGTTAATATATTTTGAATTTTTAAAAATTTATATTGAGAAAAACGTATGTATTTTCAGTATTGCTGTAGACAAACATCTATATAAGGCTGTTCAATTGATTGTTGTCTTATATCAAACAACTTTTATAATATTCATTTTTATTGTTACAATATTTTATAAATTTTAAAGAATATGATAAAAACAAGAGGTATTGCAGGTTTTAAAAGAGGGGAACTCTCCTGGAGGAGTTGGGGTACAAAAGAAGAATGTGATGTAAGTCTATTTACTCAAAATATGTTTTGAAATGTTAACAAATTCAGATAAATTGAAACTATGTATCATTTCTCATCATAATGCAATAAAACTTGAATCAAAGGTAAAAAAGATCAAGAATCAACAAATGGAACCTCATAAAATCACAAAGCTTCTGTAAGGCAAAGGACACTGTCAATAAGACAAAAAGGCAACCAACAGATTGGGAAAGGATCTTTACCAATTCTGAATCTGATAGAGGACTAATATCCAATATATATAAAGAACTCAAGAAATTAGACTCCAGAGAACCAAGTAACCCTATTAAAAAAAAAAGAGTTGTATGCCAGTCGTAGTGGCACATGCCTTTAATCCCAGCACTCAGGAGGTAGAGGCAGGCAGATTTCTGAGTTCGAGGTCAGCCTGGTCTGCAAAGTGAGTTCCAGAACAGCCAGAGCTATACAGAGAAACCCTGTCTCAAAAAGAACAAAAAACAGAAAACAAAACAACAGCAACAAAAAAAAAAAAAAAAAAAAGAGTTGCAGAACTAAACAAAGAATTCTCAACTGAGGAATACCGAATGGTTGAGAAGCACCTAAAAAGATGTTCAACATTCTTAGTCATCAGGGAAATGAAAATCAAAACAACCCTGAAATTCTACCTCACACCAGTCAGAATAGCTAAGATAAAAAACTCAGGTGACAACAGATTCTGGTGAGAATGTAGAGAAAGAGGAACACTCCTCCATCGCTGGTGGGATTGCAAGCTGGTACAAACACTCTGGAAATCAGTCTGGCGGTTGATGGACATAGTACTACTGGAAGATCAAGCAATACCTCTCCTGGGCATATACCCAGAAGATGTTCCAACCGGTAATAAGGACAAATGCTCCATTATGTTCATAGCAGTCTATTTATAATAGTCAGAAGCTGGAAAGAACCCAGATGTCCCTCAACAGAGGGATGGATACAGATAATGTGATTCATTTACACAATGGAGTACTATGCAGCTATTAAAAACAATGAATTCATGAAATTCTTAGGCAAATGCATGGAACTAGAAAATATCATCCTGAGTGAGGTAAATGAATCACAAAAGAACACACATGATATGCACTCACTGATAAGTAAATATTAACCCAGAAGCTTGGAATAACTAAGACACAATTTGCAAAACACATGAAACTCAAGAATAAGGGAATAAGGAAGACCAAAGTGTGGCTATTTTGATCCTTTTTAAAAGGGCCAACAAAATATCCATGGAAGGAGTTACAGAGACAAAGTTCAGAGCGGAGACTAAAGGAATGACCATACAGAGATGGCCCCACCTGGGTATCTATCCCATAAACAGCCACCAAACCCATACACTAGGCAGATGCCAACAAGAGCTTGCTGACAGAAGACTGGTATAGCTGTCTCCTGAGAGGTTCTGCCAGTGCCTGGCAAATACAGAAATGGATGCTCACAGTCATCCATTGGACAGAGCTCAGGGTCCCCAATGAATGAGCTAGAGAAAGTACCCAAGGAGCTGAAGGGGTTAGCAGCCCCCTAGGAGGAACAACAATATGAACTAACCAGTATCCCTGGAGCTCTCAGGGACTAAACCACCAACCAAATAAAGCACATGGTGGGACTCATGACTCCAGCTGCATATGTAGCACAGGATGGCCTAGTCGGTCATCAAAGGGAGGAGAGGCTCTTGATCCTGTGAAGGTTCTAAGCCCCAATACAGGGGAATCCCCAGGCCAGGAAGCGGGAGTGGGTTGGCTGGTGAGCAGGGGGAAGGGGGAGGGGAGAGGGAAGAAGGGGTAGGTGGGTTTTGGAAGAGAAATCAGGAAGGGGAATAACATTTGAAATGTAAATAAAGAAAATATCTAATAAAAAAAGAAAAAAAGAAAATTTCATAATCAAGCGAAAATTTTAAAATTCTAAGCATGTGTATTTCTAAGCAGCACTCAGTACATTTCATTCCATACATGTCCACACAAAGGAATACATGTCTTTTCTGCCTTTGGGTATTCTTAATCAGAGATAGACATGAAACATGGGCAGGTGGTTGGATTTTGCACATTAAACAGCAGCTTATAGGGTGCACAAAGCAGTGTCCACGTGGTGGTCTTATGAAAGAGAATGAAAGCTTGTTAGCAAATTCCTTCAAGTTGGTTGCCAAGCTATTGACCATCAGAGAGGTATAAGGAGAGTTCCTGTTAATTATAATCATTTTGATGACCAAATGTTTGCCTATAAATACATTAAAATGATCACTCCAGACCAGGCAAGCTGTTCTCATTATAACAAATGTCTAGGAAACAAACAATATTATGATTTACGTGAAATATTATAGTTTCGTATATATTCATTGTACAAAATTATGGCAATTGCATGTATGTGCTTCTATTTTTCTTATATTTATGAACCCTTACTCTTTTTCTCACTTCCATTCTTGCACTTTTTGTCTTGCTTTGTTTTTGTTTTGATTTTTTATTAACTGTTTTATTTGTTTACATTTCAAACAATATGTCCCTTCCTGGCTACCCATCTACCAACTCTAATCACAGGAACTAGAGGGAGGGAGGGACCTGGAACAGAGAGGTGGGAGGAGGGAAAAAGGGGACAGGAACAGGTATTGGAAGGGACAGGAGAGAAGTACAGAGAATCATGAAATTGAATAGAAATATGTAGCAGAGGGGGATGGGGAGCTGGGGGTAGCCACTAGAAAGTCCCAGACTCCAGGGAAGTGAGAGGCTTCGAGGAGCCAATGGTGATGACTTTAGCTAAAATTGGAAGGTACAACCTATAGAGACTATCTCCAGTAGATAGGCACAACCCACAGTAGAGTGACAGGGACACTCATACGTCTTAAAAATTTTAACCCAGAAATGCTCCTTTTCAAAGGAAAGACAGGGACAGAAAAACTAATAGAGACTGAAGGAAAGGCCACCCAGACACCATCCCACCTAGGGATTCATCCTGTCTGCATACACCAAACCCCCATACTCTTGCTGATGTCATTCATGCCTTTTTTATATTGTCCCTTTTCTCAAATAGTCCCTCTTCTATTTTAATGGCATATGTACACAAATGGTAAAAAATGACAGGTACTAGCTAGCTAGCTAGCTAGATAGATACATAGATTGATATATAGATAGATACATAGATAGATACATAGATACATAGATACATAGATAGATGATAGTAGGTGATAGATATTAGGTTGATAAATAGAGTGCCTTCCAATTTGTGAGGAAATATGTGATATGATTTATCACAGTGTGATGATATTTCCTGTCAGTCACACCATTTTATTTGTCTTCACAACTGATTAAAGTTTAGTGGGTAGAGCAATCCTTCTATACTTTATCCATTAATTTGCCAGCATGTATAGAAACTGATTTTGTTGTCTATTTTGAGTAGCGACAAGAATTTTTTTTTTGAAATATCTCAGTCTAGTTAATCTTCTTGGCATATATGCTGTCAAGTATTTTTCTTATTTGACCTTCCTTTCTAAACAAGACTGATTGAAACATTCCTTTGTCCACATGACACCCAATAATCTCAGAGTAATTTGAAGACATGTACTCCAGACAATTTTTTTCTGCATTGGATGATAACAGAAATGGTCACTCAGTTGTGTCTATCTTTTAGAATTTGAATGCATGGACAAAGTTACAATTCATGAAGAAATAAATAACAAGCCCACCTGCAATCAGATACAATATTCCATAGATGATCTTTCTCTACAATCAATAGGGTTTCTAATTTGGTAGAAACAAGTTGTTTCAAGAACAAACATCTACTCATGGCATATAAGTTCGAAACACAAGCCATAGTATATTTAAATCAAAGTTTATGCTGAGGAACTGATAGGTTTTTTTTCACATACAAGGCACAGTGGAGCTTATATGCAGGAAAATGGGTGATACCGGATTAGCTCTGCTATAAAATCTTTATTTCCATTAAAGTTGATGTCATCATAACTGCTTGGATGGAGCTTTTCAATTAACATTGTCCAGCCTATCTATATACTGTAGTATCTCCATAGACCTCAAGGCCATAGCACTATGGGCATAACTGCATATAAAAACTGAGGGAAGAGTGAATATCAGGTGAGGGTCCAGTGACTCTCCCCAACACTCTTTCTATGAGGGGATACTGGCAGTTCACAAATTTGTTCATGATGAACACTTTTGCAAGCAAACACAGATGATCTGATGAAAACTGCCACAGTTTTGCCTGGAGGAAATCTTAGTTTGTCATTCTTATATTACCATCACAGAATCCCACATCTATTTTCAAATTCTAAGGTACTAACACTTAGTCTAGAAACAATTCAGTATATTCAAGTCATATCTCCAAATGTAAAAAAGGATATCATGACTTTTTCAAGGCTATTGTAAAACAAAAATTGTTCTCCAATTTTCTGTACACGGAAAAGTGTTCCTTGTAGTATCTACACCATTGATCCCTTGGGCACTTGGTCTTTAAAGAAAACCATCATCCAGCCAATATTAGGTTCAGAAATAAGAAGGTGAGAATTCAGAAAAAAATGTACATTTTTCTTTTTCTAATCCACCCCTTCCTTGTTGAGATTTTACATATGATGATAAGGGGTAAGTAATATACCTTACACATTTCAGTAACTATTCCTTCCTCTAATATTAATCACCATTCTTTGGCAAGTTTTCTGTACCTGTATATAACTAAATTAGTATATAACGTATTAATTAAATACTTCTAATGAAATGCTTTTAGTCGGGCCAGCCATTAAAATGGAAATCATGTTCTCCAGGTAACCACAGGTTCACTATTAGGTCTGTCAATACAAAAGCCACACTATACTTAAAAGACAGCAGCTTTTGAGCCAGTAGAAATGCAAACATGGTCCATGGAAGGGCTCAGCATAGCCTACTTCTGAGGAGGCATTTGCTGTTAGCAGTTGCTGCAGGCGACTCATGTTTTGGAGGGCTATCACAACTGGCTGGTTGCACATTCTCCTTGGATGATCTCCTGCTCACACCCATATGAAAAGCACTAATTGGAGGCATTATTAAGTGGGTGGAATCTGAAAGAACATTGGTGGGGATAGATAGAATGGAGTGAATATGAAAATACTACATTACATACACTCTAAAATTCTTAAAGAATAATTTTAAAAATGAATTCTAAAAACAAAATGAATGTCTACCTCCCAAAAATGCACAGCAGAAAAATGAACAAATTCTACTCTCCTTCATTAAAATCTTATCAACTCTCACAGAAGAGGAAACTACATTTCAAGAGAAGGAGGAAACACCATCCCCATCACCATGTGGCTGCAAAGCAGAACACACAAACACCACTTCCTCCTTTATAGGCTCTGTTTAAAAGAAAGTTCTCCTCAGCAAAACATCGCAGCTCAGAAAAGGCTGTTCAGTATATGTATTTTTGTTTGTTTGTGTCAATTGAGATCCTTTGCTTCTATACTGCAAGAAATAAGGTAATACAATATAGTCTATTGTCTGTGTTCTGTAATGGTTAAGTTACACTAAAGGCAAATAATCATTTTCAGTGCTTTGTAGAAATTTGCTTCATTGCTCAGGTCACAGAATTTGAGTCAAGATTTTTGATAAGACTCTGAATTGTCAGTTTCAAGCAAGGGACTTTTCACGCATGAACATGTACTTAAACACAGTTGCATGCTTCTGATCATTTTTGCTAATGTTTCTGTGCCATGCATTTGGGCTCTGTATTGTCCTCCATTTTCCACATTATTTACATTATTAATACAGTGCTTAATGTAGTCAAAACTGACATTAAAGATCCATTGCAATGATTAAACTTTTCTGGGATTTAGAATAACTGTGGAAATGAAATTCTGTCCTTGTCTGTGGAGAAAATGACTAGACTGAGTAAATGGAGGTGGAAATGCCCACCCTAAATGTAGATAGACCATTCTATGGCCCACAGTTCAGACCTGAATAAGAAGGAGACAGAAAGTGGAGCACATAAGTTCATAGTTCTGCTTCTCAACTGCAGATTTGATATGATCAAGGGTCTCCTGCACCTTCCATCATGGTGTTCACTCCACCAAGCACTGAACACCTGAACAGTAAACCAGATGGAAACTCCTATCTTAAGTTAACTTTACTTGTCATTATTTATTTATTTATTTACTTACTTACTTATTTATTTATTTATTAATATTTTTATTGGGTATTTTCCTCAATTGCATTTCCAATGCTATCCCAAAAGTCCCCCATACCCTCCCCCCAAATCTCCTACCCACCCACTCCCACTTTTTGGCCCTGGCGTTCCCCTGTACTGGGACATATAAAGTTTGCATGTCCAATGGGCCTCTCTTTCCAGTGATGGCCGATTAGGCCATCTTTTGATACATATGCAGTAGAGTCAAGAGCTCCGGGGTACTGGTTAGTTCATAATGTTGTTGCACCCTAAAGGGTTACAGATCCCTTTAGCTCCTTGGATACTTTCTCTAGCTCCTCCATTGGGGGTCCTGTGATATATCCAGTAGCTGACTGTGAGCATCCACTTCTGTGTTTGCTAGGCCCCGGCATAGTCTCACAAGAGAGAGCTATATCAGGGTCCTTTTAGCAAACTCTTGCTAGTGAATGCAATGGTGTCATCATTTGGAGGCTGATTATGGGATAGATCCCTGGATATGGCAGTCTCTAGATGGTCCATCCTTTTGTCTCAGCTCCAAACTTTGTCTCGGTAACTCCTTCCATGGGTGTTTTGTTCCCAATTTTAAGAAGGGGCAAAGTGTCCACACTTTGGTCTTCGTTCTTCTTCAGTTTCATGTGTTTTGCAAATTGTATTTTATATCTTGGGTATACTAAGTTTCTGGGCTAATATCCACTTATCAGTGAGTACATATCGTTTGAGTTCTTTTGTGATTATGTTACCTCACTCAGGATGATGCCCTCCAGGTCCAACCATTTGCCTAGGAATTTCATAAATTCATTCTTTTAAATAGCTGAGTAGCATTCCATTGTGTAGATGTGCAACATTTTTTGTATGCATTGCTCTGTTGAGGGGCATATGGGTTCTTTCCAGCTTCTGGCTATTATAAATAAGGCTGCTACAAACACAGTGGAGCATGTGTCCTTATTACCAGTTGGAACATCTTCTGGATATATGCCAGGAGAAGTATTGCGGGATCCTCCGGTAGTACTATGTCCAGTTTTCTGAGGAAAAACCAGACTGATTTCCAGAGTGGTTGTACAAGCTTGCAATCCCACCAACAATGGAGGAGTGTTCTTCTTTCTCCACATCCTCGACAGTATTTGCTGTTACCTGAATTTTTGATCTTAGCCATTCTGACTGGTGTGAGATGGAATATCAAGGTTGTTTTGATTTGCATTTCTCTGATGATTAAGGATGGTGAATATTTTTTCAGATGCTTCTCGGCCATTCAGTATTCCTCAGGTGAGAATTCTTTGTTTAGCTCTGATCCCCATTTTTTAATGGGGTTATTTGATTTTCTGGAGTCCACCTTCTTGATTTCTTTATATATGTTGGATATTAGTCCCCTATCTGATTTAGGATAGGTAAAGATCCTTTCCGAATCTGTTGGTGGCCTTTTTGTCTTATTGACGGTGTCTTTTGCCTTACAGAAGCTTTGCAGTTTCATGAAGTTCCATTTGTCAATTCTCAATCTTACAGCACAAGCCATTGCTCTTCTATTCAGGAATTTTTCCCCTGTGCCCATATCTTCAAGGCTTTTCCCCACTTTCTCCTCTATAAGTTTCACTGTCTCTGGTTTTATGTGGAGTTCTTTGATCCACTTAGATGACCTTAGTACAAGGAGATAGAAATGGATCAATTCGAATTCTTCTACATGATAACCACCAGTTGTGCCAGCACCATTTGTTGAAAATGCTGTCTTTCTTCCACTGGATAGTTTTAGCTCCCTTGTAGAAGATCAAGTGACCATAGGTGTGTGGGTTCATTTCTGGGTCTTCAATTCTATTCCATTGGTCTACTTGTCTGTCACTATACCAGTACCATGTAGTCACTATACCAGTACCATGCTATTTTTATCACAATTGCTCTGTAGTAAAGCTTTAGGTCAGGCATGGTGATTCCACCAGAAGTTCCTTTATCCTTAAGAAGAGTTTTTGCTATCCTAGGTTTTTTGTTATTCCAGATGAACTTGCAGATTGCTCTTTCTAATTCGTTGAAGTATTGAATTGGAATTTTGATGGGGATTGCATTGAATCTGTAGATTGCTTTTGGCAAGATAGCCATTTTTACAATGTTGATCCTGCCAATCCATGAGCATCATAGATCTTTCCATCTTGTGAGATCTTCTTCAATTTCTTTCTTCAGAGACTTGAAGTTCTTATCATACAGATCTTTCACTTCCTTAGTTAGAGTCATGCCAAGGTATTTTATATTATTTGTGACTATTGAGAAGGGTGTTGTTTCCCTAATTTCTTTCTCAGCCTGTTTATCCTTTGTGTACAGAAAGGCCATTGACTTGTTTGAGTTAATTTTATATCCAGCTACTTCACTGAAGCTGTTTATCAGGCTTAGGAGTTCTCTGTTGGAATTTTTAGGGTCACTTATATATACTATCATGTCATTTGCAAAAAGTGATATTTTGACTTCTTCCTTTCCAATTTGTATCCCCTTGATCTTCTTTTGTTGTCTAATTGCTCTGGCTAGGACTTCAAGTACAATGTTGAATAGGTAGAGCGAGAGTGGACAGCCTTGTCTAATCCCTGATATTAGTGGGATTGCTTCCAGCTTCTCACCATTTACTTTGATGGTGGGTACTTGCTTGTATAGATTGATTTTATCATGTTTAGGTATGGGCCTTGAATTCCTGATCTTTCCAAGACTTTTATCATGAATGGGTGTTGGATCTTGTCAAATGCTTTTTCCGAGTCTAAGGAGATGATCATGTGGTTTTTGTCTTTGAGTTTGTTTATATAATGGATTATGTTGATGTATTTCTGTATATTAAACCATCCCTGCATCCCTGGAATAAAACCTACTTGGTCAGGATGGATGATTGTTTTAATGTGTTCTTGGATTTGGTTAGCGAGAATTTTATTGAGTATTTTTGCATCGATATTCATAAGGGAAATCGATCTGAAGTTCTCTATCTTTGTTGGATCTTTCTGTGGTTTAGGTATCAGAGTAATTGTGGCTTCATAGAATGAGTTGGGTAGAGTACCTTCTACTTCTATTTTGTGGAATAGTTTGTGCAGAACTGGAATTATATCTTCTTTGAAGGTCTGATAGAACTCTGCACTAAACCCATCTGGTCCTGGGCTTTTTTTTTTTGTTGGGAGACTATTAATGACTGCTTCTATTTCTTTAGGGGATATGGGACTGTTTAGATCATTAACTTGATCCTGATTTAACTCTGGTACCTGGAATCTGTCTATAAATTTGTCCATCTCGTCCATGTTTTCCAGTTTTGTTGAGCATAGCCTTTTGTAGAAGAATTTGATGGTATTTTGGATTTCTTCAGCATCTGTTGTTATGTCTCCCTTTTCATTTCTGATTTTGTTAATTAGGATGTTGTCCCTGTGCCCATTAGTGAGTCTGGCTAAGGGTTTATCTATCTTGTTGATTTTCTCAAAGACCCAGCTCCTCATTTGGTTGATTCTTTGAATAGTTCTTCTTGTTTCCACTTGGTTGATTTCACCCCTGAGTTTGATTATTTCCTGCCATCTACTCCTTTTGGGTGTATTTGCTTTTTTTTTTTTTTTTTTTTTTTTTTTGTTCTAGAGCTTTTAGGTGTGTTGTCAATCTGCTTGTCTGTGCGCTCTTTAGGTTTTTTTTTTTTTTTTTTTTTTGGATGCACTTAGAGCTATAAGTTTTCCTCTTAGAAATGCTTTCATTGTGTCCCATAAGTTAGGGTATGTTGTGGCTTTATTTTCATTAAACTCTAAAAAGCCTTTAATTCCTTTCTTTATTCCTTCCTTGACCAAGATATCATTGAGGAGAGTGTTGTTCATTTTCCATTTGGATGTTGGCTTTCCATTATTTATGTTGATATTGAAGATCAGCCTTAGTCCATGGTGGTCTGATAGGATGCATGGGAAAATTTCAATATTTTTGTATCTGTTGAGGCCTGTTTTGTGACCAATTATATGGTCAATTTTGGAGAAGGTCCCATGAGGTGCTGAGAAGAAGGTATATCCTTTTTTTTTTTTAGGATAAAATGTTTTGTAGATATCTGTTAAGTCCATTTGTTTCATAACTTCTGTTAGTTTTACTGTGTCCCTGTTTAGTTTCTGTTTCCACGATCTGTCCATTGATGAAAGTGGTGTGTTGAAGTTGCCCACTATTATTGTGTGAGGTGCAATATGTGCTTTGAGCTTTACTAAAGTTTCTTTAATGAATGTGGCTGCCCTTGCATTTGGAGCATAGATATTCAGAATTGAGAGTTCCTCTTGGAGGATTTTACCTTTGATGAGTACGAAGTGTCTCTGCTTGTCTTTTTTGATAACTTTGGGTTGGAAGTCGATTTTATTCAATATTAGAATGGCTACTCCAGCTTGTTTCTTCAGATCATTTGCTTGGAAAATTGTTTTCCAGCCTTTCACTCTGAGGTAGTGTCTGTCTTTTTCCCTGAAATGGGTTTCCTGTGAGCAACAGAATGTTGGGTCCTGTTAGTGTAGCCAGTCTGTTAGTCTATGTCTTTTTATTCGGAAATTGAGTCCATTGATATTAAGAGATATTAAGGAAATGTAATTGTTGCTTCGTATTATTTTTGTTGTTAGAGTTGGCATTCTGTTCTTGTGGCTGTCTTCTTTTTGGTTTGTTGAGGGATTACTTTCTTGCTTTTTCTAGGGTGTGGTTTCTGTCCTTTTCTTGTTTTTGTTTTGTTTTGTTTGTTTTTTCTGTTATTATCCTTTGGAGAGCTGGATTCGTGGAAAGATAATGTGTGAATTTGGTTTTGTTGTGGAATACTTTGGTTTCTCCATCTGTTGTAATTGAGAATTTGGCTGGGTATAGTAGCCTGGGCTGGCATTTGTGTTCTCTTAGTGTCTGTATAACATCTGTCCAGGCTCTTCTGGCTTTCATAGTCTCTGGTGAAAAGTCTGGTGTAATTCTGATAGGCCTGCCTTTATATGTTCCTTGACCTTTTTCCCTTACGGCTTTTAATATTTTGTCTTTATTTAGTGCATTTGTTGTTGTGATTATTATGTGTCGGGAGGAATTTCTTTTCTGGTCCAGTCTATTTGGAGTTCTGTAGGCTTCTTGTATGTTCATGGGCATGTCTTTCTTTACGTTTGGGAAGTTTTCTTCTATAATTTTGTTGAAGATATTTGCTGGCCCATTAAGTTGAAAATCTTCATTCTCATCTACTCCTATTATCCGTAGGTTTGGTCTTCTCATTGTGTCCTGGTTTTCCTGGATGTTTTGAGTAAGGATCTTTTTGTGTTTTGTATTTTCTTTAATTGTTGTGCTGATGTTCTCTATGGAATCTTCAGCACCTGAGATTCTCTCTTCCATCTCTTGTATTCTGTTGCTGATGCTTGCATCTATGGCTCCAGATTTCTTTCCTAGGGTTTCTATCTTCAGTATTGCCTCACTTTGGGTTTTCTTTATTGTGTCTACTTCCCTTTTTAGGTCTTGGATGGTTTTATTCAATTCCATCACCTGTTTGGTCGTGTTTTCCTGCAATTCTTTAAGGCATTTTTGTGTTTCCTCTTTAAGGTCTTCTACCTGTTTAGTGGTGTTCTTCTTTAAGTGAGTTATTAAAGTCTTTTTTGATGTCCTCTACCGTCATCATGAGATATGCTTTTAAATCCGGGTCTAGGTTTTCGGGTGAGTTGGGGTGCCCAGGCCTGGTTGGGGTGGGAATGCTGTGTTCTGATGATGGTGAGTGGTCTTGATTTCTGTTAGTAAGATTCTTACGTTTGCCTTTCACCATCTTGTCATCTCTAGAGTTAGTTGTTATAGTTATCTCTGGTTAGAGCTTGTTCCTCAGTTGATTATATTAGCCTCTATCAGTAGACCTGGGAGACTAGCTCTCTCCTTAGTTTCAGTGTTCAGAGTACTCTTCCGGAAGCAAGCTCTCCTCTTGCAGGGAAGGTGCCCAGATATCTGGTGTTCGAACCTGCCTCCTGGCAGAAGTTGTGTTCCACTCACCAGAGTTCTTAAGATCCCGTGGAGGGTCCTGTGGGGTCCTTGTGGGTGTCCAGAGACTCCGTGCCCAAGGAACCCCGGTGCTGGCATGGACAGGAAGGTTGTCATTCTTTATATAGCAACATGAAAAGTCACAAAGCATTCTTCCATCATAAATCTTTATAGGAACAAATGAGAGAATGAGTGAATGTGTCTTGTTGGCATGGGCATGGCTTTGCTAAGGTCTTCATGGATCCAGACCCATGGATGAAAGCCAAAGCATCTGGACTGCTCAGACCTGGCTGAAAAAGGCTTCCTCTGCTCCAACTGTAGGTTTAGTAAGTGTGTAAAACAATTCCAACACAGGTATCTCATCTTGAGTCTTGATAAGCTGAATACTACTCCCCATCTAGATACTGCATAGACCAAGATTATCTAAATGTCTTTTCTTGATACAGTTTTGTACATAAACTCTGTCTCCTTGTTTATGTATGCATGATAACCACATAAATGCAGTAATCTTAACATATTGTTCAACTATATAGAATAAAAACATTTAGATACTTTTGAGAACCAAGACTGTCTTGCCACAGCAATTGTTGTGCCTGTATATCCATGTAATTTCTTCATTCCCTTTATGCCCCAAAGTAGACCCATCTCTGAGATCATGCAAAAATGTGGAAGTTTAATCCTACAGAATTACTAATACTTAAATGCTTTCTAAGGATTTTTAGGGGTCTGGGGTTTACAAGTAATGTGTATATGTCTGTAATGATCTATAGAAACTATTATCAAGGTCACTACCATTGATCTAGATTTAATTACCTTCTATGACATGATTACATTATGTAAAGTATGTATACATATGCTTTTTAAATATATTTCACTAGTGTTTCTCTATTAATAAAATTTCAAAGGCATGTGATGGATGCATGTTATAAATTTCAAAACCAGATGGCCAAAGCTTAGCAAGAGTTAAGGTGATGTGTTACTTTTCTTTTCTTTCTTTTTAAACTTTTTTTGAAGAATTTTTAAAATTTACCTCTCTTTTTAAAAAGATTTATTTATTTTATTTTATTTTATTTTATTTTATTTTATATGAGTACACTGTAGCTGTCTTCAGACACACCAGAAGAGAGCATCAGATCCCACTACAGATCTTTGTGAGCCACCATGTGGTTGTTGGGAATTGAACTCAGGAACTTTGGAAGAGCAGTCAGTGCTCTTAACCGCTGAGCCATCTGTTCAGCCCTGATATGTTACTTTTCATATCAGAAATAATAATATTAATTCTTCATTTACTGACCTTATCAGAAAAGTATTCTTGTATGGACAAAAGTGTTCAAGTAGTTACTTGTCATGGAAATTTGCAGAAGCAGCCTGTTATAAAACAATAGGAAATTCAGACAACAACTAAAAACAAAATAAAATGTAACTATTTCATCCCTGATTGTTCACTCAAGAAAACTATTAATACATGTTCAACTAAAATTACATACAGCAATAGTTATTGCAACATGGCTCATAATGTCACAATGTATAAACATAGTAAATAATCATATAAGGGTTCATCCATCCACAGAATACTGTAACATTATTGAAGCATAAGGGATGTTGTATGCTCCAGTGTGAATGAAGGTTAAAGAAAGTTCAGTGAGGGAGTGGGTGGGTAGGAGAGTGGAGTGGGGAGGGGAAGGTATGGGGGACTTTCGGGATAGCATTTGAAATGTAAATGAAGAAAATACCTAATAAAAAATTGGAAAAAAAAAGTTCAGTGGAGAAAATAAATAGCAGAGAATGGGGGTGGGGGAGTGTGGAGTTCAGTCAGCAAAGTAATTGCCTTGCAAGTAAGACTCTCTGCTAAGTTCTTAGGCCTCATGGGGAAAAACAACAAACAAACACACAAACCAAAAGCCAGAATGTTTATACATGTGGATACAGAAAATGTGGTACATTTGCACAATGAAATACTACTCAGCTATTAAAAACAATGACTTCATGAAATTTGCAGGCAAATGGATGGAACTTGAAAATATCATCCTGAGTGAGGTAACTCAGTCACAAAAGAACACACGCGGTATGTACTCACTAATAAGTGGATATTAGTCCAAAAGTTTGGAATACCCAAGATTCAATTCACAGACCATATGAAGTCTAAGAAGGAAGACCAAAATGTGTATGCTTTAGTTCTTTTTAGAAGGGTGAACAAGATAGTCACAGGAGGAAATATGGAGACAAAATGTGGAGCAGAGACTGAAGGAAAGGCCATTCAGAGACTGCCCCACCTGGGGAATCCATCCCATATACAGTCATCAAATCAGGACTCTATTGTGGATACCAACAACTGCTTCCTTTTTAGGAGCCTGATATGGCTGTCTCTTGAGAGGCTCTGCCAGAGTCTGACAAATACAGATGCTCACAGACAACCACTGGACTGAGCACAGGGGTCCCCGATGAAGGAGTTGGAGAAGGCACTGAAAGAGCTGAGGGGGTTTATAGCCCCATGGAGGGAGCAACATTTTCAACAGGCCAGACCCTCAGAGCTCCTGGGGACTGGACCACCAACCAAAGAATACACATGGAGGGACCCCTAGCACTGGTTCCATATGTGGCAGAGGATGGCCTTGTTGGACATCAATGGGAGGAGAGACCCTTGGGCTTGAGGTTGTCCAATTCCCCAATGTAAGGGAATGCCAGGGCCGGAAGACAGGAGTGGGTGGGTGGGTGAGGGGAGGACCCTCATAGAGAATGGGGGAGGGGTCATGGGATAGGGGGTTTCTGAAAGAGATACCTGGAAAGGGGATAACATTTGAAATGTAAATAAAGAAAATATTCAATAAAAATTAAAAATAAAATAAAGAAAAAAGAATTCCAATTCAGAGAAGACAGTTATAACTGTATGCTTAGAGTTTCATAGCCAGCTTAGCTACCTGGATAAACTTATGACCAATAAGAGTCATTTTAAAATTAGTACTATAATCACTGAGGTCTCAATATGGATATCTAATAAACAGGTATGCCCCCAGTATATAACTAATACAGACACAGAGGGCTGCAAGTACTCTGTTTTCTGGTTGATATGAACTATCTAAATCAATAAATGTGTAGAACAAGAACAGCATATGATAGTCTCTACAGGTTTGAAAGGCTAGAAAGAAGGTATGACTGTTTATCAGTTCTGGAGTTTCCTTAGATGTTGTGAAAATGGATGGAAATAAACATTATGAACTAACCATATTAAATTATTTAAATTCTTATCTTTGTCTGCATGTCTTGTATCATAATAACAAATAATGAACGATAAATGATTTCAACATGTAGCCTTAAGCTAAAACCAGAAGGCCTATTTTCATTTTGAAAATATCATATGTGTCCTTGTTATAAATTTGTGGTGAAACACTTCTTGTGTTTATAGAATGACCTTTAGTTCTTCATCCATGCTGATCATGCAGAAAATGATGGCAGGAGAAGAAATTACCCTGTGAACCAAGCCAAAGGTCAGGTTTTATTTATAAGAATGTATCACAAAATCTATCCTTTCTTTTTTCATTATTTTATGTGAAATCAAAACCTCACGACAAGCTGCAGATTTACATGTGTGCCTAGTAATAAAAATCTGGGATGAATAAGCAGTAATAAGTAATTCAGGCAGTTGATGTAACTTGGTGACCCTACAGACTCTGGTATACATTCTCATCACTAAAAGGAGGAAGCAGAAGAAGAGAAAGAGGAACCTTTACAGCGTTTAGTGACACAATACTTACCCTCCCTATGAAACTAAATTAGAATCCCTTTTTGTCCACATTCTCATCAACACTTAAAATTTTTATAAAATTCCAATTCTAATTCTAACTAGACTGAGATAAAGGGTTTTTTTTTTTGTTTTGTTTTACAGTTTTTGCTTTAATTTCTATGATAAATTGTCTTGAACTTATTTTCATGTATTTTAGGTAAAATTTTGTTGGCTCTATTAAGAAAAGTTTACTCTTATAATTCATTTATACTAACATAACTGATTCTACTGATGCTAAGGTTTCTGAGGTTTGATTATGTATTTTGGGTATTAAGTAGTTGTATGAATGCCACACAAGGATTTTCTCAGACTCTAAGAATAATAAGTGGTATATTGTTAGGAAGTGTAACAAAAACTCAAGGAGAGAGAAGAAAGAAGGGAGTGGAGGGGGAGGGGGAAGAAGGAAGAAGAAGAAGAAGAAGAAGAAGAAGAAGAAGAAGGAGAAGGAGAAGGAGAAGGAGAAGGAGAAGGAGAAGGAGAAGGAGAAGAAGGAGGAGGAGGAGGAGGAGGAGGAGGAGGAGGAGAAGAAGAAGAAGAAGAAGAAGAAGAAGAAGAAGAAGAAGAAGAAGAAGAAGAAGAAGAAGAAGAAGAAGAAGAAGAAGAAGAGAAGAGAAGAATGGATGGATGGATGGATGAGTGGTTTAATATTTGTAACTTGAAATGAATAAAGACATGACGATATCACAGTGAAATTTTGCACTTAACACTTTTTTTTTCGAGACAGGGTTTCTCTGTGTAGTCCTGGCTGTTCTGGAACTCACTCTGTAGACCAGGCTGGCCTCGAACTCAGAAATCTGCCTGCCTCTGCATCCCAAGTGCTGGGATTAAAGGCGTGCACCACCACCGCCTGGCTCACTTAACACATTTTAACAATTAAAACAGTGATAAAAGTATAACTAATACACTGATCCCTCTCCTATCTCTTAGATGCTCTGAAGCTGTGTTGCCTTTTTCAAAACAAACTTGAATCCAAACTTAAAGACCATTGCAACATTCATTTCATAATGTTTATCTATGTAAATACATCTTAATTAGGGTTCTACTGCTGTGAAAAGATGCCATGACCAAGGCAGCTCTTAAAAAGGACAACATTTCATTGAGGCTGGCTTACAAGTTCAGAAGTTCAGTCCATTATCATCAAGGCAAGAGCATGGGCGCATCCAGGCAGGCATGATTTGGGAGAAGCTGAGAGGTCTACATCTTGTTCCAAAGGCAGAGTAGAAGACTTATTCCAACATGGGAGGAGGGTCACATTATCTATGCCAACAGTGACACTCTTTCTCCAGCAAGGCCACACCAAGTAATAGTGTCACTCTCTGGGCCAAGCATATTCAAACCACCACAGAGGATATAATATCTCAAACTTAATATATATGTATTTTATATGTATTTTATATATACCTCTTTAAGTATGGAGTGATAAAAAAGAAGCAAGAAGAGAGGAGAAAAGGTTGAAAAACAGGATGGAGGGAAGAAAGGGAGGAAGGAAGGAAGGCAGGAAGGCAATAGGGAAGGAATAGAAGGGGGAAATGTGTGATGTTATAGAGATATTAATGCCCAAGAAAGACAATTTAGTGGATTAAAAGGGATAAAAAACTATTCAACCATTCAGATATTCAGCAATATGTTTATTTTATTTCCTATCTATACTGCCCACTGGAATGAAACCTTTGCTTTAAGAATAACAGCACATACCGTGCTAGTTTGAAGAAGAAATTTTCTTATGATATCATGCCTTTGAACATTTTCCTTAGTTGCTGGCACTGTTTCTGATATTATGGGAACTTCAGGAAGTAGAGGCCTTGCTATAGAAAATATATCACCTGAGTTGGCATTGTGACTTTGTGCTTTGTTGCTTGGCCTCACTTCTTGTCTTCCCTTATTTTCCCAGTGTGTGTATGAACTGTGAATGGCTAGCTCTTGGTACCATCTCTACTTTGCTACAGTGGACTCTCCCCCTCTGCAACTGTAAGCTAAAATTAAACTTTTCTTGCTGTAATTTTCTCAGAGATGGTGTTCTCCCACCCACCTAGCCCCACCCACTTCCACCTAACCTCACCTCATCCCAGCCCCAGCGTCCACCTTCCTGGGGACATCAAGTCTCTATAGGTTGCATTGATTCAGTAATGACTCAGAGTCAGTAGCAGATGAAAGCTGCTAGTTAAGTTACTCTCTCTGTCCCCTGACTAGTCTCAGTATTCTTTTTTTTTCTTCCTTGCTGTTCCTAAATGCCAATTCTTTTTTTTTTAAATATTTTTTTAATTACGTATTTTCCTCAATTACATTTCCAATGCTATCCCAAAATTCCCCCATACCCTCCCCCTCAATCCCTTACCTACCCATTCCCACTTTTTGGTCCTGGCATTCCCCTGTACTGGGGCATATAAAGTTTGCAAGTCCAATGGGCCTCTTTTTCCAATGATGGCCAATTAGGCCATCTTTTGATACATATGCAGCTAGAGTCAAGAGCTCCGGGGTACTGGTTAGTTCATAATGTTGTTGCACCTACAGGGTTGCAGATCTCTTTAGCTCCTTGGTTACTTTCTCTAGCTTCTCCATTGGGGGCCCTGTGATCTATCCAATAGCTGACTGTGAGCATCCACTTATGTTTTTGCTAGGCCCCGGCATAGTCTCACAAGAGGCAGCTATATCAGGGTCCTTTCAGCAAACGCTTGCTAGTGTATACAATGGTGTCATTGTTTGGAGGCTAATTATGGGATGGATCCCTGGATATGGCAGTTTCTAGATGGTCCATCCTTTTGTCTCAGCTCCAAACTTTCTCTCTGTAACTCCTTCCATGGGTGATTGTTTCCAATTCAAAGAAGGGGCAAAGTGTCCACACTTTGGTCTTCGTTCTTCTTCAGTTTCATGTGTTTTACAAATTGTCTCTTATATCTCGGATATACTAAGTTTCTGGGCTAATATCCACTTATCAGTGAGTACATATCATTTAGTTCTTTTGTGATTGTGTTACCTCACTCAGGATGATGCCCTCCAGGTCTCAGTATTCTTTATTCTTAAGGCAAACTATTCTTCAGCTTAATTGTCCTTCAGCTTAATAGTGGGAGAGAGCCTGAACACAGTTGTTTATTTACTAAAGCTACATAATCAAGGCTTTGATTATTGTTAATAACTATGAAAAATTCTTAAATTTACATAAATTCTATGAGTCTGCAATCAATAGTCCCAATTTCCTTTTCCTTAGAGCAGAACTAAACTCTAAGAAAAAGCACATTTCCTTATAGGTTTACATGGCCTATTCTTCACAGGTAGCTGTGAAGTAACTATTTTCATGTAAAAACAGAAAGATAACAGACTACTACAATTAAAATATTTCCTTACTAAGTTTTGAATTTATGTAAGTAAAACAGCCCCCTCTATTATATTTTCAGGCGTTATTATCTCCAATTCTTCAAACAGAAAAACAGATTGCTACCTTTCTATATGCTTCTATATCATCTTTAAATTCTTTAATCTTCATTTCCTCAACTTAGCAATTCCATAGCCTCATGTACTTTCCTTCTAATACTATTTATTCCTAAATCACATATAATTTCCTACTTTTCTATCCATCCCTTTTCTTCCTAGGACTACTTTAACTCTCTATCCTTGATGTCTTCAAGTTTACCCTGACTAATTAATGCAGCAGTCATTTGACCAGAAGGTACACATATCACCTCTGACCCCACATTCAAGGCCCACTCTGGAAATGAACTATTTATACCAAGGACTATGTAGGCTTTTATGACCCTTATGGTTATGTTGTCTAGATCCTTTTCCATGGCCCTAAAGGCCAAGCAGAAGGCCTGTTCCTCATTCTCCACAGCGTCATAACTGTCTTCCTTCTTCATTTCTGAAACCACATCTGTTTTAATTATTATGGCATGATTAGCTCTGAGCTCTGGGTGTGTGTGTTTGTGTTGTTTTGTTCCCCAGAAAGAAAGATTGAAAGTAGAGTAGTAAAGATAGCAGATCAGCTTCAGGGCAAAAGAAACCATCAGCACGTATGGGAATGACAGGGATCAACAGCCTGGCAATGCTCCAGGGGCAGGAACTGTGTCACACCTCCCCTTATGCAGTCATGCCAGACCTGGCACTGAGGAACCTATAAACTGATGTCACTAATAACTCGACTAATTTAAATTTCTCCCAGCAGTGTATATGTTTCCCTTACCAACTTCTTCATTATCATGTGTCATTTATTTTGCTAATGATAAGTATTCTGAGTGCACTGACATGCCATTCCAACATAATATTATTATGCTTTGGTTGTTTTGTGGATTATTTTTAATTTAAACTTGACATAGTGAAGAATAGCTGGGTCATGAAGTCCCAATGAGAGCTTGTATATGTGTGTTGGCCTGTGGACATGTCTGTGAGAAACTATTTTTGTTAAGTTAGCTGATGTGAGGATGATGGGGATTATTGTGTTTGCTATGATTTTATAGGTACAATGTCCTGTGCTGTGTGAAAGTGGAAAAATCAAGTTGAATATAATCAACCAAGCAATTGAACATGAACATTAAATACGATTTGGACTCTGAAAATTAGTTTGAAAATTGACATTTGGAATGTATATTAAATTACCATAAGAGAAGACTTCAGGAACAAAGAACAGAGGTTATAGTTTAAGCATATTATTGTTGGCCAGAAATGGTGTCAAACAATTTTGTGTTTGCCCTCTGGAAGCAGAATTTTGTGTCAGTGGCAACTGTATCCCACACAATTAAGGATAGTCCAGGGTTATGTAATGAGATCCCTTCTCAAACAAAAATGAGAAGTTTCTGTATTCAGTTGACAAAGTTTGAGGTAGTGTGGTTAGCTTTAACTGTCAACTTGACACAATTCAGAATCACTTTAGTATAAAGCCTTCCCCTTTTTGTATTCAAAATAAATCTCAAACAATGCAGTATGGTAATGTGTCAGCCACTGAAACATATATAACTTTTGTGGTTGAATTTGATCCCAGGGCAGGAGAGACGGCTCAGTAGTTAAGAGCACAGATTGCTCTTGCAGACAAATGGGTTTCAATTCCCAGCACCTCACAGAATATCCAATACCCTTCTCTGGATTCCTCATAAATTGCAAACACATGATACCAAGACATACACGCAGGCAGAACACTCACACTCATACACAAAATAAAATCAAGTAAACTTTTAAAAAGAAAAAATTGACCCTAACTTTCTGGTAGTAAAAACAGAGTTTAATATGATAACACATATAGTTTTCTTTATTATAAAGGATAATTCTGTTTGCTTAAATGTGTTACAATATTTTGATTTTTTTTCCATTTTATTAGATATTTTCTTTATTTACATTTAAAATATTATCCCCTTTCCTTGTTTCCCCTCCGAAAACCCCCTATCACATTCCCCCTCTCCCTGCTCATTAACCTACCAACTCCTACTTTCCTACCATGGCATTCCCCTTCACTGGGACATCGAATCTTCACAGGACCAAGGGTCTCTCCTCTCATTAATGTCCTACAAGGCCATCATCCTCTGCTACATATACTGCTGGAGCCATGGGTTCCTCCATGTGTATTGTTTGGTTGGTGGTTTAGTCCCTGGGAGCTCTGGGGTACTGGTTGGTTCATATTGTTGTTTCTCCTATGGGGCTGCAAATTCCTTCAGCTCCTTGGGTCCTTTCTATAGCTCCTCCATTGGGGACCCTGTGCTCAGTCCAATGGACGGCTGTGAGTATCCACTTCTAGATACAAAATTAACTCAAACTAATCAGTGGTCTTCCTCTACTCAAAGGATAAACAGGCTGAGAAAGTAATTAGGGAAACAACACACTTCACAATAGTCACAAATAATATAAAGTATTTTGGTGTGACTCTAAGCAAGTGAAAGATCTGTATAATAAGAACTTCAAGTCTCTGAAGAAAGAAATCGAAGAAGATCTCAGAAGGTGGAAAGATCTCTCTTGCTCATGGATTGGTAGGATAAATATAGTAAAAATGACCACCTTCCCAAAAGCAATCTTCAGATTCAATGCAATCCCCATCAAAATTCCAACTCAATTCTTCAACAAATTAGAAAGGGTAATTTGCAAATTCATCTGGAATAACAAAAAACTTAGGATAGCAAAAACTATTCTCAACAATAAAGGAACCTCTGGTGGAATCACCATGCCTGACCTCAAACTGTACTGCAGAACAATCGTGATAAAATCTGCATGGTACTGGTATAGCGACAGACAAGTAGATCAATGGAATAGAATTGAAGACCCAGAAATGAACCCACACACCTATGGTCACTTGATCTTTGACAAGGGAGTTAAAACCATCCAGTGGAAAAAAGACAGCATTTTCAACAAACTGTGCTGACTGAACTGGCGGTTATCATATAGAAGAATGTGAATTGATCCATTATTATCTCCTTGTACAAAGCTCAAGTCTAAGTGGATCAAGGAACTTCACATAAAACCAGAGACACTGAAACTTATAGAGAAGAAAGTGGGGAAAAGCCTTGAAGATATGGGCACAGGGGAAAAATTCCTGAACAGAACAGCAATGGCTTGTGCTGTAAGATCAAGAATTGACAAATGGGACCTCAAAAATTGCAAAGCCTCATAAAAAGGCAAAAGACACTGTCAATAAAACAAAAAGGCCACCAACAGATTAGGAAAGAATCTTTACCCATCCTAAATCCAATAGGGGACTAATATCCAATATATACAAAGAACTCAAGAAGCTGGACTCCAGAAAACCAAATAACCCTATTTAAAACTGGGTACAGAGCAAAACAAAGAATTCTCAATTGAGGAATACCGAATGGCTGAGAAGCACCTGAAAAAATGTACATCCTTAATCATCAGGGAAATGCAAATCAAAACAACTGTGAGATTCCACCTCACACCAGTCAGAATGGCTAAGATCAAAAATTCAGGTGATAGCAGATGCTGGCGAAGATGTGAAGAAAGAGGAACACTCCTCCATTGTTGGTGGGATTGCAAGCTTGTACAACCACTCTGGAAATCAGTCTGGAGTTTCCTCAGAAAACTGGACATAGTACTACTGGAAGATCCAGCAATACTTCTGGGCATATACCCAGAAGAAGTTCCATCTTGTAATAAGGACACATGCTCCACTATGTTCATAGCAGCCTTATTTATAATAGCCGGAAGCTGGAAAGAACCCAGATGTCCCTCATCAGAAGAATGGATACAGAAAATGTGGTACATTTACACAATGGAGTACTACTCAGCAATTTAAAAGAATGAATTTATGAAATTCTTAGGCAAATAGATGTATCTGGAGGATATCATTCTGAGTGAGGTAACTCAATCACAAAAACCTCACATGATATATACTCACTGGATAAGTGGATATTAGCTCAGAAACTTAGAATACCCTAGATACAGTTTGCAAAACACATGAAACTCAAGAAGAAGGAAGACCAAAGTGTGGATACTTTGTTCCATCTTAGAATGGGGAACAACAAAGTTCAGAGTAGAGCCTGAAGATCATCCAGAGACTGTCCAACTTGGGGATCTATCCCATAAACAGCCAGTAAACCCAGACACTAGGCAGATGCCAACAAGAGCCTGCTGACAGAAGCCTGATATAGCTGTCTCCTGTGAGGCTCTACTAGTGCCTGGCAAATACAGAAGTGGATGCTCACAGTCATCCACTAGACAGAGCAATTGGTCCCCAAAGAAGGAGCCAGAAAAAGTACCCAGGGAGCTGAAAGGGTCTGAAGCTCCATAGGAGAAATATCAATATGAACTAACCAGTACCCCCAGAGCTCCTTGGAACTATATCACCAATCAAAGAAAACACATGGAGGAACTTGTGGCTCTAGCTGCATATGTAGCAGAAGATGGTGTAGTCGGTCATCAGTGGGAGGAGAGGCCCCTGGTCTTGTGAAGATTCCATGCCCCAGTATAGGGGAATTCCAGGACCAGGAATAGGAGTGGATGGGCTGGGGAGCAGGGGGAGGTGGAGAGGATAGGGAATTTTTGGAGGGGAAATTAGGAAAGGGTATAACATTTGAAATGAAAATAAAGAAAATATCTAAAAAAAAAAAAAAAAAAAAAGATATCCCGTGCCGCGGGATTCAGTTATTCGTGGGTGCGAGGGGAACCTTGAACCTGTAAGGAAATGGGAGGAAAAGAAAGAGAGCAGGACGACCAAGTAGATTGAACCTATCAAGGTCTCGTTTATTAAGCTGAGGTGCTTTCCTTATAAAGCATACATCGTGGAAAATAGGGGAGGGGTCGAGGGAGAGTTATACAAAGAACAAGGGAAAGGAGGACTGCTGGCATGGGGGCTGAAGTCAGGCGCCAAGCAGCAGGCACTTTGCATCTTTTCTCAGGAGCCTTGATCCTCCTCAACAGCCTTGGGAGTCAAGCTGGGCTCAGGCACAGCTCATGTCCTTGGATGTCTTTTAGGGAAGAGGGGACTGTTATTCAAATTTTACAGCCTTAGGTGTTAGGAAGGGAATAAGGAGGAAGGGGGTGGCAACCAGCTCTTAGTACAAGGCCCTTTGACTTGTTAAGGAAATTGTGAAGGGATCACTTTCTCAAGGGATGGTCTCTGAAGAGAGAGTCTGCCTGAGGCTAAGGTGAAGAGACTCAGATTAATTTCATTGACAAAAGAAGTCTCAGCAACACTCCTCATAGTCTTTGTTCTCTGGTTAAGTCTCATGAAGAGCATTTAAAACAAATGTAGCAAGCTTAGAAAAGAAAAATATAAAATATATGGTTTGAGTATTAAAGGAGTACCAGGAACTTAAATGGAGATAAATTCTGTGTTCAAGGAGATAACAAATTAAGGGAGTGGGACTTTTGGGCAAGATCCTACCCAGCTGAGTTTAGATCCAGGCATGGTGGTGCACACCTTTAATCCCAAGAGACAAAACCAAGCAGATCTCTGAGTTCAAGTTCAGCCTGGGTCAGAGCAAGTTCTAGGTGAAGAAAAGCTTATATTCAGTCATGGTGGTACACACTTTTAATCCCAGGAGACAGGCATGCAGATCAATGAGTTCAAGGTTAATCTACAGAGCAAGATTCAGGACAGCCAAGCTTAGGCAGTAAGTGAGCCGGAAAACAGATAGTTGGTGATAATGTAATAGAATAGGGGTCCATGTTCCATCCCCAGCAAGCAGCAGAACTTGGCAGTTTTGACCATGTGGCTCTGGCTTTAAAGTCAAGGGGAGAAGGAGATTGTGGGGATGATTAATGCTGGTTATCTGGAGCTAAGAAATTAGTTGTGATTAAGAGAGACCAGCTTCACTGAGGTGATATCTTCTGGTAAGCACTTTCTGAGAGCACAAAAAAGCTGTGTTCCAGAGATAGCCAAGGTTTTACCTCAAGCTGCAGCTGTACATGGTAATGTGTAAGGATCACCCAGGTGGTACTGGTTTAGAAGGCATGAGAGGGTTATGAATAGCTGCCAAGGCTTGGCCTGGTGGTGGTGAACAGGATAGTTTGGGGTGTACCCTGGCCCATCCTCTGGCTCAAAGAAGAAGAGAAAGGAGGATGGGGAAGGATTGTTGAAAGGGGTGAACGGGAGGGGGGCAGTGAGCAGGATGTGAAGTAAATAAGTTAAAAAAATATTTACAACAACAAAAAAAAATATTTGCAACCAAATTCAAGGAACATATTAAGAACATCGGGATTAGGACTGAGTGGGCTTCATCCCAGAGATGCTAGGTGTGAATAACAATCCAGAAAGTGTGATATATCATTCCAGAAAGTGTGATATATCATTTCAGAAAGTGTGATATATCATTCCAGAAAGTGTGATATATCATTCCAGAAAGTGTGATATATCATGTAAACAAAATTTAAGCAGAAAAAAGTTCACATAATAACTTGGATACCTATCAAAAAATGCATTTATCAAAACTCAAGATGCCTTCATGATTAAAGACCCAGAGTCTTTAGGAATAGGTGGAGTGTGTTTCAAAACAATAAAGATGTTATCCAGGGATAGTACCAAAAAAGTGCCTGCAATTCTTAAACTGGAGAGGAGTATTAGTATTATGACTGAAACATCTATGGAATCAACTTTCATTGGATACAGGACTTCCCAAGTAATAAACATAAAAACTCTGTACTAATAAACCTCACTTCTAGTCACATAGTTTTAAACAGCATAAATTAAAAGATCATAAGCCACCTTCTCTAATTAACACAACATACAGGTGATATCACCTTAGTCACTATTTGCTGCTGATGCACACAAGTCAAAAATTACCTTCCATTTTCATCAATGGATTTTATGTGTTTTATTTCTCACTTTAATGCTGCACTAGCCAGTCAGTTACTTTCCCTAAGACACTCGCAAGATACTCAATGAATAAAGAATAAAACATTGTCAAATATACTCTGATTATGGGACTCCTTAGCAACGACTTTAAAGAGAGGAAGTGATTTAAGGTGGTATGTGGGGAGAGAATTTAAGAAAATAAGTGTCTAATGTTTCAAAAATAAACAACAAATACCATTTAGTGAAGAAATTGAGGAGACTGGAACATAAATCTACAATCTGGTATTAGGCCATATTGATTTTTGTTTTAGTTTGTTAAAAAATACTGAAAAAAATCACAAGAAAAGTGATATATGATGATTATCTTTTAACAGAGTCATTCTGCTTTTAAGTAGATAATTTGATGTAAATGGCTAAGCAGGGATGAATGAAGTTGTTTTAGAATGTTATTGCTTTGGTCCCAGTGAATGCTGAAAGGGTTGTAGATATGCTAATAAATGTCTGGTTTCAAAACAGTATTGATTCTGAAAGGAAGAATTTTATTTGCGCATATGCGCAGACATTTCAAGAAGAACTTGACGTGTTTTGGCCTACATCTTCATCAGTTCAGACTGCTATAGTGAATAGCAAAGACACAGTGACTTATACAGGACTTCTCAACTCCTCATAATTAGAAAGCTGGGGAGTCCAGATCCAGGCATTGTCATATTTGGTGTTTGGAGTTTGGCTTGCTTTCTGATGCATAGATGATTCTTTTTCTTGTATTTCCATGTGGCAGAGAGGGGGCTCACTCTCTTGTTCTAATGAGCATGTTGTTGTCACAGGGAAGGCTGTAAGCTCATGTCCAGCCATTTCCTCTAAGCTCTGCCTCTCACTTGCCTCCCACTAGAGTTTCAATGTGTGGCTATGGATAAGCACTCAATCTTCAGTAGTCTAAATGATTCTATGAAGAAGATACACGACCGAGATGGTGGACGTTTCAAAGGAGAATTGTTAGGGGTTAGTTAGTCGACATTTACAGTTCAGATAGTTATGATTAGAGAGATGGAGAGATATTCTAAATATCTAATTTGAAATACCTAATATGGATCTGAAATAGAAAGGCTGAATTTATGACAAATATAAGTTGAGGATGCAAACATCTAAAATGGAAGATGCAAAGCTTGTAAGTAACAGGGCAGGTGGGTAAAACAGTCAGTGTTGCTAGAGTACAAATGCCCGGGATGTATACAGTTTTTGAAACAACATTGAGTTTTATTGTATTGTCTCACATGCTATCAACTTCATGTGCCGATTTCTGGTAGTTAATAGCTTTTATTGATGACAGTGGTTCTTAACTTTTCTAATTCTGAGACCCATAAATATAGTTCCTCATATTGTGGTGACTCCAACCATCCACTTATTTTGTTGCTACTTCACATCTGTAATTTTGTTAATTATGAATCCTGATGTAAATAAATAATATGGAGGATATCCGATTTGCAACTCCTGTGAACCATTTATCCCCAAAGATGTCATGACCCACAGGTTGAGAACCACTGGCCTATGATTTCCATGGCATTTGCCTAAAATAAGACTACATTTTGATGCTATCAATAGAAAACCAAAAGCAAAAAATAAACACATATACTATTATATATCACTAGAAATCATGAGGAAAATGAGGTGTGGGGAGAGTTGACTTAAGAGCTCAGTACTGGCTTCAGGTGGTAGGGGTTTTGTTTTTGTTTTTCATTTTTATCTTGTTTACTACTCAGTCAACCACAGAACTGACTTCATCAAGTCTTCCCTCTGATTTTGTGATTTCTGCCAGAGGAAATGATGCACATATTTTCTTATGTGGTTTTAGGAAGAATTTCCAGGAAATCTGTACACAGACAGAAAATCTTGACATATCTGCTATAGATATACTAGAAAATATTGCCTTCCATCTCTGAACAATCTGAAACACACTTATGCTTAAATCTAACTGCAGCAAAAACAGTGGGAGTTTTCTGCCGAAGAACCAGTGGGTTGATACAAAGACTATCTGTCAGAAATAAAAAGCAAAATATAATTTCTAATATAAAAATAGAGAGGAGTTGATTAACATTTCTATTAGACCACTGTGGGTAGTATTAGGAAGTTTTAATATGGATGACACTAGCATAGATAAGCAGACATAAATAACAAACTAAAGAAGTACATTTTGATTTTAAGTCTCCTTTTAGTCTAATATACTCACTTCAAAATTCGTCCCATTTATATCATTTTAATGGGAACGTAAGTAGCAATGCCAATTTATTTGGTTTTCTTCACATATTCGATTCCATTGTGCCAAATTCTGACTTCATGTTATAGGTGGAATGTGCCCCAATCACACTGAATTTCTTTAACTCAATTACATGGAAATCACGTACATGGAAATATTCTTCTCAGTCATGGGAAAGATACCTTTAACTGATTTTTTTCTATTGATAGAACAATGGAGATCATTTCCATCCTACCATAAATGCATACAATCCCATCATTTTTGTCAATGCACTCAGTCTTTGATGAACTTTGATGAACTTAAGGGAGAAAGATTAACAGTTACAATTAACATAGGCAGTGCCATTAATGTTGCATGTAGTTTAAAAGAATGAACAAAAGACCTTCATTTTCATCAATGGAATTTCAAAACTTTCCCCACTTCCTGAAAAAAGTGGGTGGGTAAAATGAATAGATGTAGACTCAATTTAAACTAATAGTGGAACATTTTGTGAAAGATAAAAAAGTTATTCTGTGTTTAAAAATGCCTTTTAACCCGATACAAAGGGTTCCCAAATAACTCCAAATAATCGTGATAAACTTTTAAAGCCTACACACTTTTTAAAATTTAATTTTTAATTAATTTTTTTACACTCGATATAAGCCTACATACTCTTGTTCAGCTTTCTATATTCTGAAATTAATCATTACAAAGTTTCTAAACTCATGACAATTTTTCATCACTCAAAAATATAGTAAAGAACGATAAATCTTCAGACTAACAAAGGATTGTTGGTATTTTTCAACTTGCCTGGCAATAGCATAATAGCCCTAAATTGCGATTAAAAAAACAACAAAACAACATTGTTATCTTCGTCTATTTACATCGTGTAAAAGTGCATTTGGGTGCTTAACTTAGATTAACAAAGGGTTTTGCCTCTGATCCATTTATTCAACAAAATAGAATTTGGAGTCTCACTCGGAATAGGGTTCCAATTGGCTACAGGATTTAGGACTCTTTCAAGCCAGTTACTATCCTTTGAACAGTGTGTTCTCCCCCCCCCCCCCCCCCCCCCGCTAGTCCCCAGAAAAATCCATTAGGGGCGTGGAAAGAGGAGCAGCAGGCTTCCTACTCTGCAGGGACCAACTGGGAGGAGCTTGGCCGAGGCCCCGCCTGCCTTTCGCTTTTGTTATGGGAAGCACGAGCAAAAAGCGGGCGGAATGGTTGGAGTGCGCATGCGTGTGTCCCACGGCTCCGGAAGTCGAAGTCGCGTCTCTGCAGGTTGAAAAAGTTGCCGGGATCCTCGGTGTTCTGTGAGGTACTGAACGCTAGGGTGTTGGAGTTCTTGGTGTAATCGCTGGAGGTCGGGCCCTGGATGATATGAGGGGTCGTTTGCAACCACATTTGGGGTAGTTGTAGAGAAAGTGCGCTATGCGTTGGCGGCAGCGATAACCCGCTGTGTTCGGCATCCTCTCTCTCAGGGAGACCTCAAGCTTCAGGGGTGTGTGTGTGTGTCTGTGTGTGTGCGCTATGCGTTGGCGGCAGCGATAACCCGCTGTGTGTGTGTGTGTGTGTGTGTGTTATTGGGAGCCTCAGAGGCTTCAGGTACTTGCCCAGGTGACAAGTGTCAGAAGAAAAGCATGAACCTGGTGCACAGTGAACAGAGAGAGCGCTAGGATTAAAGGAACGGGCTACTACTATGCCGTGCAACAGGTCGGAAAACTGGCTTTTAAAAGTATTTTGATTCAAGCTGATACTTCCTGCTGAGGACACAAAAAGCATCGTTTTGCCAAAGTATAATTTGTTTTCAGTTTTTTTTTTTTTTGTTTTTTGCTTTCTTTAGTAATATTGAAGAGTATTAATGTAGGATCTACTTTTAATCTGTTTTTTTTCTTTGAAAAGTGGATAGTGACTTTATTAGTATGAGGTTCATATGAGTTTTAATCTGTTGTTTAAGAAATACCCATATGGTTGTTTACCAAGAGTCCATGGTGTGTGTGAGACAGAAAGTTTTAATATGAAAGCCAAAAGAGAAGTTGAAAGGAACTGTTATAAAACACTATCATGCCTGTACTTTTGACTAGGTAATTATTTTCCGAAGTTGACAGTGGGGCAGAGACTAAACTGAACTTTTTGTTTTGTATTGACTTGCCCTCATTGTCCTAGTTTATGAGTTTTTCATTTCACATTAAGAATTTTTTCTTTCTTAAATTGTAATTGGTTTCTAAAACAACATTTTATTTTGCTGAGAGATTGTATTACCGGGTTGAGAAAAAACACTTTGGGAAATTAATGAACTTCACTTTCTGTATCTTCAATAAGACTTAAGTTATGAATCTTACATATTTTTTTCCTCAGATTTTCCCCAGATGACTTAATATTTATTAGAACATGCTATATTGAATTCCTAAAAGTATGGTCCAAGTGAAATTCAGAGAAAGGTTCTCTAAAGATTAAGAAAGGGAATCGAATATCCTGACTGCCTGACACATCCCATAGTTCAGTATGAGTATATTAGGAGTACTGTGCCAGTGCAAGTTTTTAAAGGCAAGTGAGCATGCTTGCTGAAGATTGCTGTAATCCTCAGCCATAGATATTAGCAGCACAGGCTTGCACAGAGAGAGGTTCTGTTTGTGTGTGTGTGTGTGTGTGTGTGTGTGTGTGTTGTGTGTTGTGTGTATGCAGTGGGCTTTATGCAGGATGAGGCTGTAGCAGAGACCTTTGGGACAGTAATTCTCAGGTAGTCAGTCATATGTGAGAAGAACCCTTTCTCAGAACCTCTAAGTGACTTTATGTGTTTTGTTAGGGTTGATGCTACTCTGGCAGTATCCTGAAAACTTTCTTAAAAGATAAGACATTTCAAAGGCTTTCAGTTGTATTCAAACTTTTGCATAAAAAATGTATATAGTTTGTAAAAGCAGTCATCTTTACTATTTTTCTCTCCATTTTAGGGAAAAAACTGTTATTTCTTCAGTTTTTGGAAGTTAAGCAGCTGCTTTGAAGATTAGACCTTAATAAGGTAATAATGAGGTGTATGTGTGCTACATTTCTGCTTAGCTTTCTGCTTATACTGTAGAAATAGATAACTTTCTATATGTATATCTCACGGGGACACACACATATATGAATGAATTTAATAGATAATACATTTGTAGGAGACAATGCCTATATAAGGAAAAGCTGCTTTTTCATCATCAAAGCTTTGCCATAGTGTCTCCCTTGGCCTCCTCTCTTTTACTTAGGAGACCAGACACAGTTTGAAAGGATCTGGCACATGATGATACCCAAAGACCAAATTCTCAACACAAAGATTTATTTGCACCAGAGGGACAAAGGACAGGGAATAAGAGACAAAAGATGGGGTATAGAGGACTAGGGATAAGAGAAAAGGTACAAGGGAGATGGGAGGAAGGGAAATTTGCCCCAAGGGACAAAGGGACTGCCTCTGGATAGGGAGGAGACAGATATAGCCTCTTTGTAAATGGCAGTTTATAAGGGGAAATCTTCTGTTAAGAGGAGGTTGTTTGTTTTGACTGAATAGGTTGACTAGGGTAGCCAAAAATGGACCTTATGATCCTTAGTCTTCCAACACTTTGGTAGCTGGAACTCAGTAGAGAGCCTCAGGGGGAGGAAGTGGCCAAATATGGGAATCTTGGTGGCTAGCTTCAGGAATGTAACTCACAGTTTAGTACAGTGAATGGGAGAGAAGGGGAAAAGGCAAAACCATTTGCTGACCTTTTTGCCATGTCTGAACTTGTGTTTCCCATGCTCTGGCGTGCAAAAGCCCTTCTTTCCTCTCACATCCAGGCTGCTAGAGTAGCTGTCTGTGTTTTCTGTTGGCGCTTTAATTAACATGGTTTAATCATTTTAGTAACTTACAGAGTTTGCCTTCCTTATATAACTTTTTACATAGATGTCCTCATGTAGGGAGAATACTCTCTCTTTATTATTGCTCCAATAATCCTGTCAAGCAAGGAAAAGGCACCTTGGGCATTCAGTCCATTTCGTGTAAAGCTTGTGAATTGCTTTGGATGGTCTGGAGCAGTGAGAGGGACCTGGAGTGAACCACAGCTGTCATAACCAGCAGTGCTGTAGGCAGCTGTATTAGTGCAGGGAAGCAGTGGTGAACCAGACTTAATGATTGTCTCTTGGAGTTTGCACCATAAAAGAGAGAAGAAATGAAATAAGGAAGTATAAATAATAATGTAAGATACAAATATACTCTTGTTAAAAATTAAATTAAGATTATGGACTATAAAGACATACTCAAAATACATTTTATGAGGAAATGTATTGTATCTGTGATACCCATCAAGGAAGACTGATAGAAAATTGAAACTTGTCTCTGTTTGGTTTGGGTTTTCTAGTAGTTGGTTAGGTAAATGACTGTTAAATAGATTGTGAAGTTCAGGCAGGTTGAGAAAGCGAGTAAATAGAAGGTTTAGTTGTGGACTTCAACTGTTTGATCTCAGAGAAATCATTCATTAATTAAGAAATCAAGAAGTACAAATGAGTATAGTATAACGTAGGACAAACACTGGTATTTCTGGCCATCCAGGTTTATTTTGAATTGAGTTTTATCAGATAGGCAAATCTGGTCTATGAGGAAATGACCAAGTCACGGTGAGAACTTTTACAAAGGAAACACAAACTTGTAATTAGTATCTAATCCAGAAAAGATATAAAGGTGACTTTTCAAGTTATTGCCCCCAAGGGTAAGCAGTGCCCTCATAATCCACAGTCTAATCCATTCGTCTTTAAATTTTATAAGATCTCATGTCAGACAGCGCAGATGTAACTCGGACTGCCACCTTCTCCTGATAGCCTTCATCACCAGCAGACACAGTTTTCTGCAGAAAGGTGAGATGCCCCTTTGTGTGAGAAAATGCTAACCATAGTGAATAGACAGTTCTGGAAGTGGTCACTGGGCCCAGTGCACAGAAGACTTCTCTGTGGTACATTCTAAAAGCAGAAAGGGACCGAAGCCCAGAAATTTATGTATATCTTAAGAATTTCATGCTAAAATTAGATGAATAAGGTCAATAATATAGTTCAACAGATAAAAGCCTGAGGGTTTAACTTCACGGAAGAGAAGAATTAAAAGATGAAGGAAAATGAAAGGAGGAGTGACTTTATTACAGCTAAAAGCAAAGGTGGAAGGCAACTCGGTTTCTCCTGGTGTAAAACTAGTGCGTTCTTATGTAGATGGCTTAGATCAATACCTAGGACTGATGTTCTGGATACTGAAATACATATGCATTAGAGATTTTGCACTACTAATGAATACTATTTCTACTCTAGATGTAGTTTTATTTAAGTCATATTTTTTATCACCATGATGTCATCTACTGCCTTGTTATATGCATTCACTCATGTATCTCATTTATATAAGTGGAGGCAATGATTTTGGAAGTTGCACTAAATGCAATTGTCCAAGCAATATTGTGAGTGCTTTTTTTTTTTGATCATGGAGGAGGCATTATACTGTAGCAGCTATATTATATCAGTAGGTGATGGAGACTCTTTAAGATGGTTGTAGTCTAAATCATGTATTCAGTAAGTATTAAATAAGTTTAGGTGATCCAGGCGCTAGTTTATAGACATGTATATTGTTTATTTTAAAAATGAATATGCAACTCATATTATGTTCAGAGTTATTCATACTTCTAATTGGTGAAAAATAACTTTCCCATGTGGGGCCTCATTGAAGTGTCTGGATTTGTAGTCTTGTCAGTAGTAAGCAGAGATAAACTGCATAGTTTTGATAGCATTTAAAGATTTTAAACTAACTTTATGTATTTGTGCACCTTTATTATCTTGTCATGTTTTGGTTTTAATGGGGCAGTGTAGTTGGATAGAATACTGTTTCTGTACTTCTGTGGGTGAAATGCTTATTCTAACTGGGTTATTTGAGTTGTGTGTTGTCTTAGTCAGGGTTTCTATTCCTGCACAAACATCATGACCAAGAAACAAGTTGGGGAGGAAAGGATTTATTTAGCTTACACTTCCATACTGCTGTTCATCACCAAAGGAAGTCAGGACTGGAACTCAAGCAGGTCAGGGAGCAGGAGCTGATGCAGAGGCCATGGAGGGATGTTCTTTACTGGCTTGCTTCCCCTGGCTTGCTCAGCCTGCTCTCTTATAGAACCCAAGACTACCAGCCCAGAGATGGTCCCACCCACAAGGGGCCTTTCCCCCTTGATCACTAATTGAGAAAATGTCTTACAGTTGGATCTCATGGAGGCATTTCCTCAACTGAGGCTCCTTTCTCTGTGATAACTCCAGCTGTGTCAAGTTGACACAAAACTAGCCAGTACACGTGTAGAATTGGAAATGTTCTCAATGAATTGAATTTGTCAAAATAAACCAACAGTAGACAGACTAGCAGCAGATAAGAGTTAACAGTGTACACAAGCTGTAAAAATGACACAGTAAAAGAAGGTATAGAGTTGAGGCTCGAATACACTCCTCCCCCCTTCGGAATCATTTACTACCCGATTAAAATTGTCCATGGCAAACAAAACAAACAACAGGAACAAACAACTAGGAAAAGAAAATTCATCAGAGGGGCAGATAACACAAAGTTCCTATGTGCTTGGATGTAATGTTGGGTTGTTAGTCTCTTCCTCTGTGCTGAGTCTGATCTTGTTTAATGAAGTTGTTATTAGGGGATAAACGTAGGCTGTTGTCTTTGGCCTGTCTGTTCTCTAAGCAGGTTAGGGAACCTCAAACAGAACCCTCTGTATCTGCTGTTCCCTAAGTGTTCCCTGTCTGATGTCTAGAGCAGAACATACTAGAACAGCAGCATATAAAACAGTTGGATGCTTTCAATTAAACAAACAAACCAAAAGAAACAACCAGATTTCTGCTTTTAGAAAGCCTCCATGTATAAACGAGAGTCTTTTAAACCTGCAGTCATGATCTGTTATTCACAGAAATGCATTGTGAGTGATAGAGGCACTGAGTGAACCTCATAGAGTGTGTTTAACAGACTAAGCTGCTGAGTGTCCATGCAACTGCCATCCTATATGAGGCTCCTTGTTTGAAATATCCTGCCATCATATTCATTGAGGCTTAGATAGACATGCAGAGCTCATGTTAGTGATTGCAGTTATTTCTACTTCTAGGTACTTTGATATGTACTTAAGTTCATTTTAAATAATGTATTAGCCCTTTTAGGGAAAATGGATTTTTCTCTTACCATTCTTTGTGAATGCATTTCCTTCCCCCTTTTCTACTTTGTTCCCTACCAAACCTGTAAATGCCTCTTTGGTAAAGGCTTTGATATGATTTAGTTGAGCCTCCAGATCAATTTGATGGTTTTAGTATCACCAAAGGCCTTATATGGCCTGCAGTGGCCTTTTTTTGATATTAAAACATAGTAAATAAGATTGAAGATGATCAAATTTATAGATGAAATGACTGCTACTTGGGGAAAGTCTGGGATGGTTCTGTGCAAGTGAAAAAAACAAGTATCAACGCCAATTTTCTACCTATATGAACTTTTTAAGTTATGCGCATGTGTGTGTTTGAGTTGGGGTGGGGCCTGTGCAGCTGAGTTGAGATGCCAGTGGAAGCAGGCGGAGGGTGCAGTTGTAAGAGCCACCATGGGGAACTTGAGTGCTAGTAAGTTTACAGTTAACTGTAATTCAAAATATTTGGAGGTAACATGCATACAAATAAACCTTGTCTGTTTTGTTTTCAGGGTTGGGGTAAATCTGTAAAGGGATTTTCCACAGAGCAATGTCTTCGGTAAGGTGATATTTAATTTCATTTAGTATATACAGTGACATGAATCCATACACTTACCCATCTGCTTCATAACTTGATCTACTTTATAGTTTGATGTCCAACTAGCCTACTTTTTATTTGAATTTTTCTCTAGTGACAATAAAATAGAAAACTGATACCTGTACTTTTTTTTATAAGATGATGTTATATTATAGTCATATATTTACCTAATATTTGATTGTTTTGTTATCTTCATTATGTATAATATCTCCTCATAAGCTCTACAGACATAAGAAGAAAAAAAAGCTTTGTGAAGACATTTCAGTTTTTATTATTTTAAGCCACAGGCAAATTAATTTCTTCTGTTTTTTGCCAGCTTGTATTACAATCAGTTTTTATGCACCGTGATTTAACAGATTATATCCATAAAACCCTTTATATTTGTGATACTTTCTTTTAGAACCAATTTTTGCTTTTTATAAAAGTTTGGTGTCACATTATGAACTAACCAGTACCCCGGAGCTCTTGACTCTAGCTGCATATGTATCAAAAGATGGCCTAGTCGGCCATCACTGGAAAGAGAGGCCCATTGGACACGCAAACTTTATATGCCCCAGTACAGGGGAACGCCAGGGCCAAAAAGTGGGAGTGGGTGGGTAGGGGATTGGGGGGGGTGGGTATGGGGAATTTTGGGATAGCATTGGAAATGTAAATGAGCTAAATACCTAATAAAAAATGGAAAAAAAAAGAAATGTATTTCACTTGACAGCTCACAAATATATGGATCTGTTTTTTAATCTGCTCTTTGCTAACATGTATGTTAACAATTGGTGGAAAGCCGATTGCAGTTTCAGACCTCATAGCTCTGTTCCAAATGGTTTGTCTGAGGAACTGAGAGATCAGGAGCAGAGATGAGCTGTTAGCTAAAAAAAAAAAAAAAAAAAAAAAAAAAAAGTTTGGTGTCTAATGCAGCAGACAGAAAGCTCCTGTACTCACAGCTGAGTAAACCTGCAAAGAAAGCAATGTGTTGATAATGTAATGGTACTCATGTTTATTGCTTATTTATTTGCATTTCCGTGTATGTGTGTACGCCTGCTTCAGTTTTTGGGCACCACTTTTGTGCAGGTGCTCACAGAGGCCAGAGGCATTGGATCTCATGGAACTAAGGTTATAAATGTTTTGTGAGCCACTCAGTATGGGTGCTAGAAACCAAGCCATGGTCCTCTGCAAGTAAGTGGCCTTTAACCACTGTGTGTAGCTGGGAAGTACATGCAGATGCCAACAACAGATGTTCCGGTGTCTTTCTGTCTCTCTCTCCACCATATATTCTGAGGCATGCTGTCTCATCAAACTCAGAGCTCGCTAATTCTTGTTCTGCTGGTCAGCTTGCTCCCAAGATCCTCTGACTCTGTCTCCAGAGCATTGTAAGTGCAGGGTAGCTGCACACCTACCTAGCATTGACCACGGTACTCGAGCCTCACACAGTCATGGCCAGTGCTTCCTGCTGACCATCTCTCCAGCCCTGTAGCCCCGATTTTCACATTTTAGGCAGATATTGTCTTGCTTTTTATCCACTGCTGTAAATTATATTTCACTGAATATAAGATTTACTGATGGGGTTTTTGTTTGTTTGTGAGGTCTGGTTGTGGTTGTTGTATTGTTCAGTTGGTTCTGGGCATTAAACCTAGGCTCTTGCAAATGACAGTCAATGCTGTCTCTGGGCTACTTCTTTAGTCCCTAGTCCTTGGATACACATGTCCTCACTCTATAACAAGCTTTGTCTTAAGCCTGCAAGACATAATAAAAGCCTTTCATGTCTTTGCAAAATATAGATAGGGGATGCATATACTGAGTGTTTTTTGAAGATGTTATCAGATTATCTTTAGTGTATTATCATAGTTTATAATAGAAAGCCTCCAGCTGCCACATGAATATGTTTTAGTGTATTTAAAAGTGATTTCCTAGATCTCTGTGATCTAATGCTGCAGAGGTTGATCATTTGTGACAGTTATTAAAAAACAAACAAAGTCACCCAAACCAAAAAACTCTTAGCTTAACTGTGCTGGCACATGCTGTGGTCCTAGCATGCCATTACTCAAGAGAATTAGGCAGTAGGATCACATACTGGGTCTCTCAAGGAGACTGTGCCTCAAACCAGAAAACAAAATCTTACTTGGTAGCAACACTGGTCACATTTAAGATCTGTTTGCAAGGTTATTCTGGGCAGGAATATTCTTGTTCTTATACTATTAACCATAAAACAATGAAATGCCCCAGTTAGCACCATCACAAAAGGGAGTATGAGCTCATGTTATCAGCCTAGAACATGGGAAGCTGCTATAAAAAGTGTATGTTTTTGTTACAGATATGAGACATAGCTTTTTGCATCACCTCAACAGATCGCTTGCAGATCCCTGATGTAAAGTTATGTCCAAGTGCTTTTAAGTACAGTTTGCTCTGTGGATTTTGTTTTGTTCCATGCTACCACCTACCAGTGATACACATTCGCTAATCATTCCCCTTACCTAGCCCTGTTAATTCTTCCCTCTATATGTTTGTCTCTTAAGTTCAAAATGGTTTCAGTGCCTCCTACCTTCTATAGACTACTCTTAGGGACCCCACGTTGTACTGTCATCAAGGAAGACAGATTGACTACTTGTTTACTTGGAATTATTGAGTGAATTTATGTGTAATAGTTACAGATAATTTTTATTGAAGGGTACATTAACCTAACTTGTAAGAGAATTGAGTATATATAAAAATCAATGTATTATTTTATATTGAAAATAGTAACTTACCTATTAAATGGGTAGTGACTAATTTTTGTGGAATGACAAATTAATAATTTAAAAGTGTTTTTGTTGTTTGTGCATTTGAGTAAATAGTGGTTCATATCCCTAAGCTCTGCTAGCTCTCCCACTCATCACAGTGTCAGGGACATGCTTGTTAACGTTAGAATACTGGATGCATTCTCAGAGCTTCGGCCAGGGCTTTTCTTTCTGTTTCTTTTCCTGAGCTCCATGGTAATTGATGGGCTCCAGGTCCTTGAGAGCACAGAGCTGTGGTCGCCCCCTGGGCTTCCAGAGATGCCCTCACTCATCTCCGTCAGGAAGACTCTTAGAGCTGTAACGTTGATGACACACAGAGTTGAAAGGATTGTCTTCCAGCTTGCCAGCTTCTAAATTTTAATGGATTTTTTTATACTTTCTTGTTAAAGAAGTATAATTAGTATTTAAGCTGTTATAGGCTGATGCATTGATTTCAATAGATGAACTAGTTGTTATCAATAGTATAATCTTCTGAAGCTGTACATTGTTTTTTTTTTATATTTTAAACCACGTATTTTATTGAAAATACTTAATTTGACTAATTTAAAAAATATGAATAAAATGCCAAACTTTTTCACATAAATTATCATTTTGGTTTTGCCTACTCTAACACCCTTTTTCTTTATGACTAATTTTGAGAGTAAGGGCTGTGCTGCCCCCTGGTGGTCAGTCACTTAGAACACAGCTAAGTCTGTGAATCTGCCCATGTGTATGTAATTCCTGAGTGAATGACTTGAGTGAATGATTTTGGTCTTCAGGAAACACATTCCCCCACTGACATTTAGCCAAGCTCAACAAAATGGCTCTTCCTAAGTTTTCCTTTTCTTTTCTGTGTGTTTGTTTGTTTCTGGTTTTCATTTTTAGACATGGTCTTATGTAGCCCAGGCTAGCCTGGAACTCACCATATAGCCAAGGGTGGATGGGAACTTCAGGTTCTCCTACATGTACCTTTCTCCAGTGCTGACTATAGGTGAGCCACCAAACCTGGCTTTAGGGGGTGCTAGTGAGAGAACCAGGGCTTTCTGTATGCTTGACAGCACTTCACCAGATAAGCTACATCACCGACTTTAAAGACAAAAGCCTGTCAATATATAAAAGGATGGTGAGACATCAGTCTGCCACGGCAGCTTTGCCAGTGCCAGGTTTGCCACTGATTTTCTTCTTTTCCTCTCTGGTTTTGTTTTTGGTTTTTTTGGAGACAGGGTCTCATTAAGTAGCCTTGGATGGCCTAGAAGTCACTATTGTAGACCAGGGTGGCCATGGCCATGAGTCACAGAGATCCACCTGCCTGTACCATGAATTTGCAGCAATCCTCCTGCTTCAGATTCCCAAGTGCTGGGATTATAGGTGTGAGCTATCATGCCCTTAACACCATCTTTATTAAAATTGATGCCACTACTCTGGAAAACTCCATGTCCGCTTTTTGGGAACAGGAGACCTTGCCTCAGGTTTCCAGAAGCCAACCCTGAAAGGAGACAGTGGCACAGCCTAAGCTCATTCTCCAGACCAAACACTGTAGACTTGAGGTTCTTCAGTTCTCCCCGTGTCTTAGGAGCTCTCCTGTTGCTGTCACGGACTTCACACAGCATGGCCAGGTCCTGATTTCCATGGGTGCTGTTCATAGTTGCCTTATAGAGCATTTGCTCCAGGTCTCTCAGCTTCTGTCGGAGAACCTTAATGTCTGGCTTGAAGCCTTCTACTTCCAGGATTGTTCAATGCTCCACAGCATTATAGGTCTTTGTCATTATCTGTAAGCGCTTACCCATCTTGTGATCCTTGAAGATCTCTCTCCTTCCTCCTCCTTCCTCCCGAATTCGAACAAGTTCTTCTTCTAGAGAAATGTACTGTTCTTGGTACGTGTTGGATAGCTTTTTCTCTTGTATTAGCTTATCCTTAGGAGAATTAGTATATTCATTTTGAGCATGATGACTCTCGTGTAAAATGGGAACTACTTTTCCAAGTTTGTTTTCTTTCTTCTTACAGTGTGCTCTATACTGCATAATCTTTGACATCAGGTGATCTTTCTCAAGCATCCATACCTTCTCTTTATTTTGGTTTTCAAATTTTAGTTGTAGAAAGTCCTTGGTGTTCTCGTAGAGCAGTTCTTGGGTATTATGGAGAGACTTGGTCAGCTCCTTAATTTTCTCTTGGTTTCTCTGGTGCTGAACTTGGATATCCTCGACTCTGATCCATGAGCCCTTCCCTTCAACTTGCTCTCTAGAAAGCTTCATCTGCTCTCCCAGCTGCACCTGAAATGCTTCCACCTGCAGGAGGAGTGTCTCTGTGTCCCTCTGGTTGCGCTCAGAAATGTCCTCTTTGTCCTTTATTCTTACTTGTCTTCTGCTTACTCCAGGGTCTGCTTTAGAAGCAGAAGGCTCACACACATCTGCAGCCCGGAGAGTCTTCAGGAGAATGCTGACTTTGTGGGGAGGCTCCTTATGAAAATAGGTCACCTGACCAGCTCCTGGCCCCACAAGAGCTAACAGCTTCTGAATCTTTTTCTTGGCTTCCAGTTCTCTGATTCTTAGTCAGTCTTTTTCTGAGTAGAGTTGTAAAACGTGTTCCCTTTCCTGGAAGAGGCAGACCTGCATATTAGGGCTTTCTGCAATTCCGCAATCTCTTCCTCCCTCTGCTGCAAGTTCCACTCACGTTTATGCTGCTCTTCGCAAGCGTCTCTGTAGAGATTAGCTTCTTCAGCAGGTCTTCATTCTCTGACTCACAATTAGCCATTTTCTTCTGATAGTACTCTAGAAGCTCCTGAGAAGGGCAAAGGACAGCCAGTTGATCCTCGACTGAAGGCAGAGGAGTTGACTCCATTGAGTCTGCCATTTTCTTCCACCTGTTGATATCACCAAAGCCGTTGCCAGCACCATGTTTGGAGGCAATTGATATTAGGTTTAGAGGTTCAGTCCATTATCATCAAGGTAGGAACATGGCAGCATCCAGGCAGGCATGGTGCAGGAGGAGCTGAGAGTTCTACATTTTCGTCTGAAGGCTGCTAGCAGAATGCTGAAGCTGTACATTGTTATCTATTGTCACTACCTCTTCCCCAGGAAGTCATTTTCTTCAGGATAAATCTTCTAAAGTGAAATAATATAAGCTTGGTAATTTACAGGTGTTATCATAATATTGAAAAATGTAAATCACCTGCTAAATTCTGCTAAATTCACCAGCTATTCTTTCTTTCTTTAGGCCCCAGTAGCACCTTCTACATACACACCCCTAAATCTACTTAAGGAAGGCACTGTTGTCAATGTCTGTGGTGTTGTGAAGTTCTTTAAGCCTCCGTACTTAAGCAAAGGAACAGGTAAGTATTGAGATGTCGGGTGTTTTATGGACAAGAGCTCTGTTGGAACTCAGGACCACAACTCCTTTTGTGACCTGGGTCTCAGAACACTTTCAATCCTGATTTTCAGATGCCAAGCAATACCGATGTGTGTTCTTTAGTCATTTTAATTTATGAAGTGAATGTAGTCGTTAGATTTCTGAGTTTTGCTCAACACAATACAAGTAAAATTTTGGAAAGATGTTAAGTTACATGGAAACATAAGTATTAAGTTTGTGTATGAAGGTAAATATGTCACCAAATACTAAACATTCCAGTACTGTAACAGTCGCACATCAGTCATTTTCAAGTCTGGCACAAAAATGAAAAACAGGAAGAAAAAACAAAAACCCAGGTAAGTATAGCATGCATTAATGGATACAATGTGTAGACTGTTTCAAGATGATAAGGTGTGTTGGGAGAGGAAGTGAAAGAGTATTTTTGTGTGATGAAATAATTCACCTGCTGACCATCTCCTCAGCCCCTGCATCATCTCCTTCCAGTCCCTGCCCTGACTTCCATCAGTGAGACTGTAAGCTATGTGGTGAAATAAACTCGTCCTTCCCCAAGTTGCTTTTGACCATGGTGTTTTATCACAGCACTAGATCCCCAACTATAAGACATTCCCTACCCTGATTTCTTCAGTAGGAGGGCATATGTTCCGATGCACTTTTTCTTTGATAAGTATGTTGTAAGTGTCAATATCCCTTTATTCTTCCTTCATACTTGAGAATCTGCACACTATTGCAAAGCATTGAACAAAATAGAAAACAAGGAGAATCAAATGGTTTTGAATTTCTCTGACTGTATTGGTAATATCCCACCACAAATGGGGCTATTAGTCCTTTTCTCGTTCATTATAAAACTACTGGACTGTGTCCTGCTAATTCTCTCATCTTAGGAGTGACAGACAGCATAGGTGCATTGCATCTGGCTGTCAATATTTTCAGAAAGGGGATATTTTAGATCATATCTTCTTTTACTGTGGAAAATACTATTTCTTTAGAACTTCATTGCTTTCTTTTTTTTTAGATGTTTGTTTATTTCCTTTTTTTGCTTTGTTTTCCTTATTCACTGTTATGCATTCATTTAAAAATGTCTACATTAATTTATTTTGTGGGGTATTTGATGAGGATAGACTTCTTTCTACTTTCTTGACTTTAAAGTGATTAAAAAGTTATTACTTCTCTAGAAAATCAGTATAGAATATTTATATTTATTTCCTTTTATATTTTAAGGTTGATTTTTGCAGTGTGATAGTTCTATCTTTTTATTAAAAGACAATAATAGGGAAGAGTAATATTTCTCTGGCATTCTTAAGTAAGCATATTCTATTTTAGAAGCACTTTCAATTACCTTAATTTGTGTTAAATATTTTTTTCCCAGATTATTGCTCTGTTGTCACGATTGTGGACCAGACAAATGTGAAGTTAACATGCATGCTCTTTAGTAGAGACTACGATACCCTTCCCAGCGTTTATAAAGTTGGAGACATCGTTTGCTTCCAAGGGCTGAAGGTGTGCTTTATACTTTCTATAGTCGACATACACTGGAGAAGAAGTCTGCTAGTAGTAATTATGTGCCTTTTCAGAGAGAGACATTAAACATTCTAAGAGACAAATGTAAATGGTGTCAGGCATCAATTATTTAAGTGAATCACCTGCCCTCCTTCCCAAGACATGCTTCAGAAACTGTGATGGGGACTAGATCCAGTTTGTCCTCTTATTTCCAAATATAATCTATTTTATCCAGTTTCCATGTAGAATTTGTCAAGGGTGAAAGCACAGACTGTTGTCCCTTTTTAATTTACTTTTATTTAAGTTTGGGTCTTACTGTTGCTCTCGCTGACTTCAGGCATCTGAAATGTGGGCTGTGGAGTCTTGATAAGCTGAGGAGGGGAAGATTAAAATTCAGTTCAACCTCATCAGGACAAGGCACCAAAGAGTAAAGGCTATGCAAAACATGCCATAAGTCTGTTTTACCCATGGGTACTTGACTGAAAGCTATGCTGTATAGGTAGGGCAAGGTCACTTAAGGATTGTAGAACCAGGGAACTGGAGAGATGCAAGAGTAGGGGTGCTGCAGGGCCAGCTTAGTGAGGCTTAAATAACTTTATACTTTGTTAACAATTACTGTTTTTTTCTTAGTTTGTGATAAATTATTCTCAGATGCAACTTAAAAAAGAAAAGTTCAATTTGGCTCAGTCTCATGGTAGAGATGTTGGTGGCATTGTTCCTCATGTGACTGCCAGAGCAGGAAGCAGAGAAAACAAGACTAGAATTAAAGGTGGTGGATACCTTGTTCCAACACCTAGGGTCATATACCATAGCAGCCACAAGCATTACTACCACAGGAGCGTGTGGCAGGCCTTGCACACACAGTAACAAGTACCTCGTCCAGCTCAGGTAGGACAGCACCAAGACTTTCCTCATCCCACAGAAGTCCTTTTCCTGTAGGAAGGCTTCTCCTGCACATAGGTCAAAACCTACAGGTTCCACAAAGAAGGCTGTTTGCAGGATGAGCCCCACTGGAAAGAAAGGGCTTTGTGGAATCCTTGAGTGTCATACAGATTCACCCTAAGAAGGTGTAACTTAAGTTTGTCCATTTCAGGAGCTCAGCTAGGGACTTGCCAAAATGAACAAAACTCTGCCCATCATGGTGAGGTAACATAATTCAGAACCATTTCAGTGAAATACTACAGTGGCTAATTAAGAAGAAAAACAAAATACTAACCATGAATAGAAGAGCTTAGAAGATAAGGTTTTAAAAGCAAGTGGAATTTGCAAACAAATTTCATAGGGGCCCAGATATGTGTCTATTAAACAATAGATAGTAGATATTGTAGCTTTTTTCTAAAAGATTAAGCAAAGTACTTTCAGCAAATTAAAAAAAAATGAATAAAAAGAAACTAATAGAAAAAGAGAAGTATACTCTGTAAAAGAAGCAAGTATAAATTGAATATGTAACAGGAAAAGCAAATGAAAAATATACTTCATTGGTTAGTAAGGATTAGACGTTGATGGTAGATCCAAAGACATTACCAGGTATGAAGAATAAGTATTAGAGAAAAATAAATAGAGTGCAGTGGACTTTTGGGGCAATATCTGGTAATGTAACCTGTGATTTAAGATACCAAAGAAGAGAGGTGAATGGGGATATACAGGTGAGAGAGCTTGCACGTGCACACATCCACACACACCCATACACACACGGCACACATGCATCTACATGCGTACACATATCTAGTCTTGCATACACATATCTAGTCTTGAAAAGTCAAAGCACTGGGGAACCATATTCTATACAGAGAACAGTAGCAATGATTTTTGATAATTAATTTACCTATATTTTTATGTCCTAATAAAATATTCTTTAGTATAGTGGGGGCTTTTCATCTAGAAAGTTGTTTAGGGTTGACAAAGTGAGAGTGAATAAGTACAAAGTTTTTTTTATAGTCTAGTAATTTCACTAAGAAATTATTATTTTAAGCATTAACAATCGTGTAGGATGATAGGGGCAACAAGTGCTGTTGTGTAGGAGAGTGTGCAAAGGCCAGGGGGTTGGAAAGCAGGAAGTTTCTGTTAAAAACATACAGGGTTTCAGTGCAGACCAAGACACAAGGAGCCATTTTTACCCAAGGGCGTAAATGAAACATTAAGAATTCCAAAGGAGGAAAAAACAAAGGGGAAATAGGAGGCAGTTGTTGAAAAGCACAGAGTCAAGGAAAGAAGGGAACTCGCTCCGTGCAGAGCTCCTGCACCAATGGTGTTTTTATAGTGAATGTGTTCTGCTTGCCAGAAAAGCATAAAAATAAAAAGCAAGAATTATGTGCTGCCTACAAAGAGTACTTTGAATATGAAGATACAAATTAGAGCTAAAACTATAGGAAATGAATTAGCAAGCAATAAGACAATGAAATAATGATATTATCAGACATAAAGTACTACCAGAGATTTGCAAGAAAAAGGGAGCATTTTATTTGTACTAGAGCTAGTTCATTAAAAAAAATACTAGCACCACATATTTGATAGTTGTTCATTTCATAAAGGAGCCTTCGGACTCAATGCAGCAAAAGTTGTTTGGACGTGGTCCAGTATGCTCGGTCCTAAGGATGAGTTAGCCTCTGCTACATCTGCTTGCTTTCCACGTTCATGAATTCTAGATGTAACTATACCACATAAGTAACTGTCATAACATACTTTATTTAAAATCATACTTTAATAAATTAAACATATAAGTGTAAGAATGCAAGTTTGGTAGAATCAGGGTAACTATTAAAAAGTAAATTTTAGTTTTTTAGAATTTGCAGCCTTATGTAACCTGATCCAGTATCAGTTGGTTGTATTGTTTCATGAGTTAATTCAATAAGGAATAATAAACAAACTCTTTTTTTTTTTTTTAAAGATTTATTTATTATAAGTACACTGTAGCTGTCTTCAAACACACCAGAAGAGGGCGTCAGATCTCATTACGGGTGGTTGTGAGCCACCATGTGGTTGCTGGGAATTGAACTCAGGACCTTCGGGAAAGCAGTCAGTTCTCTTACCCACTGAGCCATCTCACCAGCCCATAAACAAACTCTTTAACATCTGAAGTTTTTGGTTTCTAAAGTTTATATCAGCTGATATTGATTTCCATTTTGTCTCACATTCTTAGATCCAAGCATATAAAAATGAGCTTCAGGCAATCAGCAAGTTTGGTTTTGCATCTTTGACATTTGATGGCACCTTAGGGGCTCCTATCATACTGCGTACTTTAAGCAAGAGATTTAACTTCACTGCTCAGGACTACAGTATGGTAGAAGCCTTGCGAACGTGGGCATCCACACACATTTCAGCTTCTTCCAACTTAGTGCAGCTTTCTGATGCTCAGCCCATGCAGTATTACGACCTGACCTGTCAGCTCCTGGGCAAAGCACAAGTGGATGGAGTGTCATTTCTCCTAAAGGTACGTTTTAAATACTTAAAACTGTACTTTTGTGCTCCTGTCTGCGGATACGGAGCCGGCAGCAATCCGATAGAGCATTTCCAGCCCGTCTTATTCAGAGTCTTGGTACTGTTTTGAGAAGTCCCCGTTCATGCAGCTCTACTACACTCTGTGTTCTTTTCCACCAGAGAGAACAGATGTGTATTTTACAGACTTTGTGACATGCTGAATTTATTTCTTATTTTAATAATAAAATGCACATAATTCTCTTTAGTAAAACTCCTCTTTATTTCTGCTGCCTTAAGAAAGTCAGCTCTGTTGCCACCCATTTTCTTGCAGGGTCTACTGTCATTATGTTCTGTGTGCAGTCATCACTGCATGGCTCATGGATAAGCGTAGAACACGGAGATATTTCCTGTCATTCTTGTTTTTAAATCAGCCAGAAAGCAGTAACATAATCGCCAATGAGTGACCTTCAGAAAGTAGTTAATTAATTATTCCTATTCCTTGTTTGCTTGTACTATAGAGGATATTTTAAGCAGCACCACATTGATCAAGGTGCTGTGCTTAGTTCTCTGTCATCTGTAATAATCAAACAAGCAATGGAGTATCATGGTCCTTAGACAAGACTCATGACTTACCGATACCACTTACTGCTGGCACATTTTAAAGGAACATTAAAAAATACATATCGCTGGATAAAATACCTGGAAATCGCTATGTAGACTAGGCTGGTTCCAAACTCACCAAGATCTGCCTACGTCTCTCTCCTTGGTGGTAGGAATTAAGGTGTGTGCTAATACTCCTGGCCTCAGACGTGATTTTTTAAATTAAATATTACAAGAAGAGGAATTATAGACATTATTCTTTCTAAATTATACTTGGTTAGTATGCAAAATGTTTCCTTTTTTCAACCTTGGTAAAATACTAACTTTGCCCCCTCCTTTAGTTGTCATGATGTTTCCATTTCAGTTTTCTCAGCAGCCATGTGTTCTAGTATCATTTCTGTTAAAAGACACTGATCATAAGCAACCTAGAGGACAGAAGAGTTTCTCTGGTTTAAACTTCTAGACTACAATCCTGAGGGAAGTCAGGGCCGATACTGAAGCAGGGTCTTCAAGCTTGCTATTCCACCCTGAATTACCTCTAAATTTTAAATGGAGAATTCATGCAGAACTAAGGAAATATAGCAGAAACCATGAAGAAAACATGCTATTACCTGCTCGTCGGCTTAAAGACCGGCTTTTGCTCAGCCAACTTTCTTACTTGGTTCAGGAATGCCTGCCTAAACGTGATGTTGCCCACCTCGGATTTGCCCCTCTTTTGTCCATCAACAATCAAAACCCTACTGCAGATAGTATAGTATTCCCCATAGATAGGAACACGGAACAGTCTGATCTTTGTAGATCAGACTGAGGTCTCTTCTCAGATGAACCTGGGCTGTGTCAAGTTGACAGTTAATCAGAAGAACATGTTTTACTAGTGGTTTAAGAATTATCTTTTTAATAACACTTATGTACATGGACATATTTATGCAGGTGCCTGGATAAACCAGAAGAGTGTGTTGAATCTCCTACTGGTGGAGTGTAAGATGCTTGACATGTGGTAGAAACCAAACTTAAGGCTTCTGAAAGGGGAGTATGCACTGTCAACTACTGAATCAGCTCTCCAGCCTTCAGTCATCTTTAAATATAACATCCGTGCACTTTTTGTTAATTTGTTTATACAGTGTAGTATGGAATAAATGCTTTTCAGGTGTAATCTGTTGAGACATGTTCTAGTTTCTTGTTATTTAGTTTGGAGCAGATACAGTCTCATGGCTTTAGTGTTTTTACTTGGCTTCGTATCTTAGGTTTTGGTAGTAACCAGAAGTCATACATATGTGGTTGTATAGTAGAAAGACATGTTTGCACACAGAATAGAAAACTTGTTTACTCCAGGTTAATGGTTTGCTTGGTATCATACAGTCTTTTATTTTGTTTTGTTTATTTTTACCTCTTTCTACATTTTTACATAAGCAACAGTTTATATTTAGTCATTTCACAATCAAAGAATGATGGGACTTCAACGTTTAAAGTATAAAAGATACCAGTTTACATCTCTTAATTTTTAAACTTGACTTTGTTTTTGCCTGAAGATTTTTAAGCTTTGTTTTACCATTCCATGGCAGGTATGGGATGGCACCAGGACAAAGATTCCCTCTTGGAGAGTCTGCATACAAGACGTTGCTTTTGAAGGTGACTTAAGTCACATTCTGCAGCTACAGAATCTGGTGGTAGACATTGTCGTTTATGATAATCATGTCCAAGTGGCAAAATCCCTAAAGGTGATGTTTACTAGAAAGATGCATGCTGATTTCTTTCTATGTCATTTTTAATTGTACTTATTCATATGATAATAATAATTGTTATTATTACTATTATTATTTATAAAGTTTTTTTATTGGATATTTTCTTTATTTACATTTGAAATGTTATCTTCTTTCCTGGTTTTCCCTCCAAAAAACACCCTACCCCTATCCTCTACCCCCTCCCCTTGCTCACCAACCCACCCACTCCTGCTTCCTGACCCTGGTATTCCCCCACACTGGGGCATAGAACCTTCATAGGACAAAGGGCCTTTCCTCTCATTGATGACTGACTAGGATATCCTCTGCTGCATATGCAGCTGGAGCCATGAGTCCCACCATGTGTGCTCTTTGGTTGTTACTTTAGTCCCTGGGAGCTCTGGGGGTACAGGCTAGATTGTTGTTCCTCCTAGGGGGCTGCAAACCCCTTCAGCTCCTTGGGTCCTTTCTCTTGCTCCTTCATGGGGATAGTATGCTCATTGTAATGGATGGCTGTGAGCATCCACCTCTGTATTTGTGAGGCACTGACAGAGCCTCTCAGGAGAGAGCTATATCAGGCTCCTGTCAGCAAGCACTTGTTGGTAACCACAACAGTGTCTGGGTTTGGTGATTGTAAATGGGATGGATCCCCAGGTGAGTCAGTCTCTAGATGGCCATTCCTTCAGTCTCTTCTCCATACTTTGTCTCTGTAACTCCTTCCATGGGTGTTTTATTCCTCCCTTCTAAGATGGATAGAAGTATCCACCTATGATCTTCCTTCTTCTTTTTTTTTTTTTTTTTTTTTGGTTTTTCGAGACAGGGTTTCTCTGTATAGCCTTAGCTTTCCTGGAACTCATTTATTTTGTAGACCAGGCTGGCCTCGAACTCAGAAATCCACCTGCCTCTGCCTCCTGAGTGCTGGGATTAAAGGCGTGCACCACCACGCCCAGCTGATCTTCCTCCTTCTTGAGTTTCATGTAGTTTGTGAATTGTATCTTGGATATTTCGAGATTCTGGACTTCTGAAGTAATATCCACTTATTAGTGAGTGCATATCATGTGTGCTGTTTTGTGATTGGGTAACCTCACTCAGGATGATATACTCTAGATCCATCCATTTGCCTCAGAGTTACATAAATTTATTGTTTTTAATAGCTGAGTAGTACTCCATTGTGTAAATGTACTACTGGGAGAGTTCTGAAATACTTCTCTCTTGATATCTCGCTTTCATGTCATTTGTAACATATCTCTCTATTTTTTTTTTTTTACTCTTTTTATTTTTATTTTATTATTTTAAGCCCTACTCCTCTCGCCTGATGCAGTTCTTGACTGTGGACAAATGCCTGCTTAAAATTTTTCTTTTTCACTCCCATTTTCCACTGTCAACCCCTAGCTGATATCAGTGCTGGGCCAAAGCTGACTCAGTCTTTCTCATCTACAGCAACAATTTTGAAAAGATGGAGTTTAAAGCCAGTGCTAGCATGAATACAAAGTGTTGTTTACTGTGCTGGATACATCTTCTTAATCTTCTCATAGAGCTCTACCAAGACAGTGCTCCCTCAGTTGGTCCTCCCGTACTCAGGTTCCTGTTTGGACGTCACCTGTAGTTGCCTGCGGCCACATGAATCGAGTTTATGAGTAGGAGGCTGGAGTTGTAAGGGAGGAAATGGGGAGAGAAGAAATGAGCTCAAGACAAAATTTTTCTGATCAAAGCCCCATGTTTACTAAGAGTCTGTACTTATCAGAAGATGGCCTAGTTGGCCATCAATTGTAAGAGAGGCCCCTTGGTCTTGCAAACTTTATATGACCCAGTACAGGGGAACATCAGGGCCAAGAAGTGGGAGTGGGTGGGTAGGGGAGCAGGGCAGGGGGAAGGTATTGGGGACTTTCGGGATAGCATTTGAAATGTAAATGAAGAAAATATCTAACAAAAAATTGAAAAAAAAAAAAGAGTCTGTGCTTACAAAGGGGGAAGGCTGATCTCCTGCCAGGCCAGGCTTCTTGATGCTTTGTTGCCAAGTTAGAACTAGTTGCCAATGGACAGGTTGTCAGCAATCTCAGGAATATCTCAGGAAGACAGGTTCAGCCTCTTAGAGGGTAGATTGGAGAAGAGCAGCACAGGTGACAGAACAATAGAAGGTCGGAAGACTCCACCCTAGGTGGTCTCATTCACAGTTGCAGAATAGGTCTGAGTCAGCCTGTTCAAGGCTGGGGGAGGCTACTTCTTTGGGTCTGTTATTACATGTCTCATGGTCTTCTGGGTTTCATAGTCTCTGGGGAGAAGTTAGGTATAATTCTGATATGTCTGCCTTTATATGTTTCTTTGTTTTGTACATTTGGTGTTTTGATTATTATGTGATGGGAACAATTTCTTTTCTGGTCCAAACTATTTGGAGTTCTGTAGGCTTCTTGTATATTCATGGGCATCTCTTTCTTTAGGTTGGAGAAGTTTTCTTCTATAATTTTGTTGAAGATATTTACTGGCCCTTTAAGTTGGAAATCTTTCTCATCTATACCTATTATCCTTAGGTTTTGTCTTCTCATTGTGTCCTGGGATTTCTGGATGTTTTGGGTTAGGATCTTTTTGCATTTCACATTTTCTCTGATTGTTGTGTCAATGTTTTCTATGGTATCTTCTGCACCTGAGATTCTCTCTTCTATCTCTTGTGTTCTGTTGGTGATGCTTGCATCTATGACTCCTGATTTCTTTCCTAGGTTTTCTATTTCCAGAGTTGTCTTTCTTTGTGATTTCTTTATTGTTTCTAGTTCCATTTTTAGATCCTGGATGGTTTTGTTCAATTCTTTCACCTGTTCTTTCCTGTAACTCTTTACAGGATTTTTGTGTTTCCCCTTTAAGGGCTTCTAGCTGTTTACCTGTATTCTCCTGTATTTCTTTAAGGGAGTTATTTATGTCCTTCTTAGAGTCCTCCATCATCATCATGAGAAGTGACTTTAGATCCATATCCTGCTTTTCTGGTGTGATGGTGTATCCAGGACTTGCTATGGTGAGAGAGTTGGATTCTGATGATGCCAAGTAACCTTGGTTTCTGTTGCTTTTGTTCTTATGCTTGCCTCCTGCCATCTGAGTATCTCAAGTTTTCTCTGCCCTTGATGTATCTGATTGGAGCCTTTCCTTCCTGTAATCCTGGTTGAGTCAGAACTCAGAGTCCAGCTTTCTCTGCTCATAAGTCTGGTTTGTGTGGCTTGTGACAGCTAATGTCTTTGCTTTTATTATATTTTGTTAAAATAGGGTTGCCCATGTTGGGTTTGAACCCATGGACCCAGTCTTCCTCATAGTAGAGGCTTGTATCATAGCACTGGCTCCAAATGTCAATAGTTTTTAATAGCCGACTGTATTTTCCCATTTCAAGTCTTCATTGAAAAAGCTTAAGTTCTCTAGTTAAAATTGTAGTTTAGCACAAATTTAGCAAAATGGATGAGAATGACTATAGGAGTATGTTATGGTTTGTCAGGGAATGGCACGATTAGAAGGTGTAGCCCTGTTGGTGTAGATGTGGCCTTGGAGTAGGTGTGGCTGTGGGCTTTTAAGACCCTCAATCTAGCAGCCTGGAAGCCAGTCTTCTACTAACAGTCTTCAGATGAAGATGTTGAATTTTCATCTCTGTCTATATCATGCCTGCTTGGATGCTGCCATGTTCCCACCTTGTTGATAATAAACTGAACCTCTGACAATTAAATGTTGTCCTTATAATAGTTGTCTTTGTCATGGTGTCTGTTCATAGCAGTAAAACCCTAACTAAGTCAGAAGTATGTATCAGGAGTGGGGTATTGCTGTGATAGGCCTGACCATGCTTTTGTTTGGAAGAATGTAGATTTTGGGACTTTGGATTTGTAAAGTATTGGAATGCTTTAAGTGGAGATGAATGGGCTATCCTAGAAGGAATATGGAAGACTTTGTTGCTGTGAGTGATTTGAACTGTGCTGACCTGGCCCAAGAGGTTTTAGTGGAGAAGAATTTCAATGTGAGGCCTAGAGACTGTTTTTGTGGTCTTTTGGTGAAGGATGTGGCTACTTTTTGCCCTTATCTGAAGAGTCTACCTGAAGCTAAGGTAAAGAGATTTATATTAATTTCATTGACAAAGGAAGTCTCAGAAATGCCCATCATAGACTTTGTTCTCTGATTAATTCTCATGAAGAGCATTTTGAATAAGAATAGCAAGCTTAGAAAGGAAAAATATAAAATATATTGTTTGAATATTAAAAGTGAACCAGGAATTGAAATGGAGTTGAATCCTGTGTTCAAAAATATTAAATTGAATTAAGGGAGTGGTGACCTTGGGGCAAGATCCCACCCACCTAAGTTTAGGTCCAGGTATGGTAGAATAAGCCTTTAATCCCAGGAGGCAAAGACAAGCAGATATCTGAGTTCTAGTGCAGTCCAAAACAGAGCAAGTTCTAGGTAAAGAAAATCTTAAATCCAGGTATGGTGGACCACACCTTTAATTCCAGTGCTCAGTAGACTGGCATGCAGATCTCTGTGTTCGAAGTCAGTCTACAGAGCAAGTTCCAGGATAGCCAAGCTTAGACAGTGAAGGAGTTGGAAAACAGAAAGCTGGTGGTAATGTAGTAGAACAGGGGGCTATCTATGTTCCAGCTCCTGGAAGCAGCAGAACTTGGCAGCTTTGGCTATGCCGCTCTGGGTTGTTGAGGTTACTACCTCCTATCGGTTCTAAAACTTTCAGGGATCAGAAATTGTTTTTATTAGATCTCTTTTCTGAAATTATCTTTTTACATACCTTTCAGATCGGAAGCTTTCTTAGAATCTATAGTCTCCATACCAAACTTCAGCCAATTAATTCAGAGTCCACAACTTCCTTGGTAAGACTCGAATTTCATCTTCATGGAGGAACTAGTTATGGTCGTGGGATCAGAGTCTTACCAGAAAGTAACTATGATGTGGATCAGCTGAAAAAGTGAGTATTTTATATCCCTGCTTAGAAAATATAAATGTGATAATCATTAGGTTAATTTATAAGGTAGCACACTTTCTGTAATGTTTGAGGCATTTGTCTTTTTACTGTTTTTCCTCTTTGCCTTGCTGAGAATCTAACTGGGACCCTAGTTCCTGCTAGGCAGAATGGACCATGAATCTGCTCCTGAGCCCAGTCTAGGCAGACAAGACCATAGGAATATATCTCCCTAAACTTAAACTAAATATATCTCCATGATGGGTGCTCTGTCTCTCTGTCCCTGTCTGTCTGTCTGTCTCTCTCTCTCTCTCTCTCTCTCTCTGTGTTCTTTTTCCTTCTTTCTGGTTAATATGTAAGCCAAAGGGAAAGTGCAATGCAGTAGAGCCAGTATTGTAACTTAAGATTTTCAACAGTTCTTTCTTTTTGTCACTGATGTTCTTTTATTGTTTGCTATACCAAGTACAGCAGCAAACAATGGAACAGGTTCCAGCCAGTCTATAAAACTTAAGTTGAGTACCGGGTCACCTTGGGCACGGAGTCGGCAGACACCGCCAAGGTCCCTAGAGGACTCTCCACACGATCTTAGGACCTCTGGTGAGTGGAACACAACTTATGCTCCAATCCAATCGCGCGGGACCTGAGACAGCATTAGGGAAGCAGAAAACTTAGCCTGACCAGGGTCACAAGTCCCTTCTGGTCTGCACCAGCACCGGTCACCTTGGGCGCAGAGTCTCGGACACCCCCAAGGTCACTAGAGGACTCTCCACGTGATCTTAGGACCATTGACCAGACAGCTCCATGCTCCTCAAAGGAGACACCACTTCCAGGCACTGTAACACGCCCAGGATCTTTGACAACAGGATCCCAGGATAAAAGGAGCTTGGTCACACCAGTATTTCAGGGTCTCAGAGGAACTTGACTGCCAAGAACTCTGACACACCCAGAATCTCATGTTCACAGAAGCCCACAAGCGAAGGATCACAGAGAAAGCTGGACTCTAAGGAGCCCTGAATCAACTGGGATTATAGGAAGGACAGGCTCCAATCAGATATATTGAGGTCAGCAAATATGTGAGATAATAAGATTGCAGGAGGCAAGCATAAGAACCAAAGCAACAGAAACCAAGGTTACTTGGCATTATTAGAACCAAACTCTCCCACCATAACAAGATCTGGATACACCATCACACCAGAAAAGCAAGACCTGGACCTAAAGTCACTTCTAATGATGATGATGGAGGACCTTAAGAAGGAAATACAGGAAAACACAGATAAACAGAAGCCCTGAAAGAGGAAACACAAAAATGCCTTAGAGAGTTAAAGGAAAACAGTACCAAACGGGAGATGGAAGTGAACAAAACCATGCAGGATCTAAAAAGGGAAATAGAAACAATAAAGAAAACCCAAAGAGAGACAACAAAGAAAATGCAAAATGCAAAAAGATCCTAACTCAAAACATCCAGGAAATCCAGGAAACAATGAGAAGACCAAACCTACGGATAATAGGAGTAGATGAGAATGAAGATTTCCAAAATAAAGGGCCAGCAAATATCTTCAACAAAATTATAGAAGAGAACTTCCCAAACCTAAAGAAAGAGATGCCCATGAATATACAAGAAGCCTACAGAACTCCAAATAGACTGGACCAGAAAAGAAATTCCTCCCGACACATAATAATCAGAACAACAAATGCACTAAATAAAGATAGACTATTAAAAGCAGTAAGGGAAAAAGGTCAAGTAACATAGAGGCAGGCCTATTAGAATTACTCTCTCACCAGAGACTATGAAAGCCAGAAGAGCCTGGACAGATGTTATACAGACACTAAGAGAACACAAATGCCAGTCCAGGCTACTATACCCAGCCAAACTCTCAATTACCATAGATGGAGAAACCAAAGTATTCCATGACAAAACCAAATTCACACAATATCTTTCCACGAATCCAGCCCTTCAAAGGATAATAACAGAAAAAAACCAATACAAGGATGGAAACTACGCCCTAGGAAAAGCAAGAAAGTAATCCTTCAACAAACCTAAAAGAAGACAGCCACAAGAACAGAATGCCAACTCAAACAACAAAAATAATAGGAAGCAACAATTACTTTTCCTTAATATCTCTTAATATCAATGGACTCAATTCCCCAATAAAAAGACATAGACTAACAGACTAGCTACACAAACAGGACCCAACATTTTGCTGCTTACAGGAAACCCATCTCAGAGAAAAAGACAGACACTACCTCAGAGTGAAAGGCTGGAAAACAATTTTCCAAGCAAACAGTCTGAAGAAACAAGCTGGAGTAGCCATTCTAATATCAAATAAAATCGACTTCCAACCCAAAGTTATCAAAACAGACAATGAGGGGCACTTCATACTCATCAAAGGTAAAATCTTCCAAGAGAAACTCTCCATTCAGAATATCTATGCTCCAAATGCAAGGGCAGCCACATTCATTAAAGAAACTTTAGTAAAAATCAAAGCACTCATTGCACCTCACACAATAATAGTGGGAGACTTCAACACACCACTTTCATCAATGGACAGATCGTGGAAACAGAAACTAAACAGGGACACAGTGAAACTAACAGAAGTTATGAAATAAATGGATTTAACAGATATCTACAGAACATTTTATCCTAAAACAAAAGCATATACCTTCTTCTCAGCACCTCATGGTACCTTCTCCAAAATTGACCATATAATTGGTCACAAAACAGGCCTCAACAGATAGAAAAATATTGAAATCGTCCCATGCATCCTATCAGACCACCATGGACTAAGGCTGATCGTCAATAACAACATAAATAATAGAAAGCCAACATTCATGTGGAAACTGAACAACACTTTCCTCAATGATACCTTGGTCAAGGAAGGAATAAAGAAAGAAAGACTTTTTAGAAAGAAATTAAAGGCTTTTTAGAGTTTAATGAAAATGAAGCCACAACATACCCAAACTTATGGGACACAATGAAAGCTGTCCTAAGAGGAAAACTCATAGTTCTGAGTGCCTCCCAAAAGAAACTAGAGAGAGCACACACTAGCAGCTTGACAACACACCTAAATGTTCTAGAACAAAAGGAAGCAAATTCACCCAAGAGGAGTAGACGCCAGGAAACAATCAAACTCGGGGTGAAATCAACCAAATGGAAACAATAAGAACTATTCAAAGAATCAACCAAACAAGGAGCTGTTTCTTTGAGAAAATCAACAAGTTAGATATACCCTTAGTCAGACTCACTAGAAGGCACAGGGAAAGCATCCTAATTAACAAAGTCAGAAATGAAAAGGGATCTATAACAACAGATCCTGAAGAAATCCAAAACACCATCAGATCCGTCTACAAAATGCTGTACTCAACAAAACAGGAAAACCTGGATGAAAATGGACAAATTTCTAGAAAGATACCAGGTACCAAAGTTAAATGAGGATCATGTTAATGACCTAAACGGTGCTATATCCCCTAAAGAAATAGAAGCAGTCATTAATAGTCTCCCAACCAAAAAAAGCCCAGGACCAGATGGGTTTAGAGCAGAGTTCTATCAGACCTACAAAGAAGATCTAATTCTAGTTCTCAAACTATTCCACAAAATAGAAACAGAAGGCTCTCTACCCAACTCATTCTGTGAAGCCATAATTACTCTGATAACTAAACCACAGGAAGACCCCACAAAGATAGAAAACTTCATACCAATTTCCCTTATGAATATCGATGCAAAAATACTCAAATCCTCAGAAACCGAATCCAAAAACACATCAAAACAATCATCTATCATGACCAAGTAGGCTTCATCCCAGGAATGCAGGGATAGTTTAATATATGGAAATCCATCAACGTAATCCACTATATAAATAAACTCAAAGACAAAAACCACATGATCATCTTGTTAGATGCTGAGAAAGCATTTGACAAAATCCAACACCCATTCATGATAAAAGTCTTGGAAAAATCAGGTATTCAAGGCCCATACCTAACCATGATAAAAGCAATCTACAGCAAACCAGTAGCCAACATCAAAGTAAATGGTGAGAAGCTGGAAGCAATCCCACTAAAATCAGGGACTAGACAAGGTTGCCCACTTTCTCCCTACCTATTCAATATAGTACTTGAAATCCTAGCCAGAGCAATTTGACAACAAAAGGAGATCAAGGGGATACAAAGTGGAAAGGAAGAAGTCAAAATATCACTATTTGCAGATGATATGATAGTATATATAAGTGACCTTAAAAATTCCACCAGAGAACTCCTAAACCTGATAAACAGGTTCAATGAAGTAGCTGGATATAAAATTAACTCAAACAAGTGAATGGCCTTTCTCTAAACAAAGGATAAACAGGCTGAGAAAGAAATTAGGGAAACAACACCCTTCACAATAGTCACAAATAATATAAAATACCTCGGTGTGACTCTAAGGAAGTGAAAGGTATGTATGACAAGAACTTCGAGTCTCTGAAGAAAGAAATCAAAGAAGATCTCAGAAGATGGAAAGATCTCCCATGCTCATGGATTGACAGGATCAACATTGTAAAAATGGCTATCTTTCCAAAAGCAATCTACAGATTCAATGCAATCCCCATCAAAATTCCAACTCAATTTTTTCAATGAACTAGAAAGGGCAATTTGTAAATTCATCTGGAATAACAAAAAAACTAGGATAGCAAAAACTCTTCTTAATGATAAAAGAACCTCTAGTGGAATCACCATGCCTGACCTAAAGCTGTACTACAGAGCAATTGTGATAAAAATTGCATGGTACTGGTATAGTGACAGACAAGTAGACCAATGGAATATTGAAGACCCAGAAATGAACCCACACACCTATGGTCACTTGGTTTTTGACAAGGGAGCTAAAAGCATCCAGTGGAAAAAAGACAGCATTTTCAACAAATGGTCCTGGCACAACTGGCAGTTATCATGTAGAAGAATGTGAATTGATCTATTCTTATCTCCTTGTACTAAGGTCCATTCTAAGTGGATCTAGGAACGTTACATAAAACCAGAGACGCTGAAACTTATAGAGGACAAAGTGGGGAAAACCCTTGAAGATATGCGCACAAGGGAAAAATTCCTGAATAGAACAGCAATGGCTTGTGCTGTAAGATCAAGAATTAACAAATGGGACCTCATAAAATTGCAAAGGTTCTGTAAGGCAAAAGACAATGTCAATAAGAACAAAAGGCCACCAACAGATATGGAAAGTATCTTTACCAATCATAAATCAGATAGGGGACTAATATCCAGTATACAGAAAGAACTCAAGAAAGTGTACTCCAGAAAATCAAATAACCCCATCAAAAATGGGGCTCAGAGCTAAACAAAGAATTCTCACCTGAGGAATACACAGAAGTGGATGCTCATAGTCAGCTATTGGATGAAGCACAAGACCCCCAATGGAGGAGGTAGAGAAAGTACTCAAGGAACTAAAGGGGTCTGCAACCCTATAGGAGGAACAACAATATGAACTAACCATTACCCCCAGAGCTTGTGTCTAGCTGCATATGTAGCAGAAGATGCCTAGTCGGTCATCATTGGGAAGAGAGGCTCCTTGGTATTGCAAACTTTATATGCCCCAGTACTGGTGAAGGCCAGCTCCAAGAAGTGGGAGTGGGTGGGTAGGGGAGTGTTGGGTGTGGGGGAGGGTATGGTGGAATTTTGGGATAGCATTTGAAATGTAAATGAAGAAAATACCTAATTAAAAAATATTAAAAAACCAACCAACAAAACAAACAAAAAAACCTTAAGTTGAGTGCATATCAGAATTGAAAAACTTGTTAAATCTTACTGTAAAAAACCATGAATCTTTTAAAGCATGTCACATGTTTTAAACTTTTAAGGAATATGACTTGTTTTTAGACAACAGCTTTGGAAATACTGTTGGATTTCAGTTCTCTCCCTTGTGTGTTTCCGGTGAGTACCATGCACAGAGAAAGGTACACCATGTGGGTTCTAGAGGAAAAATATCCCATGGATCTTCAAAGAGAAAACATGCCATCCTATAAACTAAAATCAAATCACTGTCATATGAGACCCAGGTTGCTTCAATTGCTTTTAACATTAAGTTTTTATTTTATTAGCTCAATATAATTGTAAATCACAATGTATCAGTATATTTTTTCACTTTTCCTGTCTTCATTCTTCATGAAAAATTTTTTACCTATAGTATTTTTTGATAATATTCTTTACTCTCAGACCTCTCCTACCTTCTTACCCACCCAACTTCATGTCCTTTCCCTTAAAAGTAAATAAGTAAATACTAAAAGACCTGAAACAAAACAGGAAAAGAAATAAAAACAAACAAAAGAATGCAAGAAGAAAAAAGATCAATGTTACAGAAAATAAATAAGTAAATAAAAATAAGTAAACAGAGTCCTTTTGCATGGATCCTGCCCTAGAGTGCGATTGACATGCCCTGTGACACTCCTTTGTAGAAAACTTGTTTTTCCTTCCTCAGCAGGTATCAGTTGTAAATAGCTTCTTGATTCCATTTGAGTTTTTCTGTCAGCTTTCCCTTCTCAGTGCTGGGGTTTTGTCTAGTTTGAACATGTGCAGGTCTTATATGTGCTGTCATACATCGTCTGTGAGGTCATGTGTTTATCATCCCTGTTGTTTCTGTTTCCTTGGAGTCACTCACCACCTCTGGCTCTTACAGTCTTCCTGCTTCCTCTCCTGCATGTATTCTGAACCTTGACAGGAAGGGTTTGATTTAGGCCTGACTGCTCCAAAATTTGTCAGTTAATTCTGTGCACATTGTCAAGTTGTGTTCTTTTTATGAATAACCATCTACTGCAAGAAGAAGGTTCCCTGGTAGGGTTGTATGATGCTCTGCTCTGGGTATAGATATATATCACTAGAAGTCACTTTATTGCTATGTTTCTTTAACAGAATCATCATAGTTTTCCCCATAGGGCCCATGACCTATCTAGTCTTTGGTTCTTGGCCACACTAGCAGTGTCATGGATGAGCTATCATATCATAGAATGGGCATTGAATACAATTTTTAAAAATAAATAGTTATCCCTATAATATTTGTGCCAAAAAAGCACCAATTAATATTGCTGGCAGGTGTCTGTTGTATGTTGTCTTGACCCCATATTGCGTTGTTCAGTTTCTATGAGTTTTTAAGCATTTCACAATAAAAACAAATTTAAGCAATTTCTGTGTCCTAATCAACTTCTATGGAAGAGACTTCTATGGAACAAAAATTTCAGTCAGAAGAGAAGACTAACAATATTCAAGAAGTCACAAGTAATAAATAATTTCAGGAATTAGTCTAAACCAAGGGTGACCCCCACACCAATACCACAACAAAACAGCAAGACTGACCATACTGGTCAGATCAGATAAAGGGTGTTATTGCAGTTTTTTGTATATGTTGAGACTTCGTTTTTGTCATAACATGTGGTTATGTTATGTGGGATACGTTTGGATGGATCCACAACAATGGGCCATTCTGCCACAAAACTGCGGTTGGCAATTGTGCTGTCTTAAAGACACACAAACTGAAAGGCTGCGAATCCTCAATACGTTGTAATTGTGCATTCTGTAAGGCTTTTTCCACCTTTTGTAAGGCCTGGTTAGCAGCTAGAGTAAGAGCCCTAGGGGAGGAGATATGAGGATCTCCTTCTAAAATACCAAACAAAGGCCTTAACTCAGCGGAAGGAATCTTTAAAAAAGGTCTGAGCCAATTAATATCTCCCAACAGCTTTTGAAAATCATTTAAGGTATGGAGGTGATCTCTTCTTATCTCTACCTTTTGGGGCACAATCTTATCTGGGGACACCACAGAGCCCAAGAATTGTCCTGTATCAGAAATTTGGACCTTTTCTGTGGCTATCTGTAAACCCCACTGACTTAAAGTTTTAAGTAGAAAAGGATATGCCTTTTGTAGCATGGTAAGGTCTTTATGGCACAGGAGGATGTCATCCATGTAAAGGAGCAAAATTAAAGAGGGGAATTGTTCCCTCACTGGCAAAAGAGCTTCTTGCACATAAAGTTGACACATAGTAGGACTATTGGACATTCCCTGTGGTAAGACCTTCCATTGATACCTCTTATCAGGTTCCATGTGATTAATAGAGGGGATGGTAAAGGCAAATCTGGGCCTATCCCTTGGACACAAAGGTATAGAAAAGAAACAATCTTTAATATCTATAATAATTAAATTCCAGCCACGTGGTAAGGCGGAAAGTACAGGGAGACCCCTCTGTACTGGGCCAAATAAGTTCATTTGCTCATTAATGGCTCTGAGGTCATGGAGCAGTCTCCACTTTTCTGACTTTTTCTTAATTACAAAAATTGGAGTATTCCAAGGTGAGGTAGAGGGTTCAATATGGCCTAGTTTTAATTGTTCCTCTACCAGTTGAATCACAGCTTCCAGTTTTTCAGAGGATAGGGGCCATTGAGGAACCCACACTGGGTCCCCTGTTTTCCATGGTATGGGTCGTGCTGCCCCAATGGCCACTAAGGAAAACTCAGACCCTGTCTGTCTTGGTTTCCATTAGGTGAGATGGGCTCTATCCTCCCCTGTTCTTGATGTCCTAACCCTTTTCCTTCTTTATAACCCATCTTTGCCATGATATTTTTTGCTTTAGCTGAATACCCTCCCGATGGGGCGTTTTCATTGGACAAAATAAGGCCCAAATGCTGCATAATATCCCTTCCCCAGAGGTTAACCGGGAGTGGGAGCACATAAGGTATGAATTTCCCTTGCTGCCCTTCAGAGGATTCCCACGTCAAGGCAATGGAGCTTATAGTGGGACATGATTGATAACCTAGGCCCTGTAATGAATGAGATGACTCTGTGGTGGGCCATGCTTTGGGCCACCAATGTGTAGAAATTATACTTTTATCTGCTCCGGTATCAAGGATGCCTTTAAACTCTTTTCCGTTGATCTTAAGGCGGAGCTTAGGTCTATCATTTAAAGATACAACCAAATAGGCAGAATCATTTCCTGAGGAGCCCATTTTCTTTATCTCAGGTCCTGCAAATTTCTCCCTGGTATTATCAGGGAGGAGCAGCAGCTGAGCTATCCTATCTCCTTTACTAATAGAAAAAACGCCCTTAGGGCTTGAGCACAGGACCTGTATTTCTGGGGAATGTTGACAATCCATAACTCCAGGGTGGACTACTAAGCCCTGCAAGGTGAGTGAACCCCGGCCGAGAATAAGGCCCATGGTTCCCGGGGGCAAGGATGGTATAGGCTCCACTGGCACCGGCTGAATACTCATTTGAGGCATTAATAGGAAGTCGGAGGCGGCACGCAGGTCCACCCTTGTGGGTCTTCCTGGGTCGCCTCTCTGACTGCTTCCTGGGTCCTGACAAACCGGTTCCCATATCTTTGAGGGCCCTGGGACCGAGGGCCCGATGACCCGTTTTTTGGCACATAAGCTGATTGACTATCAGGTGGGGGAAGGTTTCTGCCCTTTATATCCCTCACAGAGCGACACTGGTCGGCTCTATGATAACCCTTGCCACACTTAGAGCAAAGAGTGAGAGTCCTTCCCTGTTTATCTGGAGCTCTGCAATCTTTCTTAAAATGCCCAGGCTTTCCGCAGTTAAAACATGTCCTCTGATCATTTCTGCCCATGGAGCGGTTTTGGGATTGAAGGATGGCAGCCGCTAAACCTGCATTGCTGAGAGGTCCCCCAAGCTCTCGACAAACCCTGAGCCAGTCTTGTAAGCCTTTGTTCTTTCTTGGGGCTATGGCTGCTCGGCACTCCTTTGTGGCTTGCTCATAGATGAGCTGTTCTACCAGAGGCGCAGCTTGCTCTGACTCTCCAAAAATACGCTCTGCTGCCTCTGTCATTCTGGCCACAAAATCTGAGAAGGACTCCTGAGGTCCCTGGACGATCTTTGTTAACTGCCCAGTGGCTTCACCTGCTCGGGAGAGCGCCTTCCAGGCCCTAATAGCCGTGGAGGAAATTTGGGCATAAGCTCCCCAATGGTAGTTTGTCTGATCAGCAGAATAAGCTCCCTGACCCGTTAACAAGTCAAAAGTCCAATCTCTCTGCTCTGGAGTCAAAGCAGCTGCGTTTGTTCGGGCCTGTGCTTGTGCAGCCTCATGCCAAAGCGCTCTCCATTCCATATATTTGCCCATACTAGGGAGAGCGGCTTTTACAATCGTTTGCCAGTCGGCAGGAGTTAGTGCCATGCCGGCAAGCCTGTCTAACTGCACCAAGGTAAAATTAGCATTGGTTCCGTATTTACGGACCGACTCGGCGAGTTCTTTAATCTGCACGTATTCTACCGGAGCGTGGACACGCCCACCCTCGGCTCCTTCAAAGACCGGAAATGCCTGTTGTATTTTCCTTTGTTCCTCTCTGGGAATGAATGAGTCTGCGCATTGCCTCTCTGCACATTGTCTCTCTGCGCATTGCCTCTCTGCGCATTGTCTCTCTGCGAATTGTCTCTCTGCGCATTGCCTCTCTGCGCAGGGCTGACGCACTACGCAGGGCGGGGGCTCCGCATAGGAGGCTGAACAGCATGCTGGCTTTCGCCAGCCGCTTTTGGCTTTTTTCTTGACCGATTAGCTGGCTGGTAATGAGCTGCTTCTTCCTCCCAGTCTGTTTCCTCAGAGAATTCTTCATCTGCTTCAGAGCTACTAAGAGCTGGCTTCCTGAGCTCATCTAGTGACGAGTATCTCCTAGAGACCTCCGCTAATTGATCTTTTTTCTTTTCTTTTTTCTTTTCCTTCCTTCTAATCTCTCCCCAGGTATTCTTACCTGACCTAAACTTTTCCTCGGGTTCAAGACCCTTGGAAAGGCCTGTATACTTATTTTGTGAACCATATTTTCTCTTTGCTCCTATTCTCTCTCCCCGCTTTACTTCTGATAGATTGTCCTGAACTTCATCCAGAATTTTTAGCCCTATCTTAATCACCTGATAACATGTGAAAAAGAACAAAAGGGCTCCTAACACTAGAAAAAATTCAAGGCCAAACATACCTTGTAAAGCTATTTTCCACTTTACTTCTGATAGACTGTCTTGAATTTCGTTAGAAAGTTCAAGACCAGACTTACCTTGTAAAGCTGTACTCACTGGTACTCCTGTTCCCCAGCTGAAAAGTTCTGAATTCATGCAGTTGAATCCTTCTCAACAGTCTGTTTTACGGGAACCTTTATTACCGTGACCCGCAGTTCTGGTTCCGGAATGAGGGATCTCCCTTGCGCCGGTCCCGAGTTTTCTTGTATTTTCTCGTCCCGGATTTCAGCACCAACTCTTAAACGCGTTCTCACGACCGGCCAGGAAAGACACAACAAACCAGAATCTTCTGCGGCAAAACTTTATTGCTTACATCTTCAGGAGCCAGGAGCGCAAGCCCCCAGCCCCAAAAACGAAAGCGCCCCTCTAAACGAAAGCGAAACCCCCCGTCCCTATTTAGGAGAGTTATCCTTCGCCTAGGACGCATCACTCCCTGATTGGCTGCAGCCCATGACCGAGTTGTTGCCACGGGAAAGGCAGAGTACATGTAGTGGTAAAATACCCTTGGCACATGCGCAGATTATTTGTTTACCACTTAGAACACAGGATGTCAGCGCCATCTTGTGACGGCGAATGTGGGGGCGGCTCCCAACAGTGGTGATCTACCTTTGACATTTTGTTTCTTGAAAGCAGAAAAAGGATGGATCCTGTTTTTTAATCTATTTGGTTAGTCTCTGACATTTTATTGAGGAAAATTAATGAGTTATTAATAAACAGTATTTGTTAATTCTTGCTGTTTTGTTTTGGTATTGGTGTGGGGGTCACCCTTGGTTTAGACTAATTCCTGAAATTATTTATTACTTGTGACTTCTTGAATATTGTTAGTCTTCTCTTCTGACTGAAATTTTTGTTCCATAGAAGTCTCTTCCATAGAAGTTGATTAGGACACAGAAATTGCTTAAATTTGTTTTTATTGTGAAATGCTTTTCTTTCTCCATCTATTGTGGTTCATAATTTCATTGGGTGCAGTAGTCTGTGTAGATAGCCACGATCCCTCAGTCCAGGTCCTTCTGCCTTTTAGAATCTATATTGAAAAATCTGTTGTTGTTCTAGTAGGTCTGCCTTTATGTGATTCTTAATCTTTGATATTTTCTCCTTCTAGCCTTTAATATTTTTTTTCCTGATCTGTTCATTTAGAATTTTGATTATTGTGTATAATGAGGAGTTTCTTTTCAGGTCCTGTCTATGTGTACTGTATGCTTCTTGTAATTTCACAGACATCTCTTCCTTTAAATTGGGAAATTTTCTGTTACTATTTTGTTGAAAAAAATGTGTCTCATTCATATATTCCTATTATCCATGGATTTGATCTTTTCATAGTGTTCTGGTTTCATGAATGTTTTATGTCTGGATTTTTTTTTTTTTTTTTGGCTGATCTACTCAGTTTTTTAAAGAACTAAATTTCTCTCTCTTCTATGTCTTGTGATCAGTTGTTGAGGCTTACCTGAGAGATTTTTTTTGTTCGACATCCTTAGCTTTTTTTTTTTTTTCTTCCAATTCTGTTTCAGTTAAGGTTTTCTTTAGTGATTATTTCTATTAAATTCTACTTTCATATCTTAAATTTTTATCAATATTTCAACTGTGTTTTCACATTCTACTTTAAGTCATTTATTTATACCATCTTAGTGGTCTTTGAATGTATTCATGATTACTATTTTAAAGTCCTTGTTTTATGCTGTGAATAAATTACTTTTCTCAGAGAAATAAGGTTGCTGCCTTCTGGAGGAGGCATATTGTATTGGCTGTTCATGCTTGTGTTTTTGCAGTTTGACCTAGGCATCTGGAGTTATATTTGAGGTGTTTATTGGTATAGATATCTGGTCTTATCTTTGTTGTATAGGTGTTCTGTTCTTTTGTTTCTTTTGTTCAATCTAAGTCCTAGCCAAGTATGGCAGCTGTGGTGTCCCGAATTCCAGTTAAATGTAATGATGGCTTTGGCATCTCGTGTAGATATAGCTGTTCTTCTGGTTGGCAGGGAGTCACAGGGGAATGGAGATATCCTAGAAAGAAAGGCTGGAAGGGAAGGGGTGATGTTGAAGAATTTTGGGAACTTGGGTCTTTACCAAGACCCTGAATCTCAAGGGCATGTGAACTGGGAGGAAGGGTGCCTCTAGTGGGCAGACTGCAGCAGGACTAAAGGTATGTGTAAGAGAGACCAAGATGGAAGACAAGAAGGTAAATATTGGTTCCTTACGTGGTTCTCAATCTAGTGTGGCAGCTGGGGTCCATGATAACGAGGGGTTCTGCATGTCAGTGGATTCATAAAGGAATGAAGATAAATGAGCTAGAAGGGGGGGCTAGAAGGGCTTACCAGGTAGAACCTTGATGGGGTGGTTGTGTCCATACTAAAAGGCTGTGTATGTAGGAGATGGGACTTACTTTTACAATCTCAAGTGACAATATTCTAACTGTAAATGTTAGCATTACATCCCCAGGCTTTTTGTTTGATTGTCTTTAAAGTATTCCAGTGACTGACTCTTCCAATCATACTTTTCTGAACTGTGCTTTTTATTTTGAGGGCATTAGAGTTCTTGGATAATGTAGTAAAAGCTACAGGCCACTGACTAGAATGTAGCAATTTTATAATTTCATGAACTGTATTTAGAGGGCTCTGCTGAACTACTGTATTGACTTTGTTATACAGTTTGACGTCGTATCTTTCAATTTTAGAGCTTTAGAATCTGTAGACTTGGAAGCCATTCAGACCTCAGATGACACCTACCAATCCGACAATGTGGAGAATTGTTTAACATCTTCAAGTAAGGACAATTTACATTGACAGTTTACTTCCTCATAATGTCATGAGACAATTTGAATGTTTTCTTCCATGCGTTTCTTTTGTTAAGTTCATACATGTGTATAAGTTGTTCATCTGTATTTGTATTAAAGTAACACCGTAAACATGGGTCTTGCCCTAGCCAAAAATAAGATTGCTGGGCTTTTAAGTATAGAGTCATATTTTCAAATTAGAGTGACAATGATTACTTCATTTATGAAGCTGTGTAATGTTTCATATTCATTAAAAAAATGAATTTTGAATATGTGAATTTTCTAGGCTCCTACTTTGCTTATCAGTTTCTAAAAGGACCAAATGTCCCTTTATCTTAAGTAGCCCATGTGCTAATAAGTCATCCAATTTCTCAAAGGTATTCTTGTAGAACTTAATGGAATTGTGTGTATGGTTTCATATGTACTGAGTTCTGAGACTCATCTGTGATAGAGTGTGTGTCAGTAGCTCATCACATGTGGCTGAGTGATACTGACGAATGAATGAATTTCTAGTTAGAACACCATGTTTCCTTTTAATTGCTTAGAAGGCTTCAGTGCCTATCAAAACATCAAGTGGGTTTGAATATGAGCTTAATTTTAGCCTTTCCATGTACTACTTATTAGAGTACTATGAACTACACACCCTCCATTATTAATTTTTAGTAGTGGCAAAACTATTTCTTAAAAACAAACAAACAAACAAACAAACAAAAACATACTGTATTATTTATGAATTACCTTTCTGGTTTTTGTCAGCAGTCTAACCATGGGTTGATTTTAAGCTCGATACTTTGTAAGATTTTCAGTACTTAATAAGTACCATAGTTTCTTGATTACTATATCATGAAGCCATTTAGTGTAAATACATTAATGTTCTGTCTTTCATGATCTTATTCAATACTAAAGTCCTTACATTTCCCCTTAAAGGAGAGATGTTGCCTATCAAATTTAGTTAATAAACCTGTGTAACTTTGGCTAGGCTTATGTTGAATCTGCAAATATATTGGGAGAAAGAGCCATTGGGGCATTTATTTATCCTTTCTTAAGTATCTCTGGATAGAGTTCTATAGTTTCAGTCCTCCATTAAGTTTCTGAATCATATTTTACAGAACTCCATGGATTATGTGATTCCTTTTCTCTTCCTATAGGCTCCGAATCAGACCTAGTTTCCCTGTATGAGGTGGAAAGATGTCAACCACTCTGTGCTACAAGTAAGCCCTTTTCCAGTGTAGTCACCGACACGTAAATACCTGGCTGTATATTTCTACAAGTAAGCCCTTTTCCAGTGTAGTCACCGACATGTAAATACCTGGCTGTATATTTCTACAAGTAAGCCCTTTTCTAGTGTAGTCACTGACATGTAAATACCTGGCTGTATATTTCTGAGCCAATCCTGTCATACTCATCAGTGGCTCTAGATCCTCCTGGGGACACTCAGTGTTTGTATTTAGCTTTTATTTCCATGATTCATCCTACAGCGGTTTTGATAGAATTCATACATATGAATTTTTCTATAATTAATATGTATTTTAAGTTACATACTTTTAAAATTTATAAAATTCATGACATCAGGTGTGTTCTTAGCTTATGGTATAACTTCTACTCTGACATTAATTTTAATAAAATTATATACTATGTTAACATTGTATTTATAGGAAACTCTTTACCCTATTCTCATAAAGTTTAAAAATTAACAGCAATAGTACATATCCTTATTATTTCAGTTAAGTTGGTAAAGTTATTTTACCAACTTAACTGAAGTTAAGTTATTTCAGTTAAGTTGGTAAAAAGCTTTTTATGTAAAAAATTGTGATCAGAATTTTATTAAATAGTTCATTAAATATGTATATGCTATATAGAAGGAGTTTCTCCTGTTGTAGAAAGGAGATGTAAATTTGGAATATAACACTAAAATCTCCTGTTTTATTGGAATAGAACATGACTAATTCTGAAGTTTTAGATATTATACAGAAATTCTTGCAGGTTTACCATGCAGAGGCAGTGACCTGCAGGAGCAGTAAGCATACATAGTACATATACAGATCTTGGCTGATGAAAATAGTCTAGGCATCTCTGGAGAAAAAAAACAAGATTCCAAAGTTAGGACAAGGGAATTAGAGATAAGTCAAGAACATCCTGAATTTCTAGAAATTAAACACATTGTTGGCTAATAGAGAATATCAAATCTGGAACATTGTGATCATCATCAAAGCAATGTTAGTGATAGGTTAGAATTCATTGAGAAAAGCCAGAATGTATGAATTTCTTCTTGCTAATGAGGAAATAAAATGGGTTGAATGGAAAACTATAGGGCAGAATGACTAATAAATGTAAAAATAAATCTAATATAACACCATTTTGCCATCATGATGGTAATTATTGTTTTGATTGTGAATCATGAATCAGTAGGTTTTAAACTACTAGATTCTAAAGGTTTGATAAAGAATAACACATTTACTCTCTGCTAGTTACAAGAGTGACAAATTAGGTCAGAATAGAGCTAAGTTGAACATCCTTTAATCAACTGCACCAGTTCTCCATCCCAGAGGAGAACTTGTGTTCTCATAGACTTTTTATTAGATGTATTGAGAAGTACAGTGTCACCTATGAAGTCTCTATGCCAAAAATGCATGATCAACATCTCAGCGTGAAAAAGTTCCAGCCACACCTAAATTAATGTGTACTCGGCAAAATAAGTAAGTGCACTTTTCAAGTCAGTGTCATAAGGCAAACTATAAGTAGACTAAAGATAATTTGATGTTGACATCTGAGTACACAAAAGATAAATATGCATTGTTTAGGATTAGAGACATTTGGAGAGGGCTAAGTATTTGGTAATCCCATAACAGGGTAAATTAAGTCTGTTAATTATTTGAAACAAGCACTGTAACAATGCGAAGGAAATAAATTGTTTTCATGAAATACTGATGTGTTTCGGGGGATCAGGACATAGTTTTCTGGAGGCTGTTCCCAGTAATGTAGTAATGCCAGGTTCAATGGGAGACAGAGATAAAGGCACACCCAAAATATAGATTAATGTACCAGTATAAAATTATTGGTGAATTTTTTTAAAGTGTATTCAGGAGGTCTTTACAGTATCACAGCTTTTCTTGATGTTTGAAAGTAATAGAAAGTGTAAAACTTCTAACATATTACCCTAGAATGTGAAGTGAAGCAAGGATTTCATTTTATTTTAGATTTGTCAGGTGTGCCCAGCAGGGGAGTTATTTCACTGTAAGTGCTCAGCCATTTACAACGCAAAGATGTCTGTGAGGGTTTTGTTGCATTAAAGCTGTGAACAGAACATATTTACCTGGATGTCTGAACCTTGCTTGGCTAAGCTCAAATTCTGTTTTCTAGAAGAGGGGAGTATCAACCTAGAGTATTCAGAAGGCTGCCTACCTAACACCTGCATCACTCAGCTATTTAGAGTAAACTCATTCCACCCACTTGAAACCTCGCAGGTTTCTCTTTCCCAGTCATTTGCTCTGTTCTTATGTTTCTCTGCTGTTGTGGTTCTAAGTTCTTACCCCCTTCCACATTCCCCAGTCATCTCCCCTTTCTACCTACAAAATAAACCCCTTTTCTTTCAAACTTTGTGCCTCACTGTGATAATTGGGTTTGCCTAGTGACCCTTTCCATTCTCAGGTTCTAACTCCTGAAAAAAGGAAAGTTCAATACAGTCTTGAGTTTGAAATAACCAGATCAAGAGCCCATGTGACACCTGATGTTTAACAAATGTGTTTTGTCAACATCTCGTAATCAAATTCCAGTTAGAAAGTAAGCTGTTGTCTGGCACAGGTTGTCTAAGAGATTGGCAATTTTTAATACAGGTATCAATTCATTTTCTTGCTGAAGTAAACCCCACTGCTTTCCCTTAGAATTTCCTGAGAATTTCTACTAGTCTCATATAGAAATACTTACAAACACATTATATATCCCTCAGTAACTCAGCACCAGGGTACCTTTTATGTTCTTGCCTCTGCACTCATGGGCCTAGATGCACATCTGGAAATATTGTTAAAATAGCCAAAATATATTTTATTTCATGGTATATATTTGCATTATGGAAATTCATGCTGAACATACCTAATACCCCATTCTTTATTTACTCTGACTTAATGTAACAGTTTTTTTTTTTACAGCACTTACAGGTTACCATCATTTAGAGAAGACATCGTTGTGTGACATTTTGAAGCAAAGAGCTCCTCGACAGTATCGTATCAGAGCAAAGCTAAGATCATACAAGCCCAGAAGACTTCCTCAGTCTGTTAAACTTTTTTGTCCTAAATGCCATTTATTGTAAGTATTTTCTAAACTGAAAAAAAAGTATTTTCATGTCATATTGTTTGTATATATGTATGCCCATATGTATGTGTGTGTTTGTGTGTGTGTGTGGTTTTAAGTCCTGAGAAATGAATAAAATATGATTTAATTTATAGTATTTTTAAATAATGCTAATGAAAGGGAAAATATTTAAATCCTTCTGAGTCGTTCTTAGTAATAAATAACAAGTAAAAATAGGTACTTTCATGCTTTAAATCTAATGTTTAGTAGGTATGATAGATGCCAGTCAAAAGTTGTGTCATGCTTAACAACTATAATGCCTTCATTCCAAACACCAATTATTATGTAAATATATAAATATATAGAACTTTTTAATTCTTATTAACATATATTCATCTCCAAATATGTTTACATAGTGAGTTTCAAGTCTTGGTTTTTGTTTCAATACAATGTACCATAGTGCCTCAAAACACAGAGTAGCATTTTAGAAATTACAGGTGCACAATCATCCTCATTGGTATAGCATCCGTCAGGCTTTCACTCTGTTGTGCTGTCACATAGATATCTACATATTCGTGTATTTGCATATTATTTGTTAATATCTCTCTAGGGTAATTTAAGTATTTTTTTGCCTCTCAAAAATTGAAACTACAGTGATTGAGAAGAAAGTTAATCATTAAATTCTTTTAATAAAAACAGATATCCAAAGGTGGGGACCACATGATCATCTCATTAGATGCTGAGAAAGCATTTGACAAAATTCAACATCCCTTCATTGTAAAAGTGTAACCCAGTCACAAAAGAACACACATGGTATGCACTAACTGATATGTGGATATTAGCCTAAAAGCTTGGCATACCAAGATATAATTCACAGACCACGTGAAGCTCAAGAAGAAGGAAGACCAAAGTACAAATGCTTTGGTCCTTGTTAGAAGGGTGAACAAATACTCAAGGGAGGAAATATGGAGACAAAGTGTGGAGCAGATATTGAAGGAAAGGCTATCCAGAGACTGCCCCACCTGGGGATTCATCCCATATACAGTCACCAAACTCAGACACTGTTGTGGATGCCAAGAAGTGCTTGCTGACAGGAGACTGATATAGCTCTCTCCTGAGAGACTTTGCCAGAGCCTGACAAATATAGAGGCGGATGCTCGCAGCCAACCATTGGACTGAGCACAGGGTCCCCAGTGGAGGAGTTGGAGAAGGGACTGAAGAAGCTGAAGGGGTTTGCAACCCCATAGAAAGAACAACAGTATCGACCAACCAGACCTCCCAGAGTTTCCAGGGACCAAACCACCAACCAAAGAGAACACATTGAGGGACCCATGCCTCCAGCCGCATATGTAGCAGAGGATGGCCTTGTCGGGCATCAGTTGTGAGGAGAGGCCTTTGGTCCTGTGAAGGCTTGATGCCCCAGTGTAGGGGAATGCCAGGGCAGGGAGGTGGGAGTGGGTGGGTAGATGGAGGAACATGCTCAGAAGTGGGGGAGGGGATGGGTTAGGGAGTTTTGGGGGTAGGGGGGAGAACTGGGAAAGGGGATAACATTTGAAGTGTAAATAAAGAAAATATCCAATTTAAAACATAAAACTGAGATATCTGGGCCACAGCAGGCATCTCCCAATGACTCAACAAAATCTCCGACACAAAGGGAAAGAGGAGTGGCATTCACTCTGTGTTCTCTAGACCTTTTAGGAATTGTGCGCATGTACAAGAAGAGTGATATAGACATGTAGGGAATGGGCACTGTTCAAATAGGAATGCCCCATGAATGTTACCATGTCCAAAGTGGAAGAGTCTGTTATGTCACTCAGCATGCTGTAGGTTGGCATCATTGTAAACAAACAGGTTAATGTCGAAGATTCTGGCCAAAAGGATCAATGTTGCAATGGAACACTTCAAGCACTTGAAGAGCTGAGACAGCTTCCTGAAGCAGGTGAAGGAGAACGTTCAGAAGAAAGAGGAAGCCAAGGAGACCAGGTCACCTGGGTTCAGCTGAAGTGCTAACCTGTGCTACCCAGAGAGGTACACTTCGTCAGGACTGATGGAAGGAGCCTGAGTTGCTAGAGTACAAGGCCTATGATTTCGTGGCCTAATGTACAGAAAAGAAATAAAGGGTCTCGATTGCAAAAGGAAAACAAAAACAATACATTGAGGAATCTGTTTTTTATGCATGTGATTAAACTCAGAGTGTCATTAAGATTTAGGTAATTTGTAAAACAATACCTGATTATATTTCATTTAATGCCACAGTACTGTTCTTCCAAGAATAAAGCTATGCTATGATTTCCGTCTAGACAAATATGTATCTTTGAAAGTATAAGTGATTATGTAAACTTGCAAGCCCGGTTGGTAACAGAATCACGATAAGCACTTTGGCCTTTTAATTCCAAGCCATGGTGTTTTTATTGCATGGTAGTTTATCCAACTCGTATGAATGACTAATTGTTAAAAATAAATGAAGCTAATAATGCTTTAGTTTACCTGTGACGGTGAGATTCATTGGGTTGAAGACGTGGCTATGTGTAAAGGACAAGGGATCGGGACTGGGAATAAGTGTAGGTCATCGTGCACGTTACACTTGGTTTGAGCCAGAGAGGTGGGTCACCAGGTGAAGACACCTGCTGCCAAGCCTGATGACCCGTGGAAAGTCCTTGTGACCAACATTGTAGGAGATTGTCCTTTCTCCTCTACACATGCACTATGGCGCGTATGCACCCACACAGATACAATCTCTGTGCTTATGGTATGTATTTACCTACCCATAAAATGTTAAAAACCTATTGAGTGAAATGTGTTAAGTCTGGAAAATGAATTATCTCCTTAATTTAGGAAAGTTAATCTGCATATAAGATAGTGTAAAATAGATTATTTGTGTTTCTGTGTGAGTGTTTTTCCTACATGTGTTTATAGGGTGCCCACAAAGTTCAGAACTAGAGTTACAAATGGCTTTAAGTTACCATGTGGATGCTGAGAAAGGAACTTTGGTTCTCTGCAGGAGAAGCAGGTGCTTTTAACCACTGAGTTATCTCTTCAGCCCCTAAACCAGTTTTCTTTTTGAGTAATTTATTAAATTAGAATTGTTGCAAATATACCTACATTGTCTGCTGATATTTTGTTACCAATCATTTTAGGCAAGAAATTCCATCTGAGGAAAATGTGGATAAAATTTTACAAGATGCTACAGCTACAGCCCCAGACTGCAAGCTGCAAGATACACCATTGTATGACTCAGAGGTCTGGACCACTGAAGGCCAAGGAGGACGGCAGGTTGCTGTCCATTTTGTAAAGAATGACGGCGTCCTTCCTCACTCAAGTGAATGTCTGGTTTTGATCGAAGGTAAGACACTTGGTATTGGGTACTTTAAATATTATTTCACATGTTTCTTTATTGTTAACTTACGTGTACCTACTGCTTATGAAGTAAATGTACTGTTAATTAAATTTCTCAAGACAGAATACTAGATTCAAATATATATGAGCACATACACCTATTTGAATTACATTTTCAAATTATTTATTAAACTCATGTTTGTTTATTTCAGTACTTTATTGAATTCCTGTGTAATAAAATCAACTCAGTGGATCTATTATGTTGACTAGTTGCTTATGTGAAGCTGTCGGTATTGTAGCCTCTGGGTTTCATTGTTGGGTCATAATACTGGGATGAACATTCTCAACTAAAGATACCTGAGTCAGAGAAAGGAGCCATGAAAAGGCGTGTTAACATGACAACTTTGAGATTGGAATTGTGCTGTTTATTCCTCTTCTTTTTGCATCTAATTATTATGTAACCTCATATTTTTTTTGTCATGTAAAGTTCAAATTTTCTTTGACATTTGAACTGTCTATTATGTGCATTTCTTTGTAGCGCTTGCTGTGTCCCCCATGTTACAGCCTGTATCTTGTCCTGATTCTCTGTGTGCTGCTAAAGAATTTCTTTTTTTTTTTTTTTCCTTTTTTACCAGGAGGCCGGCTCTGTGAAATCTCTAGACTGTCAAGCATGTTTCACAGTGTGATCCCTGTGCGGTCTGGCCCTGAGGACCTGGAGCTCGTAGATCTCGCAGCACCATTCCTCATACGAGGGAAGGTGTGTCACTATGGGTGTGTGTCCCTTTGGGGTATGGGGAAATTCAGCTGTGTCTGTTTTCCTTACCCTGCCTTGCTTGGCTGCTATTGCTTACCTTCCTCCCTGCTCAGTTGAGACTTAATTGTGCCAGTTTCTACTTACACAAAGTCCTCAAGCTATAATGATTGTGGCCCAGAATTTGATCTTTTCTAGTCTGTTGTTGAGGGGTGCAACAGTCACATGCTAGGGAGTGACAAACTAGAGCTCTCTGTGGATTACTGGATTATGAGGGTCAACAGCTGTGTATATACTAATCACTAAGTTACATGAATTGGTGTACCCTGTTTTAAGTTCTAGAGCATCTGTACTCAATTTTTCTTGTACATTTCTGGAGATCTAAATATTCTGGGTACAACATAAAAGGCTTAAAATGTTTTCTAAGTCACAAGCTAAATTTGTTTCTTCCACAGGAATTTAGGCTCTCATAGCAGACATTAGAGAGGTACAAATAAGTGAGCTCAGTGGCTGAGCCAGCGCCTTGCAGACTTCCTGCCACTGAAAGCTGACAGAGTGTGGAGTCCATGATTCTGCCATGGAAGGGCGAAGTCAAGCGCCCTGTAGTTCTGAGGAGACATTCACCTTGGAGACCCTGCGCTTTGAGACGCCTCACACCATAGCATCATCTCATTTTCACTCCCTCTCTTCCTTTAGTCTCTGTTCCACTCTTTGTTCCTGTATTTCCTTTAGACAGGAACAATTCTGGGTTAAAATTTTGGAGATGGGTTGGTGACCCCATCCCTCAACCAGGGGCCATGCCTAACCTCTGGATTATGGTCTCAAAAGGTTCTCCCTCCCCTTTGTGGGATATTTCAGCTAATGTCATCCTCGTGGGATCCTGGGAGGCTCTTGCTTTCCTGGCATCTGGGACTTTCTGGTTGCTACCCCCCAGTTCCCCATCCCCCATTGCTATATATCTCTGTTCAATTTCCTGACCCTCTGTACATCTCCTCCATCTCCTCCCATACCTGATTCTTCCTCTCTTTTTCCCCTCTTCCTCCCAAGTTCCTCTCACCTTCTACTTCTCCTGATTATATTGTTCCCCCTTCTAAGTAGGACTGAAGCATCCACTCATTGGTCTTCCTTCCTCTTGAGCTTCATGTGGTCCATGAGTTGTATCATAGGTATTCCACGCTCTTTGCCTAATGTTCACTTATCAGTGACTACTAACTGAATTTTATGTATTTAAATATTTACTACTTTTTTCTTATTCCTTTCAGATGTAAACAGTGCTCAAACTTGAAAACCATACAAAACTTAAGTATCATTCCTAATAAAAGACTATGGATTCCTTCCTCTGTGGCAGAAGGTAAGGTAGATTTTTTTATATCCTATAATTTTAATTCTGTCATCTCACTAATTTGTATTTCAGTATTTTTGAATACTTATGGCACAATTAGCTTAGCTTTTAACTGACATCTGTTAGCAACAATTGTAATAAAAAATAAGGGCTGACTATTTAAAATACTTGCTATCATTTCCAAGCATTTTAATTATAATCATATTTCAATACTTGACCACTTGTTTTCAATTTATTGATCACAAATACAGATCGTGAGAAAATCTTTATGGTCCATACTTAGTGTTAGAACAGTTGTTGAGATGGCTGTTGCTGTCCTCCCAAGTCTTTAGCTAGCACATAGGAATCTCTGTTGTACACATGATTGGTTACCTAGCCTTTGTTTTTAGCTTCTAGAAGGATACATTGTAAGGCATGTACTTAAAGCTTTTCCTATTAACTTTTAGATTATCCTTAATTGTGAAGCTAGGTCTTCCTACTTGTGTGGGCCTACTAGTAGTGTTCTGCCTACTAGATTTATATATTTTCTTTCCCATAAGAACAGCCACTCTTTGTAGATCTCACAATATTGTGCTTCCATTGAGTCTATATTTTCAAGCCAAGTTCTCTACCACCTTTTGTTACTTTCCCACACTTAGGATTATTATTATTATTATTATTATTATTATTATTGTTATTATTTTTGTCTCCCCAGTAAATGCCCATTTTGCTGACACTTTTTCAGAGTTTGCCCTTCAAAACCATTGACAGCTGTAGGTTTAGTTTGGACAACTCAAAATACATTGAGAATTCTTATTTCATGAAGCTGGATACTCAGCTCATTTCCTCTAGACTGAATTTTTGTTTTCTAAACATGTATATATGTGTTTCTCATGATATGTTTTTGTTTCATGGTACAACTATATCATACTTTTGGCCAGTAGGACCCCATGTTACTTTACATGAGTTTTTCCTGTTGAGATGGGCAATGCCATTTCATGTGCTCCATTGTTTTGAATTTCAGTCTCCTTAGGGTTGCTTCAGTATAACTCCTAAGACCTTCTGAAACAACAATTCTGCCTTTCTGCTTTTGCATACTACAATTGGTTCTATGCTCCAACATAGTGTTTTGACTTGCCCCCTTAATTAACCTTTGTAGTGGAATATGGGCAATGTATACAGAAGGTAATAGAATGTTCCATACATCTGTGCAGTGTTTTCAACTCCTGAGAAAAGGTGTTCTCCTTAACTGCAAATTCTCATGCGTTTGGTATCTCCAACTTATTTATTCTTCCTCATCCTAGCAAGTTAGGGAGCCCAGATTACATCATGGCTTTTCTCTCAACCAGGTTACATCTGTTAGTGATAATGATGATAATGTTAATAACAGTAATAAAGAATACTTTACTCATATGACAAAGGGGAATAAACTTAACAGTAGCAAACTTTGTATTGCTTTCAACAATATTCTATGATTTTCATTTTATTTTTAATATAAGTAACTTGCAATAAGTTACATCGTATTAATCATTTGTTGTAGTTTCTACCTAGTATTAGGATACAATTCTTTATGTCATGAGACTACTCTTACATAAATATGGTGGAGTATTCCAAAGTGATTCTGTTATTTGGCAGCTTTCATAAATTGATCCTGGAGAAGAAAGCTTTCTTTTTCTTATAAATACTCTCAGTAAACATTATCTACTCCTATGCACTATAATAAACCACTTTTGCTTTTACCTTATAGAAAATCTAGCAACTTGGAATAATGTGGTTTTTTTCTCCTCACTAGTTCTGGGCATTGTACCTCTACAGTATGTGTTTGTTATGACTTTCATGTTTGATGATGGAACCGGAGTATTGGATGTCTACCTCAAGGATTCTGTAAGTAACAGACCTGGTTAAAAGCAAGCAAACAAACAAATAAACACCCCCAAAATAAAAAAAAATTTAACTGAAATTTACATTTAACATCTTTAATAGTCATCTTAGCTTTACTTCATGGTGACTTATCCAGACCTTTTAAGCCTAAAACTCAGCTTATCTTTATTTTGTTCTTAAAAAGATTTAAAATAACTTAAAATGGAAGAATGAAATACAGCCCATAAATCTAAAATTATGTTTTTGTCTATAACATTTGATTTTTCTATTATAAATCAATTTTTTAAAAAATACAAAGTTGAGAGACGAAATCTGAAGAGCCGTTCTCCCTGTCGTTGATAATTTTCACTACTGGGCAAATGAGCAGAAATAGAGCTACAGTGTCATAAACTTGCTGTACTCTGTAAGCCACCATAGTTTCATCTAAAAGAAAATGGAGAACACAGATACGTATCATTCCATATATTGTGGAGAAGTCCAGAAGACCTCTGTAATTTCTGACACTAGTAGCTGTAAGTTGAGAAGTTCTTGAAACTGCCGTTAGCTCCCCTTCTCCCTGTGAAACCAAGAGTGTTAATTTTCCTGCACAGTATACAAAGCAGCTATGGAAGCTCCACCTAGGCCAGTGGTTCTCAACCCATCTAATTCTGCTGTTGTGGTTATAAGTGACTCCAACCATACAATTATTTTTTTGCTACTTCACAACTGGAATTTTAGGGGTTTTGTTGATTGCATTTTCTTCAGGAATTTGCATGCCATCCTTGTGCAGGAACTTTCCTAACTTCTCTGTATCATTGTAATTTAGTATTTGTGCTGCCAAAGCCAGCACTTGCTTTGTTTTTTTTGGTTTGTTTGTTTTTTTGTTTTGTTTTGATTTGTTTTGCTGTTTATTGCTTTTTAACTTACATAAATCGGAAAACAATCCAAGTTGAGATTAAGTGATTTTTTCTTTATTTCAGTCTGGACAGTTTGTCAATCACTTATTATTTTCTAATTGGGTAGTTTGTTTATTTACATGTCAAATGTTACCCCCTTTCCAGGTTTCTCCTCTGCAAATTCGTATCCCATCCCCCTTTCCCTGCTCCTATGAGGGTGCTTCCCCGTGCACCTACCCACTCCTGCCTTACTGCCCTATCATTCCTCTACACTGGGGAATCAAGCCTTCACAGGAACAAGGGCCTTCCCTCCTGTTGATGCCAGATAAGGCCCCTTCAGCTCCTTTAGTCCTTCTGCTAACTCCTCCATTGAGGTTTCTGTGCTCAGTCCAATGGTTGGCTGTGAGCCTCTGCATCTTTATTGGTTAGGCTCTGGCAGAGCCTCTCAGGTGACAGCTATATTAGGCTCTTGTCAGCAAGTACTTCTTGGCTTCAACAATCGTGTCTGGGTTTGGTGTGGGCATATGGGATGGATCCCCAGGTGTGGCAGTCTCTGACTGGCCTTTCCTTCAGTCTCTGTTCCATTCTTTGTCCCTGTATTTCTTGGGATTTTCCAGTTGCTACCCCCAGTTCTCCATCCCCCACTGCTACACACTGCTTCAATTTCCTGACCCTCTGTACATCTCCTCCATCTCCTCCCATACCTGATTCTTCCTCTTCCCCCCTCTCTTCCTCCCAAGTCCCTTCTACTCTCTACTTTCCATGATTATTTTTTTCCCCTTCTAAGTAGGACCAAAATATCTTCCTCTTGAGCTTCATGTAGTCTGTGAGTTGTATCATAGGTATTCCATGCTCTTTGCCTAATATCCACGTGTGGTCTTTTGTGACCAAATTAACTCACTCAGGATATTTGCTAGACCCGTCCATTTGCCTGCAAATTTCATGAAGCCATTGTTTTTAATAGCTGAGTAGTTTTCCATTGTGTAAATGTACCACATTTTCTGTATCCACTTCTCTGTTGAGGGACATGTGGGTTCTTTCCATCTCATGGCTATTATAAATTTGGCTGCTATGAACATAGTAGAGTATGTGTCTTTATTACATGTTGGAGCATCTTCTGGGTATATGCCCAGGAGAGGTATAGCTGGGTCCTCAGGTAGTACTGTGTCCAATTTTCTGAGGAACTGCCAGACTGATTTCCAGAGTGTTTGTACCAGCTTGCAATCAAATCAGCAATGAAGAAGTGTTCCTCTTTCTCCACATCTTCACCAGCATCTGCTGTCACCTGAGTTTTTGATCTTAGCCATTCTGACTGGTGTGATGTGGAATCTCAGGGCATCTGTTTCTTTAGGTTAGGGAAGTTTTTGTCTATAATTTTGTTGAAGATATTTACTGGCTTTTTAAGTTGGTAATGTTCTCTCTCTATCTTTAGGTTTGGTCTTCTCACTGTGTCCTGGATTTCCTGGATGTTTTGGGTTGGGAGCTTTTTGCATTTTGCATTTTCTTTAGGTATGGGAAGACTTCTTTTATAACTTTGTTGAAGATATTTACTGGCCCTTTAACTTGGGAATCTTCACTCTTTTCTATACCTATTTATCTCTAGTTTTGGTTTTCTCATTGTGTCCTGAATTTCTTGGATGTTTTGGGTTAGGAACTTTTTGCATTTTGCATATTCTTTGACTGTTGTGTCAATGTTTTCTATGGTATCTTCTGCCCCTGAGATTCTCTCTTCTATCTTTTGTATTCTGTTGGTAATGCTTGCATCTATGACACCTGATCTTTTCCTAGGTTTTCTATCTACAGAGTTGTCTCCCTTTTTGATTTCTTTATTGTTTCTATTTCTGTTTTTATATCCTGGATGGTTTTGTTCAATTTGTTCAATTCCTTCACCTGTTTGGTTGTGTTTTCCTGTATTTCCCTGTATTTCTTTAAGGGATTTATGTGTTTCCTCTTTAAGTGTTTCTACCTGTTTGCCTATGTTCTTCTGTATTTCTTTGAGGGAGTTATTTATGTCATTCTTAAAGCCTTCTGTCATCATCATGAGATGTGATTTTAAATCAGAGTCTGCTTTTCTGGTGTGTTGAGGTATCCAGGGTTCACCCTGGTGGGAGAATTGGGTTCTGATGATGCCAAGTAGCCTTGGTTTCTGTTGCTTATGTTCTTGCCCTTGCCTCTTGCCATCTGGTTGTCTCTGGTGTTAGCTGGTCTTGCCGTCTCTTACTATGGCTCATCCTTCTTGTAAGCTTGTGTGTTAGCACTCCTGGGAGACCAGTTCTCTCTGGGAGGAATTTGGGTATGGAGAGCTATGGCACAGGGTTAGCTCTGGGGCACAGAAGGAAACCGGAAGGATCCTGTTCTGGGCTATTCCTTGGTTCCTGTGTCCTGATGGCTCTGGGTGGATCCCTCTTGGGCCGGTAATTTGAGCAGAAGTGGTGGTTTCACCTGTGCGCTCAGGGGCGTCAGTACTCTTGGGAGATTTGTTCTCTTCCCATGGGATCTGGGTACCGAGAATTGTGGCACAGGGTCAGCTCCTGGGCGCAGATGGAAACTGGATGGATCCTCTCCCAGGCTGTTCCTCAGTTCCTGTGTCCTGAGGGATGCTGGCAAGTTTCTAGGAACAGATGTGGTGGTTTTACCCCTGTGCACAGGTGTGTCAGCACTCCTGGGAGACCAGCGCGCTCTCAGTGGGACCTGGGTATGGAGAGCTATGGCATAGATGGAAACCTGAGGGTCTAGTCACTTATTAAATGAATATTTACTGAGCAGCAGATGTGTGCAATGTATGTGTTGAAAATAGAAGTTAGCAAGCCAAGAATTTTTTTTCTCTAAAACATAGTGTAGAAAAGGAAGAAATGAAATACATTTTCCTTAATGTTATATCCCTTCATTTTTTTTTAAAATATTTTTATTAGGTATTTTCCTCATTTACATTTCCAATACTATCCCAAAAGTCCCTCATACCCTCCCCCCCCCACTCCCCTACCCACCCACTCCCACTTTTTCGCCCTGGCGTTCTGGGGCATATAAAGTTTGCAAGTCCAATGGGCCTCTCTTTCCAGTGATGGCTGACTAGGCCATCTTTTGATACATATGCAGCTAGAGTCAAGAGCTCCGGGGTACTGGTTAGTTCATAATGTTGTTCCACCTATAGGGTTGCAGATCCCTTTAGCTCCTTGGGTACTTTCTCTAGCTCCTCCATTGGGGGCCCTGTGATCCATCCAATAGCTCACTGTGAGCATCCACTTCTGTGTTTGCTAGGCCCTGGCATTGTCTCACAAGAGACAGCTATATCAGGGTCCTTTCAGCAAAATCTTGCTAGTGTATGCAATGGTGTCAGCGTTTGGAAGCTGATTATGGGATGGATCCCCAGATATGGCAGTCTCTAGATGGTCCATCCTTTTGTCACAGCTCTAAACATTGTCTCTGTAACTCCTTCCATGGCCGTTTTGTTCCCAATTCTAGGAAGGGGCAAAGTGTCCACACTTTGGTCTTCGTTCTTCTTGAGTTTCAAGTGTTTAGCAAATTGTATCTTATATCTTGGATATCCTCAGTTTCTGGGCTAATATCCACTTATCAGTGAGTACATATTGTGTGAGTTCCTTTGTTTTTGGGTTACCTCACTCAGGATGATGCCCTCCAGGTCCATCCATTTGCCTAGGAATTTCATAAATTCATTCTTTTTAAATTGCCGAGTAGTACTCCATTGTGTAAATGTACCACCTTTTCTGCATCCAATTCTCTGTTGAGGGGCATCTGGGTTCTTTCCAGCTTCTGGCTATTATAAATAGGGCTGCTATGAACATAGTGGAGCATGTGTCCTTCTTACCGGTTGGGGCATCTTCTGGATATATGCCCAGAAGAGGTATTGCTGGATCTTCCGGTAGTACTATGTCCAATTTTCTGAGGAACCGCCAGACTGATTTCCAGAGTGGTTGTACAAGCTTGCAATCCCACCAACAATGGAGGAGTGTTCCTCTTTCCCCATATCCTTGCCAGCATCTGCTGTCACCTGAATTTTTGATCTTAGCCATTCTGACTGGTGTGAGGTGGAATCTCAGGGTTGTTTTGATTTGCATTTTCCTGATGATTAAGGATGTTGAACATTTTTTCAGGTGCTTCTCTACCATTCGGTATTCCTCAGGTGAAAATTCTTTGTTCAGCTCTGAGCCCCATTTTTTAATGGGGTTATTTTATTTTCTGGAGCCCACCTTCTTGAGTTCTTTATATATATTGAATATTAGTCCCCTATCTGATTTAGTATAGGTAAAGATCCTTTCCCAATCTGTTGGTGATCTTTTTGTCTTATTGACGGTGTCTTTTGCCTTGCAGAAGCTTTGCAATTTTATGAGGTCCCGTTTATCAATTCTCGATCTTATAGCACAAGCCATTGCTGTTCTATTCAGGAATTTTTCCCCTGTACCCATATCTTCGAGGCTTTTCCCTACTTTCTCCTTTATAAGTTTCAGTGTCTCTGGTTTTATGTGAAGTTCCTTAATCCACTTAGATTTGACCTTAGTACAAGGAGATAGGAATGGATCAATTTGCATTCTTCTACATGATAACTGCCAGTTGCCTGAGAATACAAGTGTCATTAGCCTGCCTACATTATTGTACTATGTATGTGTATCTCAAACCTGTGGCTGACACGCATTTAAAGAAATGTTCAACATCCTTAGTCATCACGGAAATGCAAATCAGAATGAACTTGAGATTCCACCCCCTACCAATCAGCATGGCTAAGTTCAAAAACACAGGTGACAACAGATACTGGCAAGGATGTGGAGAAAGAGGAAGACTCCTCCATCATTCCTGGTGCAGCTGTAAGCTGTTAATACCACTTTGGAAATTAATCTGGTGATTTCTCAGATTTCTCAGCATATACCCAAAAGATGCTCCAGTATATAACAAGGACATGTGCTCCACTATGTTTATAGTAGCCGTATAGAAACTGGAACCAACCCAGATGTCCCTCATCAGAAGAATGAATACAGAAAATGTGGAACATTTACACAATGGAGTACTACTCAGCTATTGAAAACAATGACTTCATGAAATTCGCAGGCAAATGGATGGAACTAGAAAATAGCATCCCTACTGAAGTAACCCAGACACAAAAGAACCATGGTATATACTCAGTGATAAGTGGATATTAGCACAAAAGCTCAGAATACCCATGATATAACCCACAAATCATATGGAGCTTAAGAAGAAGGAAGACCAAAGAGTGGATGCTTCAATGCTACATGGGAGAACAAAATTATCACTGAGGGCAGAGGGATAGAGGGACCTAAGATGGAGGGAGGAGGGGGAGGGAAAAAAAGAAAAAAGTGGGGGCAGGATCACATATTGGATGGGATAGGAGAGAAGTACAGAGGGTCAGGAAATTGAATAAAAGTATGTAGCAATGGATGGTGAAGAACTGAGGGTAGCCACTAGAAAGTCCCAGACACCAGGGAATCAAGAGGCTCCCAGGACCCAACAGGGGTGACTTTAGCCACAATACACAACAAAGCTGAGATAGAACCTGTAGAGACCCCCTCCAGTAGATAGACATGGCTTCTGTTGAGGGGTGGGGCTTTCTACCCATGTCAAAAAATTTTAACCCAGAAATGTTGGAAAGACAGAGACAAAAAATGGGCACAGAGAATGAAGAAAAGGCTATTCAGAAACCTCTTCACCTTGGGATCTATCCCATCTGCAGACACCAACTCCCCATACTATTGCTGATGCTAAGAAGGACTTGCTGACGGGAGCCTTGTATGGCTGTTCCCTGAGAGTTCCTACCAGCACCTGACCAACACAGATGCAGACACTCACCACCCGACTGAGTCTGGGTACCACAGTGGAAGAGCTAGGGGAAGGCCTGAAGTAGCTGAAGGGGATTCCAATTCTATAGGAAGAACAATTTCAGCTAACCAGACTGCCCAGAGCTCTCAGAGACTAAACCACCAACCAAAGAGTATACGTGGGGGGGAGGGGGGAACCATGACTCCAGATACATGTGTAGCAGAGGATGGCCTTATCTGACAGTGGGAGGGGAGGCCCTTGGTCCTGTGGAGGTTTGTTACCCCAGTATGGGGCATGCTAGAGTGGGGAGGTACAAGTGGGTGAGTGGTTTGGGGAGACCCTCATAGAAGTAAAGGGAAGGAGGCATGGGGGTATGGGATAGGGAGGGCTGTGGAGGAGTAACGGAGAATTGGGATATCATTTGAAATGTAAACAAATAAAATGATTAATTAAAGAGAGAAAGACTTAGAGAACATTATTGGGCTTTAGCTTAGACCAGTTTATGAATTCTATAACCTACCTTCCTTCCTTCCTTCCTTCCTTCCTTCCTTCCTTCCTTCCTTCCTTCCTTCCTTCCTTCCTTCCTTCCTTCCTTCCTCCCTCCCTCCCTCCCTCCCTCCCTCCCTCCCTCCCTCCCTCCCTCCCTCCCTCCCTCCCTCCCTTCCTCCCTCCCTCCCTCCCTCCCTCCCTTCCTTTTTTTGAGACAGGGTTTCTCTGTGCATCCCTGGCTGTCCTGGAACTCACTCTGTAGACCAGGCTGTCCTTGAACTCAGAAATTCGCCTGCCTCTGCCCCCCAGGTGCTGGGATTAAAGGCGTGCGCCACCACGCCCAGCAATTGATTTCTATATATGTCATTTTAGCAAATTGGTCATTGGACTTCTGTGTAAGGAGCTTCTCAAATGATGAATATTCCTTTGTTGTCATTTTTAGGAGAAGTTTTTCCAGATCCCAGCATCAGAAGTCCTTACTGATGATGACCTTCAGAGAAATCTGGAACAGATCATGAATGTCATTTGTCCTCCAGGAATAAAAATAGGTAGGCAGCATTTCAAAGGTGCTTCTTTCTCTTCCTTGAAAATACACCTAGTGTGTATCTAATCCATAGACTGTGGGTAGAACGAAGCCAACTGAGTCCTTGGGAATTGCTAAGTGTGAACAATATCTATCAGTGTCTTAATGAGATAGCAGAAGAAATAAAATAAATATGAGTAATAAAGTTTAAAATATTTTGAAATGTATTTAAAGCATAGCACTTTTGATCACAACGAATTTGACTCTGAGTTTATACATACAGCATAGAAACATAGAGGTTGCAATTAAAACAAATCGATGCACTATTTACTAGAAACATGCCCTCAAATAAACTGCCATAATCATGTTTGACTCAGTGGATTTCCTCTGGTACTAATGAGCTTCAAATTTTTCTATATTTATTTTGCAGACTTTATGAACTTTAGCCATTTTTGCACAAATATGCTTCATCCACAGGCTCCTGCCCTGGTAAAAATTGTACACATTGTAGCCACTGTCACTAAGTCCTTTTATGGCCAGCATTTCTTTTCTGTCACAATCTGGAGAAGTAAATTGTGTTAAGCAGTTTGATTGTTCTAGTAATTGTTGACAGTGACAAATCTCCCCTCTGGCTGCTTCACTGTTGCTGATGGGACTGTTAGAGTTTGCTCCTGATTAGGGTTTCTTCCTCCGCAATAGGTCTCTACAATGCAGCATCAGTTCCCAAGAGATGGGGCATTTTGCTTTTCTGGAGCAAAGTTTAATTGAGATATGTTCATTTGTTTTCAATTTTAATTTGTCTTGCATATTGCACTTAGTATACATAGATTTCCAAAAATCAAAGTCTCTGGACCTGGGGTGTTTTCAAATATACAGATATATGGCCAAGCTTGATTGCCATGCCAGATGCCTTGCAGGCTTACTAGGGTCTTCTGTTGATGGTAGAAATGAGCCTGCCCTGCTCCTTGCCAGATGTGATGGTTGGCATTATTGCTGCCAGTTGTGCAGGTCACAGGTAAGGCTTAAAATGATTTGATCTGAAGTTCAGGTTTCACCTCCATCTTATTTGTCAAGGAAAAGACAGGAGGCCCATAAGCAGTCAGTTCAAGAAAAGGAGCAAAACATCAGTGAGATGCTAGACTACCTTTGCTGGCAGGTGTTTTATAAACCCTTAATCTCTTTCATCTGAGGTTGGGACAAAATTGTAATTAATCAGAATTACTAGTTCTGTGCTTGGTTTAATGGCTGAATGGTATGTCCTCTTGGTCTGTAGATGCGCACCCATGGCTGGAGTGCCTCATCAAGTCCTACAACGTCACAAGTGGAACAGAACATCAAATATGTTACCAGATATTTGACACCATGATTGCAGAAGACATCATCTAGCGCTGCTGTTGTGTGTAGTGGGTGGGTGGCATGGGGGGTAACAGTCTTACAGAAAGTTAGGACTGTGACTCTAAAAAGGCATTCTGTGTTGTTGAATTATCCATTCCCATTTCTACTATAGCTTTAAGGTCTCTTATACAGAAAGACATTGTATTGTTATTTATACCTTCTTGTGAATATGTTGAAATGTGTTTTTTCTCAACATGCCCAGGGTGACAATTAGATTACAAAATAAGACCACATCTTGTGTGGAGAAACCCAGATTTTCATTTTCCCTTCAGGTAATCTCTATTGTTACCAGACATTGTAGGTCTGTCTTCTGCACAAGACACTTGTTTTTGTGCTGTTCACTTACCATCCTTGGTTGGGTTTATATTCCTGTCCTGAGTTTTATACAAGCAGTTGATGATAATGTGAGTGTAGATAATAACACATTCTATTCTTGAGTCTCTTAGCTCAGTGGTGGCTACCTTTCTTTCATCCTCTTCCATTTTACTTGGGAGAGAGAAGAAAGCAATCACAAGTGGAGAGGGAGGGAGGGACCTGGGAAGGAAAGTGGAAGGGGAGAGGGGAACCTGATCTGGTATTGGGTGAGGGAAAAGAACTGAAGCCCTAAGGGCCAGCAGAAAGAATGAAAACAGGCAACCTCAGGAAATAGGAGGCTAGTGAACCCTCCAGAATGTACCAGAGACCTGGGATGTGAGAGACTCTCAGGAATCAAAGGGAGGGACCTTAGATGAAATGCCTGACAGTAGGGAGAGGGAACTTATAGAGCCCACCACCAGCAGGAAGACAGAACATCAAGTGAGGGATGGGGTTGCCATCCCACAGTCACATCTCTGACCCATAATTCTTCCTGTCTGAAAGAATTACAGGGATGGAAATGGAGAGGAGCCTGAGGAAAAGAAGATCCAGTGACAAGTCCAAAATGGGATCCAGCTCAAAGGGAGGTCCCAAGGCCTGACACTATTACTGAGGCTATGGAGCACTCACAAAAAGGGACCTAACATGACTGCCCTCTGAAAGACCAACAGGCAGCTGAAAGAGTCAGATTCAGATATCTGCACCCAACCAATGGACAGAAGCAGCTGACCCCTGTTGTTGAATTAGGGAAGGCTGAAAGAAGCTGAGGAGAAGGGTGATCCTGTAGGAGGACCAGCAGTCTCAATTAATCTGGACCCCTGAGATCTCTCAAACACTGGACCACCAAACAGACAACAGTACACCAGCTGATATGAGACCCCCAACACACATACAGTAGAGGACTTCCAGGTCTGTTCATTCAGAGATGATGCACCTAACCTTCAAGAGACAGGAGGCCCCAGGGAGTTTAGAGGTCAGGTGGGGTGGGGGGTGGGGGCTTCCATGTGGAAACGGGTGTTGTGGAGGAGATGTGGGGTGTGGAGCAGTCAGGGTGGATGGTGGGGGTGGGGTGGGGAATGCAATATGGAGTGTAAAAATTAATAAAAAAAAGAAAGAAATCAATTATATTCATTATCAACCACACTCCAGTGCAGTGGGCAGCTCCCCACCTCCTGAAAAAAGTCTGAATGCTTTGTGAACTTTATGTCACTGCATCTTATTTGGGTATTTGTGTGTGTGTGTGTATGTGTGTGTGTGTGTGTGTGTGTGTGTGTGTGTATGTGTGTGTGTGTGAATTCATATATTTACTTGAAATTTATTTCTTCACACTTTATTCTTATATTTCCTAGTTCCAACAATTTGCCTGCAAATTTCACAATGTTCTTATTTTTAATAGATGAGTAATATCTCATTGTTAAATGCACCACATTTTCTTTATCTATTTTTTAGTTGAAGACTATCTAGGTTGTTTTGCTATAAACATGTTTGAGAAAGTGTCCTTGTGGTGTGGTAGAACAGTTTTTGGGAATGTTCCCCAGAGTAGTGTAGGTCTTGATTCCCAATCTTCTGAGAAACAGCAAAAATTGATTTCCCATTTAACTTCAGTTTTACACAGAGGAATTGCCTAGCCAGTCCTGGTGTAAGAAAACTTCCTGTGCATTCACATGAGTATCTTGTTAACTGAGTTCCCCTTGAACAAATTTTTGTCTTGAGTGAGTCACTGATGTACTATGACAAGTCTTTAATGAGACATGGCATAGATCTTTGAAGTAGAATAACACTACTTTTTTTCTGTAATAAGGAAAATGAACTACCGTTTCCTAATTTTGTAATTAAACCATTTCTGCTTGCTAGTGTTTTGTTTTATTTTAACACAAGATAGAGTTATCTGTAAGAATTTCATGGTGAAAATGCCTACATATGATTCAGCTGTATAGCTTTTTCAGTCTGTCTTTGTCTGTCTGTCAGAAAGACAACAAACTTATACTCTTAAAATCTAAAGGATTCCAGTACATCTCAAAATATTCTATAGAGTGTAAAATGAAAGAATATTCCCAAACTATTTTTGTAAAAACAGCATTACACTAATTCTTAAAACAGATAAAGACACAACAAACATGGAATTTATAAACCAACATACCTGATTAAAATAAATGTAAAATTTTCATATATAGTAATTAGAAAATGAATTCATGAACACAGCAAAAAGATTTTGAAAATGTGCTTTAAAGATTGTCTCAGTTAGAAATGACAGGGTGTATCCACCCTAATCCCTCAACAATGTAGTTTCATAAATAATCCTTGAAAACTGGCAACACTATTAGACACACTAGTGTGGAAGGGGGAAATATCATGGGGGAACTACCCTTAGACAAGTAATATCTGATGAAAGAGAGAAAATTGGCCTATCTTAGAGATGAAACTGCTGACTAGATCTCTAATACAGAGTGGCTAGCTCTAAAACCATATATACAGAAACAACAAAAATAGACTTAACAGGTTGCATTTATCATTTTGTACATACACACACACACACATATACATATGTACATACATACACACACATACATAATACACACACATACATAATAAAGAAAAAGAGGCTAATATTTTGAGAGTAGCAAGGACATGGGAGGGATGGAACAGGGATTGGGAGAGTGAAGTTATATTGTAATTAAAATGAAAAGAAATTGAAAAAGAATGAAAACAGCCTAATGTTGATGGGAGGAAAAGGGAATACTTTATTCACTATTGGTGAGGGTACAAACTGGTGCAACTGCTATGGAAATCAGTAGGAGTAGCTTCAAATCACTGTAATGGCCATCCCATCCCATCCCATCCCACTCTTGGGCATAACCAAAGGACTCTGTATCCTTGTTACACTGTGTATCAGGAACCTTCAAGAGGAAGTTATTCTTGACATTCTTGCTGCATGCTATAACAAAGTTATAGAAGCTGGCAATGCTTATTACCATGTTTAAAACAGTAATCAATGGAATTCTGCCTGTAGGAAGGGACAAAATAAAAACAAATTCAGAAGGATTGATGTAAGTTGGTCAGGAACAGGCAACCTACTCATGTGTGTTTTATGATTAAAATTCTTAGAAAGGAACAAGAAGAGCAGGACTGCAGATGAAATACTGCCTTTCTCTGAGTTATTTATTTTATTCTTTTCATTATTCTTAAAATTCTAGCTTATGGGCTCTTTTTTTTTTTCTTGGCCTGTTTGTTTTACAAAGAAAGGAAAGAAAGAAGACCTGAAGGTTGTGGGGAGATGTTACGGTGGAGAAGATCTGGAAATAGTTGAGGCAGGGGAAATAGTATGATGAAAATGTATCAGTGTAAAGAGGACACACTGGCATATTGTTAGTTTATTTGCAGTTAATGTAGGTGGCTCCTTATTTCTGGGATAACCTCTACATGATGCAGTGCGATGGATTGCAGTATTTGCCCCAAATACAAACTTGAATTTTTTTGTCTAGTTGTGTCATTCTTTAGACTTGCCTCTCTAGTCAAAATATATCCCAAATATTTCACTTCCTGATGAGTAGTCTAGACCTTTGTCTAAGAGGTAAGGTTGCCTCGAGCTTGATGTCTTAGGATTCTACTCACTCTTGAGGGCACTTTAGTCTCAAATTCTTCCAGGAGACCTAAATAAGGAGATGTCTTCTCTACATTTCAGACTTGGTTCTTTCAATAAAAAGGTCCCTAGCACCATTTCTTGCATAGTTCTTCACTGTACCTATAACAGTGGTAGAGCTTTGAGTGTGAAGTTTCCTGGTTCCTGTGCTTTATTATAATGACTAGTACAGAGACAAGTGGATGGTACTTGGTAGAAGAAAGTAGAGTCAGTCTCTCTCTCTCTCTCTCTCTCTCTCTCTCTCTCTCTCTCTCTCTCTCTCTCTCTCTCTCTCTCTCACACACACACACACACACACACACAATGGTGTCACAAACCTGGCCTGTGAGACAGCAAAGGAACTTGTGGAATGTGGGGTAACACTGTAAGGGGTCATTTAAATAGCACCCATGTTGTTGAAATTATTTAATCCCAATCCAGGGTTTCTACCTGGCCTTAGATCATTTAGTTTCTGGATAAAATACACACCACTTTTATATTTCCAATAAGCTTTACACAGAACAAGAGCTGAGTCTATCCTGTATGTGTTAGAATCTACTTTCCTATTGATAACCCTGAATTATTACTTTGTTTCATTTGGGCTGCTCTTAACTCCAATTGCTCTTAACTAGCCACGAGGGCCATGTTCTCTTGACTCCCTAACCATTGTCTCCTTCCTGCTCCTGTGCCTTCTTCTCCTGCATCTTGTCGCTCTGGTTCTCTGACCCCAAGCCTGGGAAACCTAATCCCTAACTGTGTCCCTTCTGTCCAGCTGTTAGCTGTTGCCATCTTTATTTATGAATCAGAAATAATTTGGAGACAAGGTCTACATGAGGACTATCTTTTCTCTGGGACCACCTGGGCCTGGGGGTCCACTTACCATTTCAATAGATAACAAAAGACCAAACCTCAACATATCCACTTTCCAATTTTTTATAATGAAGCTTTTTCCAAGATACTACTTTTTTCCCTCAATTTTTATTAGGTATTTACTTCATTTACATATCAAATGCTATCCCGAAAGTCCCCTATTCCCTCCCCCCACCCACTCCCACTTCTTGGCCCTGGTGTTTCCCCTGTATTGAGGCATATAAAGTTTGCAAGACCAAGGGGCCTCTCTTCCCAATGATGGCCAAGTAGGCCATCTTCTGCTACATATGCAGCTAGAGACATGAGCTCTGGGGGTACTGGGTAATTCATATTGTTGTTCCACCTATAGGGTTGCAGACCCCTTTAGCTCCTTGGGTACTTTCTGTAGCTCCTCCATTGAGGGCCCTGTGTTTCGTTCAATAGCTGACTGTGAGCATCCACTTCTGTGTTTGCCAGGCACTGGCATAGCTTCACAAGAGACAGCTATATCAGGGTCCAAGATGCTACTTGAATAAATGAATTCAAATTGAACTAAAGGCATTGAATCTTTTCACTGAGACTACTTTTCTGTTATCTCCTTCTCCACTCTGTTCCCCAGATCCTGCCTTCATTGACCACTGCAACAATGAGCCCTTAATAGAACATAGCCTTAACAGTTTTTCTTCCTTTTACATCATTACTGCTTCCTCCTCAGCCATGTTCCCTGGGCTTTCAAAGGTATGGTATTACTGTCTCACTGAGGGCTGAGACTCCAACAGTCATTTAGTATCTTGGGAAATGTTCTCTATTTACTGTAATTCTATGGAAAAAGCGGTTTCTCTGACCAAGGCTGAGTAGCATTTATCTGTGGATTCATATACAGCAATTTAGGAAGCAGTTTAATGCTTTATACTTCAAGTTTTCAGTTTACAACTTTGAGGTTCAGAAAGCAGTTTGATCCACAGATGCATTGTCTCTTTATGCTATTTAGGGCTTATTTTTAACAACTCTTTTATCCCCCAATATAGCAAAGTAGGTGAAATGTAAATACAGATGATATCATTGGGGCTAAACAGGTTCTTATTTGTCAACTGAATGGCACTCTCAGTTTCAATCCTGCAAAGGTATCACACCTGTCACCGAACATTGATGACTGCTGCTTTGGCAACTTGTTTGAAGGAACAGTTAAAGGGAGTTTATGGCTCTTTACAAAGGAGAGAAGATTTGAACCACTTACTGATGAACATACAGGCTTTGAAATTCACCTACCAATCCATTTCTGGGCACATTGTTATATATTGATAGGTGATCAGGCAGGACTCACCAATCATTCAAGGCCATAGCCAGTATCGAGCTTATTTTTCCTGTTCTGTGGAGGAAATGTCTTGATTCTTTCACATGAATATCCATATCCTGTGCACCTTTCTAGCCTGTGCCACCCATGTCCATGATTTACATGGACCCAGTTGACACCACCTTCAAATTCTATGAACAAACCACTCCCATATTTGTGAAGTCATCAATGAGACTAGAGGAATGGAGGAATAGTCCCTAAAGGTGCTAACAGATTTGGGGAGTCCTGGCGTCTTTACCAGGTGATGCTAGGGAAGTTGAAGTCCTTTGTTTCTTGGGGTTCTTAGTAAAATAATTTAAAACTGGACTCAACCCAAAGCTCAAGGAAAATTTTATTATGTACAAAGAATTATCAGGGGAGGCAAGCTGTAAATCTCTGTAGCTGTGTGGAAGAGAAGTGGAGAAAATTAAACCACATGACTTAAGCATCTAACAAGCCACATGTCAGGAAGACAACATTAGAGGAAATGTGAAGCAAAAATCTTGGGGAAAACATGCTTAGAAAAAGAGAAGAAAAATATTTTTCTATGTAATTTCAGAAAAATTGGGCATAATTAGAAAGCAGCATAGAATCTATAACAGACTGCACTATAAAGTGGGAATTTGGAGAAAGAATTCTAAGTATATTATGTCATAAAAAATAATTATTTTGGTCATCTCTTTAGCATAGCTCATGGTAGGCCCATGTTTCTTGGGTTAGGCCTAAAATCCTGAGGGTGGTTCATCATCTAGAAGACTCCCTGTCAGAAGTAGAATGTTATATCTCCATCCATGCTAGAGACACTATTCTCTTGACCAGGAGTTTTTTTTTTTTTCCTTAATGCGTCTTTATTGCTACTGTAGCATAGGGATATATGTTGTGATATGAAAGAAATTTTTGGATTAGTATCCGTCCATCCATATGTTTAACTTTTATTTATGTTCTCCTTTGACAATTTTATACGTTTGTGAAGTGCATTCTTACTTTCATGCTCACCCTTTTCTATCTTTCTCCCATTACTGTCAACCCCATCCTCTTTGTAAGTCCCTTTAACACTTTGTATTATTCCTTGTGGACTAAATCACTTTAACCAGAGTTCCCAAAGTGATGATGGTCTAAGGCTATCCATTGAAGCTTGGTCAGCTACCTGTGAGTACACAATGACAATGAAACCCAATCCTCTGCAAGCTACCATTAACCCACTGATGAGCAGAGTAGAACATGGCCTCTGAATACCTCACTGATTCTTCGTTATTCTATAATAGACTTAAAAACATGCAACCTTTCAGCAGAAACATATGTTGCCATATACAAACTTAATTCTTAAGACCTATGCAATTGATAGAATATAAAAATATCACACTAATGTAACTATTTGCTACATGTTATAGAGTTTCATTCATAGATATTTTTGACTGCATGTGCCAAGACCCATCTCTGTTACTATAACTTATATTGTTAGTCTGTTTAAAGGACTTCAGTCATGCTGTCTTAAAATTACCCTATTGAGTTCATCTAATTAGATGATAGTTTCAACCTCCATATTTCCAGATTTGGTTATTGTTAGGAGCGGGTGTAGCGGCAGTCCCAAAGGCGCCAGGGACTGTAGCTAAGTCGTATGACTTGCACCTGACTTGCTCATATAAGCCACAAACATCTTGAGAGCTGCGCAGGTGCACCAGGATACCGGTGAATCCAGTTTGATGGAGATATGCCCCTGCTGCCCTGATTAGCTGAAGCTGCGTGCCTGGTGAGGCGGCGTGGCCTGCTGTGCGTGGATGAGAGTATAAAAGGAGTGAGAGGCCCAGGGTTCGGGGGAGATATAAACAAGAAGAATCAGGACTGAATAAACTGCTGTTAGAAGGACTGGTGGTCGTGTCGTTCTTGCTGGTCGAGAGCGGACGCGACAGGTTATATTATCTGGTCCTGAATGTGAAAAAAATAGAATATTTTCTGGGGTGACACATATCTACCTATACTATAATTCTCTTTGGAGGAGGGCTTGAACATGTGAGATAATAATTTTATAGGCCCTAAGCAGAAGTGCCAAGTTTGCTTTCAGACATTCTCTCTGGCCTGCTTATTGACATTGTCTTGAAATGATCAAGTCATAGACACATGTGCTTAGGTTTTAATATTTATCATTTATATTATTTTTAGCTAACACTTAGAAAGTTTTATGTGGTGTTTTTGACTCCGTTCTTTAAAACTATCATGTTATGTATTTGCACCACTTCAAATAGCGTCCCCACAGTTAGTAGATAAACACAGGCTTAGAAGTAGATCTGACCAGAAGTATTAATTCACCTGTGGTCTTATTATCTGTTTTATTTTATTGAATTATGACCTATGAGACCTGGGTATGAAGGTGATGGCTCTCAGTAATATTTTCTAACTTGTGTTTTTCACCTCAATTAAAGACCTTATATGTATAGCCCCTGGACAAAAAAGTTGTTCACATTCTTCAATTTGAGAGAAATAACATGTGCTGAAAGAAGTTGTGTGACTTTAGAGTGATCATCAAATCTTGAAAAATAGTACATACCTACGTATGCCCAAAGGAATGGTAAAAGTACACTTAGGCTTGATAACTCAGGCTCTATCTCCACCCTATTCATGCTCTGCAAAGACTTGTTCCCTTCCCAATTCTTCTTTGATGATTGTTAACACTTTCTGCAAAGATAGGGATGGAATGGTTATTGCTTTTTCACACTTTTTCTTAGCCTTTAGTGTGCTAGCCATGGTGAATTGACATATAATTTCTCATATAACATCAGCATTGATATCTGCCAGGAAATCACACAGATGTGCTCTTCATCTTTCATGTTATCCCTCACTATCTCTTCATAGGAATGAGTAGTGATTTATTTAGAAACTTAATATTGGATATTACCTCCATAAAATTGGAAAATATGATTCTATTGACATTTATCTTGGTTCCATATTTCATGTCTGAATTTTTACTTCCTTGTATCTCTATTCCAGCCTGGTTTGTTATGGATTTCCACACACTGCCTGAAGATGATTGGGTAGTGGTGGCTGGTAAAGGAGCCTCACATCTAGTAAGTAGAGTTCAATGATAATGGTTAGCACATTTAATTTAGGAAGTAGATGATTCTAAGTGAATTTTCATCCAGTGTAAAACAGTAGAATTGAAAGGTTTAGACAGTAAGTTCAACATTCTTGAAATATGATTTTATAACATTGGATTCTATGCACCTTTTGTTAGTAAGAGTGGACAATTGTACAGTATATTTTACTTGTGCAGTTAATTGTATACTTTGGTTAGTTATTGAGTGTGATAAGAGTTTTGGAGCTCCAGGCCACATTGGGCAGGAACTTGGCAGAGGGTCCCACGGTCCCCAGAGGACTCTCCACACAGCAGGCACCCTAGAACGCCCAGGATCTTAGGATCACAGGTGAGTGGAACGCAACATCTGTTCCAAAACAATTGTGAGGGGCCTGTGACAGCAGGAGTAAGGACAAAGGAGCCCTGCCTGACCAGTGGCTTGGGTTCCTTCTGGTCAGTGCTGGTATACCTTGGTTTTGAACACACCAGACAGCCCCAAGGTCCCCAAAGGATATACTACTTTCAGGTGCTGTAACATGCCCAGGATCTTAGGATTCCAGGATCCCAGGATCCCAGGATCCAGGAGCTTGGTCACACCAGGATCTCAGGGTCTCAGAGGAAGCTTGAATGCCAAGAACTCTGACACACCCAGAATCTCAGATTCACAGGATCCCGGAATCACAGGATCACAGAGAAAGCTGGACTCGAGTCCTGAATCAACCGGGATTACAGGAAGGATGGGCTCAAGTCAGATATATTGAGGGCAGAAAGCACTTGAGCTAATCAGATGGCAGGAAGCAAACATGAGAACAGAAACAACAGAAACCAAGGTTACTTGGCATCATCAGGACCAAACTCACCCACCATAGCAAATCCTGGATACACAATCACACCAGAAAAGCAAGATATGGATCTAAAGTCACTTGTCATGATGATGATGAAGGACTATAAGAAGGAAATAACTCCCTTAAAGAAATACAGGAGAACACATCCAATCAGGTGAAAGAGTTGAACAAAAACATCCAGGATCTAAAAATGGAAGTAGAAACAATAAAAAAAAAATCACAAAGGGAGAAAACTCTGAAAATAGAAAACCTAGAAAAGAAGTCACGACCCATAGATGCAAGCATAATCAACAGAATACAAGAGATAGAAGAGAATCTCAGGTGCAGAAGATACCATAGAAAACATTGACACAACAATCAAAGAAAATGCGTAATGCAAAAAGATCCTAACCCAAAACATCCTGGAAACCCAGGACACAATGAGAAGATCAAACATAAGGATAATAAGTATAGATGAGAAGGAAGAGTTCCTTTTTTTTTGTTTCTCTTATTTTTTTATTACGTATTTTCCTCAATTACATTTCAAATGCTATCCCAAAAGCCTCCCACACCCTCCCTCCCCCAACTCCCCTACCCACTCATTCCCATTTTTTGGCCCTGGTGTTCCCCTGTACTGGGGCATATAAAGTTTGCCTGTCCAGTGGGCCTCTCTTTCCAGTGATGGCTGACTAGGCCATCTTTTGATACATATGCAGCTTCCAAATTAAAGGGCCAGTAAATATCTCCAACAAAATTATAGAAGAAAACTTCCCCAACCTAAAGAAAGCAATGCTCATGAACATACAAAAAGCCTACAGAACTCCAAATTGTTTGGACCATAAAAGAAATTGCTCCAGTCTCATAATAATCAAAACACAAAATGCACAAAACAATATTAAAAGCAGTAAGGGAAAAAGGTCAAGTAACATATAAAGGCAGACCTATCAGAATTACACCAGACTTCTACCCAGAGACAAAGCCAGAAGATCCTGGGCAGATGTCATACAGACCCTAAGAGAACACAAATGCCAGCCCAGGCTGCTACACCCAGCAAAACTCTCAATTACTATAGATGGAGAAACTAAGGTATTCATGACAAAACCAAATTCACACATCTTTCCACACATCCAGCCCTTCAAGGGATAATAAAGGGAAAACTTCAACACAATGAGGGAAACTAAGCTCGAGAAAAAGAGGGAAGGAATCTTTCAACAAACCTAAAGAAGATAGCCACATGAACAGAAGTCTAACAACAAAAATAACAGGAAGCAACAATGACTTTTCCTTAATATCTCTTAATATCAGTGGACTCAATTCCCCAATAAAAAGATATAGATTACAGACTGCCTACATAAATAGGACCCAACATTTTGCTTCATACAGGAAACCAACCTCAGGGACAAAAACAGGCACTGTCTTAAAGTAAATGGCTGGAAAACAATTTTTTCAAGCAAATGGTCCCAAGAAACAAGCTGGGGTAGCCATTCTAATATTGAATAAAATCAACTTTCAACCTAAAGTTATCAAAAAATAAATAAATAAGGAGGGACATTTCATACTCATCAAAGGTAAAATTTACCAAGATGAACTCTCAATTCTGAACATCAATGCTCCAAACGCAAGGGCATCCACATTCATTACAGAAACTTTAGTAAAGCTCAAAACACACATTGCACCTCACACAATAATAGTGGGAGACTTCCAACACACCACTCTCATCAATGGACAGATCCTGGAAACCGAAAATAAACAGACACAGTGAAACTAACAGAAGTTATGAAATAAATGGATTTAACAGATATCTACAGAACATTTTATCCTAAAACAAAAGGATATACCTTCTCAGCACCTCATGGTACTGCCTACAAATATGACCATATAATCGGTCAACAAATTGTTCTTAGCAGATACAAATATATTGAAATAATGCCATGCAGTCTATCAGATAACCACGGACTAAGGCTGATCTTCAGTACCAACATAAATAATAGCCCACATACGTGGGGAAGTTGAACAACACTCTACTCAATGATAACTTGGTCAAGGAAGAAATAAAGAAATTAAAGACTTTTTAGAGTTTAATGGAAATGAAGCCACAACATACCCAAACTTATGGGACACAATGAAAGCAATCCTAAGAGGAAAACCTATAGCTCTGAGTGCCTCCAAAAAGAAGCTGGAGTGAGCATACTCTAGAAGCTTGACAGTACACCTAAAAGCTCTAGAACAAAAGGAAGCAAAGTCACCAAGGAGGAGTAGACAGCAGGAAATAATCAAATCAGGCTGAAATCAACCAAGTGGAAACAAAAAGAACTATTCAAAGAATCAACCAAACCAGGAGCTGGTCCTTTGAGAAAATCAACAAGATAGATAAACCCCTAGCCAGACTAACTAGAGGGCACAGGGACAGTATCCTAATTAACAAAATCAGTAATGAAAAGGGAAATATAACAACAAAATCTGAGGAAATAAAAAAAAAATCATCAGATCATAAAAAAGCCTATACTCAACAAAACTGGAAAACCTGGATGAAATGGACAATTTTCTAGACAGATACCAGGTACAGAGGATAAATCAGGATCAGATTAATGAATTAAACAGTCCCAGATCCCTTAAAGAAATAGAAACAGTCATTGATAGTCTCCCAATCAAAAAAAAGCCCAGGACCAGATGGGTTTAGTGCTGAGTTCTATCAGACCTTCAAAGAAGACCTAATTGCAGATCTCCTCAACCTATTCCACAAAATAGAAACAGAAGATACTCTACCCAATTCATTCTATGAAGCCACAATTACTCTTATACCTAAACCACACAAAGACCCAACAAATAAAGAGAACTGCAGACTGCTTTCCCTTATAAATATCAATACAAAAATACTCAATAAAATTCTCACAAACCGAATGCAAGAACTCATCATAATGATCATCCATCATGATCAAGTAGGTTTCATCCCAGGGATGCAGGGATGGTTTAATATACGGAAATCCATCAACATAATCCACTATATAAACAAACTCAAGACAAAAACCACATGATGATCTTGTTAGATGCTGTGAAAGCATTTGACAAAATCCAACATCCATTCATGATAAAAGTCAAAGGAAGATCAGGAATTCAAGGCCCATACCTAAACATGATAAAAGCAATATACAGCAAACCAGTAGCCAACATCAAACTAAATGGAAAGAAGCTGGAAGCAATCCCACTAAAATCAGGGACTAGGCAAGGCTGCCCACTTTCTCTCTAGCTATTCAATATAGTACTTGAAGTCTTAGCCAGAGCAATTCGACAACAAAAGGAGATCAAGGGGATACAAATTGTAAAGGAAGAAGTGAAATTATGACTATTTGTAGATGATATGATAATATGTATATATATATGTGATCTTAAAAATTCCACCAGGGAACTCCTAAACCTGATAAACAGCTTTAGTGCAGTAGCTGGATATAAAATTTACTCAAACAAATCAGTGGCCTTTCTCTACACAAAGGATAAACAGGCCGAGAAAGAAATTAGGGAAACAACACCCTTCACAATAGTCACAAATAATATAAAATACCTTGCTGTGACTCTAACTAAGGAAGTGAAAGATCTGCAGGATAAGAACTTCAAGTCTCTGAAGAAAGAAATTGAAGAAGATCTCAGAAGATAGAAAGATCTCCCATGCTCATGGATTGGCAGGATTAATATAGTCAAAATGGCTATATTGCTGAAAGCAATCTACAGATTCAGTGCAATGCCCATCAAAATTCCAAGTCAATTCTTCACAGAGTTAGAAAGTGCAATTTGCAAATTTATCTGGAATAACAAATATTCTAGATACCAAAAAGTATTCTCAACAATAAAAGAAACTGTGGTGGAATCACCATACCTGAATTCAAGCTGTACTGCAGAGCAATAGTGGTAAAATCTGCATGATACTGATACAGAGAAAGATAGGTAGACCGATGGAATAGAATTGAAGACCCAGAAATGAACCCACACACCTATGGTCACTTGATCTTTGACAAGGGAGCTAAAACCATCCAGTGGAAAAAAAGACAGCATTTTCAACAAATGGTACTGGCACAACTGGTGTTTATCATGTAGAAGAATTCTAATTGATTCATTCTTATCTCCATGTACTAAGCTCAAGTCTAAGTGGATCAAGGAACTCCACATAAAAACAGAGACAATGAAACTTATAGAAGAGAAAGTGGGGAAAAGCCTCAAAGATATGGGCACAAGGGAAAAATTCCTGAGCAGAACAGCAACAGCTTGTGCTTTAAGATCAAGAATCCACAAATGGGACCTCATAAAATTGCAAAGCTTCTGTAAAGCAACAAACTCTGTCAATCAGACAAAAAGGCCACCAACAGATTGGGAAAGATCTTTACCAATCCTAAATCTGATAGGGGACTAATATCCAATATATATAAAGAACTCAAGAAGATAGACCCCAGAAAATCATATAACCCTATTAAAAATGAGGTACAGAGCTAAACAAAGAATTCTCAACTGAGGAATACCAAATGGCTAAGAATCACCTGAAAAAGTGTTCAACATCCTTATTCATCAGGGAAATGAAAATCAAAACCACCATGAGATTCCACCTCACACTAGTCACAATGGTTAAGATAAAAAATTCAGGTGACAGCAGATGCTGGGGAGGCTGTGGAGAAAGGGGGACACTTCTCCATTGTTGGTGGGATTGCAAACTGGTACAAGCACTCTGGAAATCAGTCTGCCAGTTCTTCAAAACATTGGACATAGTACTACTGGAAGATCCAGCAATTCCTCTCCTGGGCATATACCCAGAAGATGATCCTATTTGTAATAAGGACACATGCTCTACTATGTTCATAGCAGCCATATTTTTATTAGCCAGAAGCTGGAAAGAACCCAGATGTCCCTCAACAGAGGAATGGATACAGAAAATGTGGTACATTTACACAATGGAGTCCTACTCAGCAATTAAACACTACGAATTAATGAAATTCTTAGGCAAATGGATGCATCTGGATGATGTCATCCTGAGTGAGGTAACCCAATCACAAAAGAACACACATGGTATGCACTCACTGATAAGCAGATATTAGCCCAGAAACTTAGAATATCCAAGATACAATTTGCAAAACACATGAAACTCAAGAAGGAAGACCAAAGTGTGGATACTTTGCTCCTTCTTAGAATGGAGAACAAAATACTTATGGAAGGAGTTACAGAGACAAAGTTCGGAGCTAGGACAAAAGGAAAGACCATCCAGAGATTGTCCCACCCAGGGATCCATCCCATATACAACCACCAAACCCAGACACTATTGCATATGCCAGAAAGATTTTGCTGATATGACCCTGATATAGCTGTCTCTTGTGAGGCTATCCCAGTGCCTGGCAAGTACAGAAGTGGATGCTCATAGTCATCTATTGGATGGAACACATGGGTCCCAATGGAGGAGCTAGAGAAAGTACCCAAGGAGCTGAAGGGGTCTGCAAGCCTATAGGTGGAACAACAATATGAACTAACCAGTACCCCCAGAGCTTGTGTCTCTAGCTGCATATGTAGCAGAGGATGGCCTAGTCGGCCATCATTGGGAAGAGAAGCTCCTTGGTCTTGCAAACTTTATATGCCCAAGTACAGGGAAATGCCAGGGCCAAGAAGCGGGAGTGGGTGGGTAGGGGTGCAGGGCGGGAGTATAGTATAGGGGACTTTTGGGATAGCATTTGAAATGTAAATGAAGAAAATATTTAATAAAAATTGAAAAAAATCAAGACTAGAAACCCACTATAAATCCAGATATTCAATAAACCATGATAAAAATTTTAGAACAGAATATCTGAAATCACATAAAAATATGATACATCCTAAATAAAATAGATGTGGTAGAAGTTAATTCTAAGGAATTATTTTATTTCTTTAATTATAAATATAGACTTGTCTGTCATGACAATGGCTTCCAAAAACTCTGAAAAAAGACCATGAGACCAAACATTTTAAATCTTGAAGTTAAGACCACTGCTGAAATATACATTAAATGTATAGGTAAAATATCTGAGGAAATTGCTAATAACTCCTCAAATCTTGAAGTAGCGTGGAAGGGCTGTTAAAATCCCAAAGAAATGTGAGAAGTGTAAACAACCTATTCAGGCCCCGTTCGGTTATGAAGCTGAGTGAGTGGAACCAAAGAGGAAGGTCAACCTGCACACTAAGGAAGATGATAAGGGCTACTTCTATCAGAGCAGAATCAACGCACACAAGAAAAACATGGAATGATGTATTTTATATCATGCCTATTGCTATCAAGGAAATGTAAAAACTTAAATTATTATTTAAGCATATACTAATGAAATTCTCAAAAATGAAGCCATACTAAGGATATAGAAACAGACACTCATAAGGACTCAAGAGAGAATTTAAAATAATAAAAACAGGGAAAGATGAATATAAATAATGGAATATCAAATATTATCCACTTAATAAATCAAAAACACACGAAGAGAAATAGGGGGAATTGAAGCAAGGGCTCAAGTGTATTTTTTAATTGCTATTATTTATTTCTAAAATGCCCTTTGTTTAAAGAATGATACAGAATAATTCATTCTTCTGTTCCTTCAAGAAATATGTACAAAAGTTTAACATTTTTCTCACATTTTTATTAGATATTTTATTTACATTTCAAATGTTATACCCTTTCCTAGTTTCCCCTCTGAAAATCCCCTCCCCCTTACCCCTCTGCCTGCTCCCCAACCCATCCACTCCCATTCCTGGCCCTGGCATTCCCCTATACTGGGACATAGAACCTTCATAGGACCTAGGGCCTCTCCTCCCATTGATGACCGACTAATGTGGGAAGCCACATGTGCCGTTGCAGAGTGGCACTGGCTACTGCTGGCCACCATGCATAAGTTTGGACAAACAACCAATGTGTACATATGCAGTAAAGTTTTTTGCAAAGACACTGCCTGGCCCGGGCATGATAATGAGGCTTTGGGAGTATAACCAATCAGATGTGAGACATGCAAATGAGGTATGATAATGAGGCTCTGTGAGGTACAGAGAGAGAGAGAGTAGCCAATCAGATGAGGAACATGCAAATGAGGCTTAGTGCATAACCAATCCGGGTGTGAGACACGCCTCTCCTAGGCCTATATAAGCAGCACCAGTTCTGGGCTCGGGGTCTCTTTGCCTCTGCAATCAAGCTCTCCCAATAAACGTGTGCAGAAGGATCCTGTTGCAGCGTCGTTCTTGCTGGTCCAGTCCAGAGCGCGCAAGAGACTAGGCTATCCTCAGCTACATATGCAGCAAAAGGCATGAGTTCCACCATGTGTTTTCTTTGATTGGTGGTTTAGACCCATGGAACTCTGGGAGTACTGGTAAGTTCACATTGATATTCATCTTATGGGGCTGCAAACCCCTTCAGCTCCTTGACTACTTTCTTTAGCCTCTTCATTGGGAACCTGTGCTCAATCCAATGGATGACTGTGAGCATTCACTTCTGTATTGGCAAGGCACTGGCAGAGCCTCATGGGAGACAGCTATATCAGGCTCCTATCAGCAAGCTTTTGTTGGCATCTGCCATAGTGTCTGGGTTTGGTGGTTGTTTAAGGGATGGATCCCTAAGTGGGGCAGTTTCTGGATGGTCCTTCCTTCAGTCTCTGCTCTGAACTTTGTCTCTGTAACTCCTTCCATGAGTATTTTGTTCTGCCTTCTAAGAAGGATTCTGAGCTTCAGGGCTAATATCCACTTATCAGTGAGTGCATATCATGAGGTCTTTTGTGATTGGGTTACCTCACTTAGGATGATATCCTCCAGATGCATCCATTTGTCTAAAAATGTCATAAATTCATTGTTTTTGTAGTACTATGTAGTACTCCACTGTATAAATATACCACATTTTCTGTGTCCATTCCTATGTTGAGGGACATCTGGGTTCTTTCCAGCTTCTGACTATTATAAATAAAGCTGCTATGAACATAGTGAAGCATGTGTCCTTGTTACAAGTTGGAGCATTTTCTGGGAATATGCCCAGTAGCAGTTTTGCTGGATCTTCCGGTAGGACTATGTCCAATTTTCAGAGGAACCGCCAAACTGATTTGCAGAGGGGTTGTACCAGCTTGGAATCCCACCAGCAATGGAGGAGTGTTTCTCTTTCTCCACTTCCTTGCCAGCATCTACTGTCACCTGAGTTTTTGATCTTAGTCATTCTGACTGGTGTGAGGTGGAATCTCAGGGTTGTTTTGATTTGCATTTCCCTGATGACTAAGAACATTTTTTTAGGTGCATCTCACCCATGTGGTAATTCCTCAGTTGAGAATTATTTAGCTCTGTACCCCCTTTTTAATAGGGTTATTTGGTTTTATTGAGTCTAACTTCTTGAGTTCTTTATATATATATTAGAAATTAGTCCCCTATCAGATTTAGGATTGGTAAAGAGCTTTTCCCAATTTGTTGGCTGCCATTTTGTCTTATTGACAGTATCATTTGCCTTACAAAAGCATTGCAGTTTTATGAGGTCCAATTTGTTGATACTTGATCTTATACCACAAGTCATTGCTGTTCTGTTCAAGAATCTTTCCCCTGTGCCTATATCTTCCAGGGTCTTCCCCACTTTCTCCTCTAAAAGTTTCATTATCTCTGGTTTTATGTGGAGTTCCTTGATCCACTTAGACTTGAGCTTTGTACAAGGAGATAAGAATGAATCAACCCTTCCTTTACTTTGTTTCAGCTCCTTTGTGAAAGATCAAATGACCATAGGTATACGAGTACATTTATGGGTCTTCAGTTGCGATCCATCAATCTACCTTTCTATCTTTGAACCAGTACCATGCAGTTTTTATCACAATTGCTCTGTAGGCTTGAGGATCAGGATTGTGATTCCACCAGATGTTCTTTTATTGTTGAGAATACTTTTTGGTATCTAGAATATTTGTTATTCCAGATGAATTTGCAAATTGCACTTTCTAACTCTGTGAAGAATTGAATTGGAATTTTGATGGGCATTGCATTGAATCAGTAGATTGCTTTCAGCAATATAGCCATTTTGACTATATTAATCCTGCCAAAACATGAGCATGGGAGATCATCTGCAAATAGTGATAATTTCACTTCTTCCTTTACAATTTGTGTCCCCTTGATCTCCTTTTGTTGTCAAATTGCTCTGGCTAGGACTTCAAGTACTATATTGAATAGCTAGAGAGAAAGTGGGCAGCCTTGCTTAGTCCCTGATTTCAGTGGGATTACTTCCAGCTTCTTTCCATTTAGTTTGATTTTGGCTACTGGTTTGCTGTATATTGCTTTTAGTATGTTTAGGTATGGGCCTTGAATTCCTGATCTTCCCTTGACTTTTATCATGAATGGTTGTTGGATTTTGTCAAATACTTTCACAGCATCTAAGGAGATCATCATGTGGTTTTTGTCTTGAGTTTGTTTATATAATGGATTATGTTGATGGATTTCCATATATTAAACCATCCCTGCATCCCTGGGATGAAACCTACTTGATCATGATGGATGATCATTTTGAGGTGTTCTTGGATTCAGTTTGCGAGGATTTTACTGAGTATTTTTGCATCGATATTCATAGGGGAAATTGGTCTGCAGTTCTCTTTATTTGTTGGGTCTTTGTGTGGTTTAGGTATCAGAGTAATTGTAGCTTCATAAAATAAATTGGGTAGAGCACCTTCTGTTTCTATTTTGTGGAATAGTTTGAGGATAATTGGAATTAGGTCTTCTTTGAAGGTTTGATAGAATTCTGCACTAAACCCATCTGGTTCTCCGCTTTTTTTTTTTTTTTTTGGTTGGGAGATATTAATGAGTGTTTCTATTTCTTTAGGGGAAATGGGAATGTTTAGATCATTAGTCTGATCTTGCTTTAACTTTGGTACCTGGTATCTGCCTAGGAAATTGTCCATTTCATCCAGGTTTTCCAGTTTTAATGAGTATAGCTTTTTGTAGTAGGATCTGATGATGTTTTGGATTTCCTCAGGTTCTGTTGTTATGTCTCCTTTTTCATTTTTGATTTTGTTAATTAGGATACTTGTGCCCTCTTGTTGATTTTTTTTCAAAGAACCAGCTACTGGTTTGGTTAATTCTTTGTATAGTTCTTTTTGTTTCCACTTGGTTGATTTCAGCCCTGAGTTTGATTATTTCTTGCTGTCTATTCCTCTTGGGTGAATTTGCTACCTTTTGTTCTAGATCGTCTAGATGTGCTGTCAAGCTGCTAGTACATGCTCTCTCTAGTTTCTTTTTGGAGGCACTCAGAGGTATGAGTTTTCCTCTTAGGAATGCTTTCATTATGTCTATACGTTTTGGTAAGCTGTGGTTTCATTTTCATTAAACTCTAAAAAGTCTTTAATTTCTTTCTTTATTTCTTCCTTCACCAAGTTATCATTGAGTAAAGTGTTGTTCAGCTTCCACATGAATATTGGCTTTCTATTATTTATGTTATTGAAGATCAGCCCTAGTCTGTGGTGATCAGGTAGGATGCATGGGATAATTTCAATACTTTTGTATCTGTTGAGGCCTGTTTTGTGACCAATTATATGGTCAGTTTTGGATGAGGTACCATGAAGTGCTGAGAAGAAGGTGTATCCTTTTGTTTTAGGATAAAATGTTCTGTAGATATCTGTTGAATTCATTTGTTTCATAACTTCTGTTAGTTTCACTGTGTCCCTGTTTAGTTTCTGTTTCCATGATCTGTTCATTGATGAGAGTGGTGTGTTGAAGTCTCCCACTATTATCGTGTGAGGTGCAATGTGTGCTTTGAGCTTTACTAAAGTTTCTTTAATGAATGTGGCTGCCCTTGCATTTGGAGTATAGGTATTCAGAATTGAGAGTTCCTCTTGGAAGATTTTACCTTTGATGAGTGTGAATTGCCCCTCCTGTCTTTTTTGATAACTTTGGGTTGGAAGTCAATTTTATTCGATATTAGAATGGCTACTCCAGCTTGTTTCTTTGGTCCATTTGCTTGGAAAATTGTTTTCTAGCCTCTTACTCTGAGGTAGTGTCTGTCCTTTTCCCTGTGGTGGGTTTCCTGTAAGCAACAAAATGTTGGGTCCTGTTTGTGTAGCCAGCCTATTAGTCTATGTCTTTTTACTGGGGGATTGAGTCCATTGATGTTAAGAGAAATTAAAGAAAAGTAATTGTTGCTTCCTGCTATTTTTGTTGTTAAAATTGGGATTCTGTTCTTGTAGCTGTTCTTTTATAGGTTTGTTGAAGGATTACTTTCTTGCTTTTTCTAGGGTGTAGTTTTTGTCCTTGTGTTAGTGTTTTCCCTTTTTTATCCTTTGAAGGACTGGATTTATGGAAAGATATTGTGTGAATTTGGTTTTGTCATGGAATACTTTGGTTTTTCCATCTATGGTAATTGAGAGTTTGGCTGGGTATAGTAACCTGCGCTGGTATTTGTGTGTTCTCTCAGGGTCTGTATAACATTTGTCCAGGATTTTCTGGCTTTCATAGTCTCTGGTGAGAAGTCTGGTGTAATTCTAATAGGCCTGCCTTTATATGTTACTTGACCTTTTCCCCTTACTGCTTTCAACATTGTTTCTTTAGTGTATTTGTTTTTCTGATTATTATGTGTCGGGAGGAATTTCTTTTCTGGTCCAGTCTATTTGGAGTTCTGTAGGCTTCTTGTATGTTCATGGGCATCTCTTTCTTTAGGTTTGGGAAGTTTTCTTTTATAATTTTGTTGAAGATATTTACTTACCCTTTAAGTTGAAAATATTCATTCTCATCTACTCCAATTATCTGTAGGTTTAGTCTTGTCATTATCATGAAATCCTGGATTTCATGGATGTTTTGAGTTAGGATCTTTTTGCATTTTGCATTTTCTTTGATTGCTGTGCCCATGTTCTCTATGGAATCTTCTGCACCTGAGATTCTCCCTTCCATTTCTTGTATTCTGTTGCTGATGCTTGCATGTATGGTTCCTGATTTCTTTCCTAGGGTTTCTATCTCCAGAGTTGTTTCCTTTTGTGTTTTCTTTATTGTTTCTATAATTTTTAAATCTTGGATGGTTTTGTTCAATTCTATCTCATGTTTAGCAGTGTTTTCCTGTAATTCTTTAAGGGATTTTTGTGCTTCCTCTCTAAGGCCTTCTACCTGTTTAGCCGTATTCTCCTGTACATCTTTAAGTGAGTTATTAATTTCCTTCTTAAAATTCTCTACCAGCATCATCAGATATGATTTTAAGTCTGAATCTTGCTATTCGTGTGTATTGGGGTATCCAGGACTTGCAGTGGTGGGAATGCAGGGTTCTGATGATGGTGAGTGGTCTTGATTTCTGTTAGTAAGATTGTTACATTTACCTTTAGCCATCTGGTAATCTCTGGTGTTATTTGTTGTAGCTATCTCTGGCTGGAACTTGTTCCTTCTGTTATTCTGTTAGCCTCTGTCAGCACTCCTGGAGTGAACCTCTTTTCTGAGTCTCAGTGGTCATAGTACTCCCTGGAGGCCAACTTTCCTCTGGTGGGGAAAGTGTGTCTGGAGCTCAGTTCTGCTTCCTGGTTGAAGATGAAGGCCCAGAAGTGGCCCTGTCCCAGATGCTATGTTGCTTCTGCCAATTTATTTGCTTTTTCTTTAAAGTTTTCTACTTGCTTGATTATATTTTCTTGTATTTTTAAAGGGATTTATTCATTTCTTCTTTAGAAGTCTCTATCATGTTTAGAAGATTTGGTTTAATGTTGTGTTCTTGTGTTTTGGTTTTGCTAGGATATCTAGGGCTTGCTATTGTAGGGTAGCTATACACTGAAGGTGTCATATTATCCTCGCTATTATTGTGTCCTTTTGAGAGCCTTTGACCATTTGGATGGCTTTGGTCCCAGGTTTTTCCTGTTATAGTAGGTATTGGGAGGAGGTAACCTTGGTTGTCCTGATGTGGCAGGCCTCTAATGAGTATCCTTCTGCCGTATGGTTCTGGAACTACAGGTCTTTATGGGTCAGGAGCTGCAGGCCAGATGAAGGTATGTCAGGAGAATAGAGGTCCACCTGGCCTAGCAAGCTGGTCATAGTTTTTGCCTTGTCCCAGAGGACTCAGTGAGTAGTGAAGATGGGTGGGGGAAGAGAAGCTAACAGGTTTGTTTAGGGATCTGCATGTCTGATGATCGAGGTCAGAGAGGTCTGGGGAGAATTAGGGTGCAGAAGGGATAGCAGGCTTCTCAGACAAGCTTGATTTGCCCCTGAGGACTCAGCAAGCAAGGAAGATCAGTGGTGGATAGGGAAGTTTGACTTTATGGTTCAGGATCCTCAGGTCTGAGTATAGATTTTTGAAATATTCACTTATGATCTCACATTTCTTTGGTGCTTTTAGTAGTTCCTAGCCATTCACTTATTCTTCTGTTAATTTGGAAAATATCTCTCTATATTTCCTTTACAACAACAACAACAACAACTACTACTACTATTATTAATTTTCTTTCTTTCTTTTTGTTATTTGGGTCTGTTGTTCCTGTCTCTTTTTAAAGGCCTAGCAATTAGACACATTTAGTATTTTGTAATGTTTTCTTTGTTTCTCTCTGATTAATTTTAGCACTGCTTTTTATTATTTCTCAACATTCTCTGGATTTGGATTAGCTTGTTATTATTTCTCCATTTTTTGGACTTAAGTTAATTCATTTTTTTGTCTCTTTCTGAGTTTTTGATGTAGGCAATTAGGTCCCTAGACTTCCCTCGAAATGCTAAGATAGCCATAATTGTTATATTGATTTTATTTTCAGTTTGTTTATTTTATTTTGGTAAAATATTCATTATTGTTGGGCTGTTTTTATTTTTATACAATTTCAGGATTTTTTTCTTTATTTCTTCTTTGACCCATTTATCATTTAGTAGTGAGTTGTTTAAACTCCACAAATATTGTTCTTACAATATTTGCTTGATGGTCACTTAAAATTTAGTTCATTATGATCATGTAGGAAACTTGGAGACATTAGAACTCTTCTAAATTTTGTATAATTTGTTTTGTTTGCCATATGTCCTGTAAGCTATGTAGAGCCTAATGTGTCATCTCTGATGAAACTGTGTACAAAATGAATGAAAGCACTTAAATGAAGTCGTGTCCATTTGAAATAGCTTGAAAATAACAATGTAGAGTGCATCTACATGTAGATTAACAAGGACCATTGTGACAAGACTCCAAAAACTCAGGCAAAATTAGATAGACATAATAGATACTGCTAAATTAATTTAAATATTTTGTACATTGCAATGGAAATGAACAGCAGAGTCACTAGAAAGTCCCTAGAATAGGACAGAATAATTACAAGAAATTCATTTGACAAGAGATTGATATTTGGATGAGAAAGAATTGAAAAATTAAACACTTGAATTCACAGGCAAGTTGTCAGATGATTTGAAAAGCTAATGACTACACAATTCTCTAAAGAAGTTATACAAATGGCCAATAAATGTGTGAAAACATATTTAAGATCCTTAGCTAATTGGAAAATGCTAATGCTTTCTACACTGAGATTTCATATTACTAAGCAGAACAGCTGTTTTGAGAGAGAGTACTACAACAAATGATTTTAATGATGCACAGAATGTAAAAAGCCATAGGTTTTCTGGTGAGAATATGGAGTGTTTATATCACAGTGAAATCTACTTATATCTAAAAGTACAACTAGCAGCCAACTGGCCAATCTAATCAGTAACTGGGAAACATATCCAAGATATTAAAATTGACATCCTACAGACCTTCATGTAAATAAGAGTATGAATCAAACCATCCAAAAGACATGGATTCATCTTTAGTGCTCATTGTCAGGTAAATGCATAATGGATTTATAGCATATGTATGCATGAATATTTTATTCAGCCATAAAAAAGACTAAAATATGTCGTTTTCAGGAAGGTCGATAACACCAATTGTCTTTTAAAAAAATAAAGAAGGCTTATCAGGAAAATATTTACTCCAATTTGCAGATTGTAATATTTTCCACTATATATACATGCCATTGACAAAAGTAGGGTGTATATGGGAAGGAATATTCTAAACAGACTTGGGAATAGAAAACATATGAAGAAATAGTGGGTAAAAGAATAACTACCACATTTTCTCTTGTAGGTTAACATATATGGACTACTTGTGTGTATTCATATGTGCCTGTGTGTATGATTGTGTGTGTGTGTTCACATGTGCTTGTGTCTGTTAAGACATGGAAATAGAAGTTAGAAATGTGATTTTTTTTGGTAAGTACTTAAAACCAATGAAAAGATGAATGAATGTGGAAAACATATGCTTGTACAACTGTGTACAGTAGGAAATATGCAAAAGAACCCTTTTGGTATCTACTTTCTTTTAAAATGAAAAAATTAAATTACTATCTCAAAAGTAAGGAGAAAAAGTTAAAGAAATATTCAAAATTAATAAAAATCTCTAAGTTAAACATTTCTAAATATATGTAATACGAGTAACATTTTATAGAATGAGTATGTTGTCTGTATGTATTTATGTATATATAAATATATATATATATAAAAATAATTGATAAGTAAAGGTATCACAACTTTGAAACAGTAAGAGGGGTGAATATATAAAAGGGTTTCAAGGGAGGAGAGGGAAATGTAATTAGATTATACTCTCAAATATAATCAGATTATAATTTCAAAAAATAAAAAGTACTTTTAATATATGTAATTTTTCTTTCCTTATTACATGGGACAATTTGAATAGTATTGTTGAGAGTTCTTTGATGATCTAGTAGAATTTTGTCTAGTTAAGTGCATATTTGTGTTATAAAATTGGGGCTCAGAGCTACACAAAGAATTCTCACCTGAGGAATACCGAATGGCTGAGAAGCACCTGAAAAAATGTTCAACATCCTTAATCATCAGCAAAATGCAAATCAAAACAACCCTGAGATTCCACCTCACACCAGTCAGAATGGCCAAGATCAAAAATTCAGGTGACAGCAGATGGTGGCAGGGATGTGGAGAAAGAGGAACACTCCTCCATTGTTGGTGGGATTGCAAGCTTGTACAACCACTCTGGAAATCAGTCTTGTGATTCTTCAGAAAATTGGACATGGTACTACCGGAGGATCCCGCAATACCTCTCCTGGGCATATATCCAGAAAATGTTGCAACTGGTAAGAAGGACACATGCTCTACTATGTTCCTAGCAGCCTTATTTATAATAGCCAGAAGCTGGAAAGAACCTAGATGCCCCTCAACAGAGGAATGGATATAGAAAATGTGGTACATTTGCACAATGGAGCACTACTCAGCTATTAAAAAGAATGAATTTATGAAATTCCTAGGCAAATGGATGGACCTGGAGGGCATCATCCTGAGTGAGATAACCAAATCACAAAGGAACTCACACAATATGTACTCACTGATAAGTGGATATTAGCCCAGAAACTTAGAATACCCAAGATATAAGATGCAATTTGCTAAACACATGAAACTCAAGAAGAACGAAGACCAAAGTGTGGACACTTTGCCCCTTCTTAGAATTGGGAACAAAACACCCATGGAAGAAGTTACAGAGACACAGTTTGGAGCTGAGACGAAAGGATGGACCATCTAGAGACTGCCATACCTGGGGATCCATCCCATAATCAGCTTCCAAACGCTGACACCATTGCATACACTAGCAAGATTTTGCTGAAAGGACCCAGATATAGCTGTCTCTTGTGAGACTATGCTGGGGCCTAGCAAACACAGAAGTGGATGCTCACAGTCAGCTATTGGATGGATCACAGGGCCCCCAATGGAGGAGTTAGATAATGTAACCAAGGAGCTAAAGGGATCTGCAACCCTATAGGTGGAACAACAATATGAACTACCTGGTACCCCGGACTCATGCCTCTAGCTGCATGTGTAGCAGAAGATGGCCTAGTCGACCATCAGTGGAAAGAGAGGCCCATTGGTCGTGCAAACTTTATCTGCCTCAGTACAGGGGAACGCCAGTGCCAAGAAGTGGAAGTGGGTGAGTGGGGGAGCGGGTGGGGGACTTTGGGGATAACATTGGAAACGTAAATGAAATAAATACCTATTTAAAAAAAGAGTAGAAAAAAAGTAGAGATGATGACAGTTAGTGAGAAATGTTAGCTGAATTATGTAAAATATAAAATAATAGGGATTTTAATAAGGGAAAGCAGCGGTAGCATAGGTTTTTATTTACTATTATTGAAAATAGATTCTTTTGTCATACAGTACATTTATACAATTACAGTACAGTCATACAGTATAGTCATATAATTACAGTTTCCCCTCCCTACATTCCTCCTTGTTCCCTTCAACTTCTCTTCTCCCTCAAATTCATACTCCTCCCCCTGTTTCCTTTTTAGATAAGAGTAACTCTACAAGAGACAAACTGCAGCTAGGACTAAACAGGATACAAAAACTCATGACAAACAACCTTATGTTAAGGTTGGACAACACAGTCCAGGAGTAGGAAAACCATAACAAAAACATGCAAAGCAGGTAGAGACACACCTATTCTTACTCTTAGGAGTCACAGAAAAAAATGCACCACAATAATACTCCTAACATAGGAAAATGACCTAGTGCAAACCCTTGTGGGCCCTGTGCTTGTAGTTTCCATCCTTCTCTGTGAGCCCTGCTTAGTTAATTTTGTGGGCCTGTTTTCTTGGTGTGCTCTATCCCCCATGGAACCTATAGTCTTGGCTCTCCCACATTCATTGGATTCCCTGTTCAGTGTCTTTGGTGAAAGCAAATACTTTCTTTGAAAACAATAGTGGCAGTTTCAGAAAGTATACACTGTACTACACGTTCTGCACATTAGAATTCCAAATTCCTCCTTGGATGATGAATTTCTTCTTTTTTTAAACTCTGATTCTGTCTATCATAGGCATGTCTTTCTGCTTCTGTCTACTCACCTGAGGTTCTCCGAAGGAGATAAAATATAGAAGTGATTTCTAGAAAGAAATTGCTATAAATAACATAAACATTGAAGGAACTTAATGCTGTAGGTGAAGATATACATCAACAAAAACAGTAGGAATTGAGGAATGAGGGAGAATCCATGTTTTAGAGCTCCACATGAAGCTGTATGTATAATGATGGAGTACAAAAGACCAGATAATATTTGGTCATCATAATTTGACAAATGCATAGAATCGGCATGATAGTTGTTTCTCTCACTATTGGAAAGCACATTGAATGCTTGGCGATTCTGCACAAGGGTGTTGTTTTGAGTAGTTTAAATATGACACAGTGAATGCTCTGGAGTGGTCTGGTCTGGGTTTGCAATTTTACTCATACTTCTCTTAGAGAAGGAAGCATATCATGGCTCACGTGTCTGGAGATTTCTAGAGATTTCGATGCTTTTGTGAAATCTGCTCATTAATGAAATTGAATGTGGTCATACAAATGGCTTGTTAAGAAGGGTATTTTGCTCAAAAGGATCTCTCCTCTGAGGAACTCAAGCCAGGGCCTTGAATGAAATCATAGCACCCAAGGCAGCTGAAGATTTTTCTCATAACATGTTTTGAAAACTGTTTGTCACCTGGATGTCAAAAGCAGCTGTAGAACCTGAGGCCAGGGTATTTTCTATCCCTCTTGAGAGTTTGGTACAAACTGGAGAGAAAGAAACTGAGGGTTATTTGTGCCCTCTTCAGCCACAAGCATGATAAAAGCAGATATACATGCATAATTATACATATGACATGTTTGTTTGAGTAACATTGTTGGTTCTTGCACAACTCAGGCTTCAGAGTGACTGATACATGGATGATGTTCACTTCAATTTTTATAGTTTTGCTCCTGAAGCTCCCTCTTCTTCTGTGCAATTCAGCTGAGAACATGTGCTTCTGGAGAGTAAAACTCAATGAAAACTGCGATGGTGACTTGCCCCAGGACTGTGCTTTTCTCCTTTACACACAAGTGGACCCTGCACCAAAAGACTTTTTAAAGTATCTCTTTAAATCGTGGTGAGTTCCCCTTGCAATTCTTTGTTTTCTACCTCATGATTCTCATAGACACAGTGTCAGAGACTCTCTACATGGGTCAACCAACTTTTTCTTCTGAGCCAGAACTGTAGAACTTTGCCATAGTGTATTTGAGGATTTTTCTGAACACTAATTTTACATTCTTTAATGGCTCAGTCTCTATTTGTGTCTCTTTGTATTAGCTCTCTCTTACAATTATCTCAACTTAGAGACATAGTACTTTCAAAATAGATTCATTAAAGATCCTTGGTTCTTGAAACTTTCCACTTCATGGAGTCCAATCATCTTTGCAGAGATTCAGTTGAAACCAATGCAGTGAGCAAAGTACTAGGCGGTTGTAGAAAAGGGCTCATGTAAGTGTCTATTACTGCAACTCTTGCTGGTATACAGAGCCTAAATTCCATGCAAGAGGTCTGCTATATTCTTCTAGGGTCAATGTTTTACAAAGACCAAAACTACTCCTTCTATAGTTTGCACACCATCATTTTAAATGCATCACTTTTGGACCTGATATTAAGTACAGAAATAAAACCTCAGAAAGATAAGATATTTTTAGACTTTCTCTTTGTGAGGTACCTCACTATGAGGTATGATCTGTCCACAATTAGATGGGTAATTGTAACAGATTGTCTTTTCTCTTGATAGAAAACTAGATGGCACTGAAAACTTGGCTGATTTCTTTGCCTGACAAATCCTAGAAGGATGGGGTTAGTAATGAGGCAAATCGTTGACAGCAGCAATAAAGCATCTCACATTAGTTCCGCTTTACTCTTGTTGAGAATGCTTGCATCTTTTTTTTTTTTCCTGGTTTAAAGACATAGGGTCTTTATTATGAGCTCTCGAGCAAGGCCTCTTACCATCCCTGTCACAGTGGACCAGAGTGGGACACCCAAGTCTAGAGGTACAGGCTATTTATTGTAGTTACAGCAAGCTTGGGGAATTTTCATACAGGTCAGCAAGTTAATATTTTTAAATCTGCGTTTCTGGCTTAATCTGCAGGAATCAAACTCAGGGGAAAAAACTACCTGACAAACAGGATGGCTAAGTCATCTTTCTCTGCAGGATTTCTTAAGTTATCTCTATGTATCTTGACCCTGCTATTGTAGCCTGAGTGGCTGTTGCTAAGACGGTGGGTTGTCCTAGGATGCTTGCTCGAGAGGACTCAGTGGTTTTCTTCCTGGAATTGGAGTTTAGCTCCTGGTCTCACACAAAATGGAGTTTCTTCAAAAGCAGAGTTGGTTGGGCTTTACAATGTCCCCTTTCCTCTGGCTACTTAGGAGGCCCAATCATGGGGCTCCCAATGGGGTTAGGGGAATATTTTCAAGCTGTTCCTCTCCTCATTCAAGTGTTAGTTCTATACATTGGAATCTAAGTATGATGAGCTGTATTGTCTCTGAGAATGCTTGCATCTTAACATTGGTTTGCATGGTGTCTTGTGCTTACTTAAATTTTCTGACAGTGTTGTCACATTTACATATATTTTCAAACCTCACATATTTTTATGACCATGTGCATTATACTCACTTTAATACTGATTGTCGACAGCTAAAATTTATTCTGTCTTGAATTCATGTGTGTATTATTTGGACTTTCAGTTGTGGAAACTTCTAGTATCCATCTTTTGGTGGCTGTAAAAATTTCACATTAATGACATTCATTTTCAGTTTTAACAATATTATGCACAGCTTTTAGGAACTAATGCAGTATAGTTATGGAGAACCTTGTTTCCAACCATCAGTAAGCCATAGTAACATTGACTTTGGGCTCTCCTCTGCTATTCTTCATTCAGTTCTCTTTACATCAGGATAAAGAATCCCTCAGCTCTCATTTCTCTTCAGAACTGGGCACTGAAAAGGTTTTTTTGTGGTTGGAGAGCATGATTGGATTATGTGCCTTCCAAACCCAAGATGGCATATCCCCGCTGTGTGCTAGATTTATAAAGATTTCCTAGCTGTTTTTAAAAATCCTAAGATCATGAGAGGTAAATAAACTTAGAATAATGATAATATTCTCAAATATTTAAAACTATATTTGAGTTTCTACCAGCTAAAATGGGAAGTAAGTTGTAGTACTTGTAGTGATACCAAAACCAAAGCAAACAAACAAAAAATAAGATATATAAGCAGAAATGCCTTAGGCCCCCAAAAGTTTCAAAGTATCAGTTATGGACATTTTAGAATTTAAAATATCTACAAAGTTCTTACAAAGCCAGATAGTTCAAACTTAATCTTTCTGCTGTCTATTCTGTTATACAGCAATGTGTCACAATTTAGAAATCAGTATTTTTTTTGTATTGTGTATAGCTGCTATACATGGCCAGCATAGTAATATATCCCACTAATATTTGAATATCTTATTTTTTCTAATAGAATCTATTGTTGTGTTAAATAGTTAATGACAAAATTGAAAAACCTTTTTCAGATTTTGGAATATAATACATGTGGTTTTGTAGTCTGAGGAAGACATAAATATGAATTACTAAAATACATTTGTACCTGTCTACTCTTTGTTTTATTTGATATTGACATAGCATTGTCTTGTGTATTAAGTGTGTATAGTGATGTTATCACATATATATTTATATGAAGCAAGTAAGATAATTATTGAAACAATTATCATTTAGCTGTTCAAATTAGTTTTGAAATATGATTATTCACAAACACAAGCTATGGAAATAATCTTATGGAAAAATTTTCTGTCTTTTGAAGAATATATTTATATATATTTACATATACATGAAAGTATCATCTTCCATTTTCTACTATATGTACTACATATATTTATTTTTGAACTCTCAAATATATTGTAGTTAATTAGTAAGATATTGATATTATATTGTTCATACTGATGTATTATTTGTAATTCAGAACTGTTTTCACAAGCAGTTTAATCTTTTTATGATAATCACATAAATAAAACTATATAATTAAGTAATTGTCTTGCAGCTTTCATCTTAAGTTTTCATTATTTTCAATCAAATTGAGAAACACTGATTACTCTTCAATGATGATTTTAAGCATTCTTGCCTAAGCAAAACCTCTTCCTTAGACTTTACATAATTATACTTGAATATATTACTACAGTTTATAAAAATCTCTATTTTGGTTTGCTTTATTCCTATGAATTGACCAAATCTTTGACAACCACCTAATGTGTTATATTTATTTGACTATCATGCTCCTCTTTAGTGATATTTTCCATTCAGTTTTGTGAAAAGTAGCATTATCTGGACCTTTCAGGCTTTTGTGGTTTTCCTGATATTTAATTGCCTATTTACTTGTTTGAAATTTTCTAGGGAAGAGAATAAGAGCATTTGCAGAAGACAAGTGTCGTGGTTAGTGTTCTCTTGGGACAAAGAAAGACCACATTGGCAACTCTTAATAATAAAAATATACAATTAAGGTTGCTTTTCAGTTCAGAGGTTTAGACTATTATCATCATGGTGGAAAGCACGGTGGAATGTAGGCAAACATGGAGAGGTAGCAAAGATTTCTACATCTATACCGACAGGCATCAGGAAGAGACAGTGACACTGGGTCTGGCTAGAACTTGTGAAACCTCCAAGCATATCACCCATGACTCTCTTAATCCAACAAAGCCACACCTATTTAAACAAGGTCACACTTCCTAAGGTTGCCAACCCCTGAGGACCTATGGAGGCTATTTCATTCAAATCATCACTAGAAGCTTGTACATTTAGAGTTATAGATAGCCATGCACCAGCAACAATGCTTATGACATGTTTTTACATAGAGATTTATATCCACTACTTCCCTGCTGTTTGTTTTAATGCACAATTCAAAAAAGCTATATACCCTAATGTGAAATGATATAATATTTAAATATATTCTAATTGAGATAGAATTATGTCACTTACTCTGGCCCTTTCCTGCATCCAGATCATCTTGTCATTTTATAAGTCGATATACTCTTTTTCTTTGACTATTATTGCTATATTATTATTATATACATATATATGCACACACATATGAACACAACATGTTGTGTTTATATATGTTATTTGTGTGCATATAGCTTAATGGCTGGCCACTCTGCATTGGAACAGCAGTAAGAAACTCATCCTGTGATGAGTTGCTTCACGGAGTGGCAATATAATTTCAGTCAAATTATCTGTCACCTTTTGAATCTGGATAAATTAGGACTAACTTACCCAGTATTTTTTAGAATGATGGACAAGTTAATTTCCTCCATGGGTACCAGTAGAAAAGTTGATGATGATTTTATAAATATTTTTCTACATGTAAATTAATTCATCTTTCTTTTTTCTTCTTTTAAGACAAAAACATTTATAAATGACAGGAATATTAGCATTTTCATACCAATCCAACAAATCCATAGATTTCCATGAGAATGAATTAATAATTAATTACTGTTAATATTTAAAATATGGCTATTTAAATATTTGAATTATTTAAAGTGTTTAAACTGATTATGTTCTTATTTATTTTTTTCTGACACTACCTTTTTAATGTATAAGAACAGTAATTTGTGTTGTAATTTTTATCTTGCAAGTTTATATTTTGGTGAGATCCTAATGATTTGTGTCTATAGCATGGTATGGTAAGGCAATTTAAGTGATTTATGGCTAATACGCATGTTGTCAATGTCCACCCTTGTCTAATTGCGCTGGCTAGCATGATAATACTGTGGTGTGAACACTGTTTTCTTTTATCTGATCTCACAGGAAACAATTTCAACCTTCCTTTCTTTAGCATAATGTCAGCTATGAGTTTGTGATATATGGCCTACAGCATGTTGAGATACTTTCCCTTTGGGGATAATTCATAGAAGCATTTTTTAATTATGAAAAGGTCTTTAATTTTATAAGTTTAATGATTTTTGCATATATTGATATGATTAAAACATGTTTGTCTTTTATTGTGTTAAAATAGCATATTGCTTTTGCTATTTGTATTGAGCTATCCTTTCTTCCCTAAGATATACTAACAGCTATTCAATGGGACTTAAGGACTGTTCAGTAGAAGATATTCTTTAGGTATTATTATATAGCTTTAGTAGCATGTGAATCTCAACTTTGAAATACAGGGTTTAAATATTCTCTTTTATTACATTTTAAAGGATTTTCAAGATGATAAGGTTAATTCTTTAAATATTTGGAACGACTCAGTAGTGAACTCACCAACTCCTGTTCTATTTTATAATAGAAAGTTATAATTATCAGCCCAATGTCTGTTTTCCAGTCAGTTCAGATTTTATTACTTCATATTTGAAATCTATAAAATGTAACATCTTCTAGATTTTATAATTTGTTGATATATTATCTATGTAATTTATAATACTGTTAAGATCTTTTATTTCTGTGATATCTGTTATTTATCCTGTTCAATGTTTTTTTTAAATTTGAGAAACATCTTTTATCCTTTTAAAAAATCTTTTATTTATTTATTTATTTATTATTTAAGCTTTTAAGAAAGATGGTTTTAATTTTTAAAAGTAATTTATGTTTGACTTTATAATTGTATCATTTACCTCTTCCTTTTCTTCTCTCCTAACCTTTCATGTAGCCCTATTCTCTTTAAAATTTATGGATCTCTCTCTCTCTCTCTTTCCCTTTGTGATTACTTTATTGTTTCTATTCCATTTTTAGATCCTTGATGGTTTTGTTCAATTCCTTCACCTGTTTGGTTGTGTTTTCCTGTAGTTCTTTAAGGGATTTTTGTGTTTTTTTACTTTAATAGCTTCTAGCTATTTAACTGTGTTTTTCTGTATTTCTTTAAAGGAGTTACCTGTGTCCTTTTTTTCCCCCAAACATATGTGGAACATACGTGCTCCCCACTTTTTTATTGGATATTTTCTTTATATACATTTCAAATGCATTCCTGAAAGTTCCCTATACCCTCCCACCGCCTTTTTTTCCTACCTACCCACTCCCGCTTCTTGGCCCTGGCATTCCCATGTACTGGGGCATATAAAGTTTGCAATACCAAGGGGCCTCTCTTCTCAGTGATGGCAGACTAGGCCAATTTCTGCTACATATGCAGCTAGAGACACGAGCTCTGGGGGTACCGGTTAGTTCATATTGTTGTTCCACCTATAGGCTTGCAGACCCCTTCAGCTCCTTGGGTGCTTTCTCTAGCTTCTCCAGTGGGGGCCCTGTGCTCCATCTTATAGATGACTGTGAGCATCCACTTCTGTACTTGCCAGGCACTGGCAGAGCCTCATATGAGACAGCTATAACAGGGTCCCTTCAGCAAAATCTTTCTGGCATATGCTATAGTGTCTGGGTTTGGTGGCTGATTATGGGATGGATCCCTTGGTGGGGTAGTCTCTGGATAGTCCATCCTTTCCTCTTAGCTCCAAACTTTGTCTCTGTAACTCCTTTTATGGGTATTTTGTTCCCTATTCTAAGGAGGAATGGAGTATCCACCCATTGGTCTACCTTATTCTTGATTTCTTGTGTTTTGCAAACTGTATCTTGGGTATTATATGGTTCTGGGCTAATATACACTTATCAGTGAGTGCATATCTAATGACTTCTTTTCTGATTGGGTTACCTCACTAAGGATGATATCCTCCAGATACATCCATTAGTCCTAGAATTTCATAAATCCATTGTTTTAAATTGCTGAGTAGTACTCCATTGTGTAAATGTACCACATTTTCTTTATCCATTCTACTGTTGAGGGGCATCTGGGTTCTTTCCAGCTTCTGGCTATTATAAATAAGGCTGCTATGAACATAGTGGAGCATGTGTCCTTCTTACCAGTTGGGGCATCTTCTGGATATATGCCCAGGAGAGGTATTGCTGGATCCTCCGGTAGTACTATGTCCAATTTTCTGAGGAACCGCCAGACGGATTTCCAGAGTGGTTGTACAAGCCTGCAATCCCACCAACAATGGAGGAGTGTTCCTCTTTCTCCACATCCACGCCAGCATCTGCTGTCACCTGAATTTTTGATCTTAGCCATTCTGACTGGTGTGAGGTGGAATCTCAGGGTTGTTTTGATTTGCATTTCTCTGATGATTAAGGATGTTGAACATTTTTTCAGGTGCTTCTCAGCCATTCGGTATTCCTCAGTTGAGAATTCTTTGTTTAGCTCTAAACTCCATTTTTTAATGGGGTTATTTGAATTTCTGGAGTCCAGCTTCTTGAGCTCTTTGTATATATTGGATATTAGTCTCCTATCAGATTTAGGATTGGTAAAAATCCTTTCCCAATTTGTTGGTGGCCTTTTTGTCTTATTGACAGTATCTTTCGCCCTACAAAAGCTTTGCAATTTTATGAGGTCCCATTTGTTGATTCTTGATCTTACAGCACAAGCCATTGCTGTTCTGTTTAGGAATTTTCCCCTGTGCCCATATCTTCGAGGCTTTCCCCCATTTTCTCCTCTATTAATTTCAGCGTCTCTGGTCTCACGAGGAGGTCTTTGATCCACTTAGACTTGAGCTTTGTAGAAGGAGATAAGAATGGATCAATTTGCATTCTTCTACAGGATAAACGCGAGTTGTGCCAGCACCATTTGTTGAAAATGCTGTCTTTTTTCCACCAGATAGTTTTAGCTCCCTTGTCAAAGATCAAGTGACCATAGGTGTGTGGATTAATTTCTGGGTCTTCAATTCTATCCCATTGATCTACCTATCAGTCACTGTACCTGTACCATGCAGTTTTTTTAAAATCACAATTGCTCTGTAGTATACCTTAATATCAGGCATGGTGATTCAACCAGAGGCTCTTTTATTATTGAGAATAGTTTTTGCTATCCTAGGTTTTTTGTTATTCCAGATGAATTTGCAAATTGCCCTTTATATTTCAATGAAGAATTGAGTTGGAATTTTGATGGGGATTATATTGAATCTGTAGATTGCTTTTGGCAAGATAGCCATTTTTTACTATATTAATCCTGTCAATCCATGAGCATGGGAGATCTTTCCATCTTCTGAGATCTTCTTCAATTTCTTTCTTCAGAAACTTGAAGTTCTTATCATACAGATCTTTCACTTCCTTAGTTAGAGTCACACCAAGATATTTTATATTATTTGTGACTATTGTGAAGGGTGTTGTTTCCCTAATTTCTTTCTCAGTCCATTTATCATTTGTGTAGAGAAAGGCCATTGATTCATTTGAGTTAATTTTATATCCAGCTACCGCACTGAAGTTATGTATCAGGTTTAGGTGTTCTCTGGTGGAAGTTTTGGGGTCACTTATATATACTATCATATCATCTGCAAATAGTGATATTTTGACTTCTTCCTTTCCAATTTGTATCCCCTTAATGTCCCTTTGGTGTCGAATAGCTCCGGCTCGAACTTCAAGTACTATATTGAATAGGTAGGGAGAAAGTGTGCAGTCTTGTCTAGTCCCTGATTTTAGTGGGATTGTTTCGAATTTCTCTCCATTTAGTTTTATGTTGGCTACTGGTTTGCTGTATATTGCTTTTATTATGTTTAGGTATGGGCCTTGAATTCCTGATCTTTCTAAAACTTTGATCATGAATGGGTGTTGGATTTTGTCAAATGCTTTTTCTGCATCTAACGAGATGATCATGTGGTTTTTGTCTTTGAGTTTGTTTATATAGTGGATTATGTTGATGGATTTCCGTATATTAAACCATCTCTGCATCCCTGAGATGAATCCTACTTGGTCATGATGGATGATCATTTTGATGTGTTCTTGGATTCGGTCTTTGAGGATTTAATTGAGTATTTTTGCATCGATATTAATAAGGGAAATTGGTCTGAAGTTCTCTTTCTTTGTTGGTTCTTTGTGTGGTTTAGGTATAAGAGTAATTGTGGCTTCATAGAATGAATTGGGTAGAGTACCTTCTGTTTCTATTTTGTGAAATAGTTTGAGAAGAGTTGGAATTATGTCTTCTTTGAAGGTATGATAGAACTCTGTACTAAACCCATCTGGTCCTGGGCTTTTTTTGGTTGGGAGACTATTGATGACTGCTTCTATTTCTTTAGTGGAAATGGGACTCTTTAGATTGTTAATCTGATCCTGATTTAACTTTGGTACCTGGTATCTGTCTAGGAAGTTGTCCATTTCATCCAGGTTTTCTAGTTTTGTTGAATACAGCCTTTTGTAGTAGGATCTAATGATGTTTTGGATTTCCTCAGGTTTTGTTGTTATGTCTCCTTTTTCATTTTTGATTTTGTTAACTAGGATACTGTCCATGTGCCCTCTAGTTAATCTGGCTAAGGCTTTATCTATCTTGTTGATTTTCTCAAAGAACCAGCTCCTGGTTTGGTTGATTCTTTGAATAGTTCTTGTTTCCACTTGGTTGATTTCAGCCCTGAGTTTGATTATTTCCTGCCATCTACTCCTCTTGAGTGAATTTACTTCCTTTTGTTCTAGAGCTTCTAGATGTGTCATCAAGCTGCTAGTGTATGCTCTCTCTAGTTTCTTTTTAGAGGCACCCAGGGCTATCAGTTTTCATCTTAGGACTGCCTTCATTGTGTCCCTTAAGTTTGGGTATGTTGTGGCTTCATTTTCATTAAGCTCTAAAAAGTCTTTAATTTCTTTATTTCATCCTTGACCAAGGAGTCACTGAGTAGAGTTTTGTTCAGTTTCTACCTGAATGTTGGCTTTCTATTATTTATGTTGTTATTGACGATCAGCCTTAGTCTGTGGTGATCAGATAGGATGCATGGGATAATTTCAATATTTTTGTACCTGTTGAGGCCTGTTTTGTGACCAGTTATACAGTCAATTTTGGAGGAGGTACCATATGGCACTGAGAAGAAGGTATATCCTTTTGTTTTAGGATAAAATGTTCTGTAGATATCAATTAAATCCATTTGTTTCATAACTTCTGTTAGTGTCTATGTGTCTCTGTTTAGTTTCTGTTTCCAGGATCTGTCCATTGGTGAGAGTGGGGTGTTGCAGTCTTCCACTATTATTGTGTGAGGTGCAATGTGTGCTTTGAGCTTTACTAAAGTTTCTTTAATGAATGTGGCTTCCCTTGTATTTGGAGCATAGATATTTAGAATTGAGAGTTCATCTTGGTAGATTTTACTTTTGATGAGTATGAAGTGAGTCTCCTTGTCTTTTTTGATTACTTTGTGTTGGAAATCAATTTTATTCGATATTAGAATGGCTACTCCAGTTGTTTCTTCAGTCCATTTGCTTGGAAAATTGTTTTCCAGCCTTTCACTCGGAGGTAGTGTCTGTCCTTTTCCCTGTGGTGGGTTTCCTGTAAGCAACAAAATGTTGGGTCCTGTTTGTGTAGCCAGTCCATTAATCTATGTCTTTTCACTGGGGGATTGAGTCCATTGATGTTAAGAGAAATTAAAGAAAAGTAATTGTTGCTTCCTGCTATTTTTGTTGTTAAAATTGGGATTCTGTTCTTGTAGCTGTTCTTTTATAGGTTTGTTGAAGGATTACTTTCTTGCTTTTTCTAGGGTGTAGTTTCTGTCCTTGTGTTGGTGTTTTTCCTTTTTTTATCCTTTGAAGGGCTGGATTCGTGGAAAGATATTGTGTGAATTTGGTTTTATCATGGAATACTTTGGTTTCTCCATCTATGGTAATTGAGAGTTTGGCTGGGTATAGTAGCCTGGGCTGGCATTTATGTTCTCTTAGTGTCTGTATAACATCTGTCCAGGATCTTCTGGCTTTCATAGTCTCTGGTGAAAAATCTGGTGTAATTCTGATAGGCTTTCCTTTATATGTTACTTGACCTTTTTCCCTTACTGCTTTTAATATTCTATCTTTATTTAGTGCATTTGTTGTTCTGATTATTATGTGTCGGGAGGAATTTCTTTTCTGGTCCAGTCTATTTGGAGTTCTGTAGGCTTCTTGTATGTTCATGGGCATGTCTTTTTTTAGGTTTGGGAAGTTTTCTTCTATAGTTTTGTTGAAAATATTTGCTGGCCCTTTAAGGTGAGAATCTTCATTCTCATCTACTCCTATTATCTGTAGGTTTGGTCTTCTCATTGTGTCCTGGATTTCCTGGATGTTTTGAGTTAGAATCTTTTTGCATTTTGCATTTTCTTTGATTGTTGTGCCCATGTTCTCTATGGAATCTTCTGCACCTGAGATTCTCTCTTCCATCTCTTGTATTCTGTTGTTGATGCTCACATCTATCGTTCCAGATTTCTTTCCTAGGGTTTCCATCTCCAGAGTTGTCTCACTTTGGGTTTTCTTTATTGTTTCTCCTTCCCTTTTTAGGTCCTGGATGGTTTTGTTCAATTCCCTCACCTGTTTGGTTGTGTTTTCCTGTATTTCTTTAAGGACTTCTACCTCGTTTGCAGTGTTCTCCTGTATTTCTTTAAGTGAGTTATTAAAGCCCTTCTTGATGTTCTCTACCAGCATCATGAGATATGATTTTAAATCCGAGTCTTGCTTTTCTGGGGTGTTGGGGTATCCAGGACTGGCTGAGTTGGGAGTGCTGGGTTCTGATGATGTTGAGTGGTCTTGGTTTCTGTTAGTAAGATTCTTATGTTTGCCTTTTGCCATCTGGTAATCTATAGAGTTAGTTGTTATAGTTGTCTCTGGTTGGAACTTGTTCCTCCTGTGATTCTGTTAGCCTCTGTCAGCAGACCTGGGAGTCTAGATCTCTCCTGAGTCTCAGTGGTCAGAGTACTCTTAGCACCAAGCTTTCCTCTTGTAGGAAAGGTGCACAGATATCTGGCGTTTGGACCCGCCTCCTGGCTGAAGATAAAGGCCCAAAACAGGGCTTGCCCCAGAAGCTGTGTCGCTTCTGCCTGTCCCAGAAGCTGTGTTGCTTCTGTAGTCCGCACTCTCACCTGCGCAGACTACTCTCTGAGGGATCTGGGACCCAAGATGACTCCCCCACCTGCCTTATGTCCTTCTTAAATTTCTCTATCATCGTCATGTGAAATGATTTTAGATCCTAATCTTGCTTTTCTGGTGTGATGGTATATCTATGTCTTGCTATGGTGGGAGAATTGGGTTCTGATGATGCTAAGTAACCTTGGTTTCTGTTGCTTATGTTTGTATGCTTGCCTCTCTCCATCTGAATATCTCTAGTGCTACCTCACCTCGCTATATCTGACTGGAGCCTGTAGAATTATAGCACCATACACTGCCCATGAGCTCAAACATTCACCTGCCTCTTGTTTCCCTTGTGCTAGAACTATTGTAATGTGTCATTATGCCTGTCTTATCTTAAATAATGAAAATTTATATTTTACAATGGACCAAAAATAATGAAGTATTGTGAACTAGTTTGATAAGTATCATTAGCTGAGATATTTATCATTCAACATTCTATGGATGCAATTAGAAATGATTAGAAGAACAAGAATAAATACACAAGAAGGGCAAAGTAGGATGGTAATTTGCCCTCTATAAGAATGAGTTTAAAAGATCTTTGTGGCCAACTGTTGCAACCTTATATAAACTATATTCATCACCTACATCACTGCCTTTGGTGCAGTGAGCTGTGAGAGAAGCCAACAAACTTCATAGTTATTCAAGTGTTTTTCTTGATAATGGCAATTCTACAATTAAGTTAGGAGTAGTCTGATAAGAGAGCCATTTCAGGTTCACAGAGGCATATACATCTTTTGCTTGTTCCTTATAGAACATGAATGATATCAACTGGATTTTATGAAAAAACCTAATTTAAGGACTGCTTATGAATTTGAAGATTCTTATGGATCTGTAATGATCTCAAGTTTACTGGACTTTCAAAAACAGTAAAGGCCTTCAAATAGGAATTTAAGTGGAATAACATTAAGTTTACAACATTTAATCAATTTAATCAGAAAATATGCCTGTTGGGTACTACACTCATAATTATCATAATTTCCTATTTCAGTTTGCCTTCCAAAATACACCAGTATCTTCTGTCACTGTATTTTGCAATGGAGGAGATAAACAGTAACCCCTACCTTTTACCCAATGTGTCTCTGGGAATTGAGTATTTTAAAGGCAAATGCAATGGTTATTTATCATTATTTACTAATCTAAATATAATGACAAAGTATTATCACACTTTTCCTAATTACATCTGTGATCCCGGTGCATGTGAAATAGCACTTACAGGTCCACTGTGGATATCATCTGCACAAGTGGCAACAATTCTTCAGCTCAAGTTCATCCCACAGGTAAGACAGGTTTTGTCTGTTTGTTTGTTTTTGTGGAAGCATTTGGAAACTGCCTGTTAACTTCCATTATCAAAGAGATTGTGTATTGTAGGTTTATACTCCTTGCTCTATGTTTTTCAAAGGGTTAATAATCAGAGCCTTGATGTAGTTTCAAGAATTATTTATAATAGAAAAAAGAGAGAGAGAGCTATAGGAAATAGAAATGTCTAGAAGGCTTAAGTTGAACTCTACATTTCCAGAGGATTATGGGTAGTTAAGTAATACTTTAGACATGAACTGCAAATATTTTTCTTCCCACCACTTCCAACGCCTAAATACAATTAACAACTTAGACTGACCTTGACAGCAACCCTCTTCCTCATGTGGCTTTCTTGTTCTGCTTCCTTTAGATTACCTATGGACCATTCTACCCTCTCCTGAGTGACCAGAGCAAGTTTCCTAATCTGCATCAGATTGCCCCCAAAAACAGATTCCTGCCTGAAGCCATAGTATCCTTGCTGTTCCATTTCAGCTGGATATGGGTAGGACTAGTCATCCAAGATGATGACCAAGGTATTCAATTTCTCTTAGATATAAAAGAAGAAATGCAAAGAAATGGAGTCTGTTTAGCCTTTGTGAATGTGATTCCACAGAACATGCATTTATTTACAACAAGGGCTGAGAAATATTACAATCAAATAATTACATCTTCAGCAAATGTTGTTATACTTTATGGAGAACTGAATACTGCTTTAGAAGTGAGCTTTAAACATTGGAAATATTTAGGCACACAGAAAATCTGGTTCACCACCTCACAATGGGATGCCATCACAAGGGAGAAAGACTTCAGCCTTACTTCATTTTATGGGACTCTCACTATTTCACAATATCATGGAGATGTTTCAACTTTAAATAATTTTTTTCAGGGAGCGAATCTTTCTAAGGACACACATTATTTTTCTTCTGAAAGACTTGGGTGGATGTACTTTAACTGTTCAATATTAAAATCTAACTGTAAAACACCAAACCAGTGCACATCCAGCAACTTATTGGAATGGTTACCACGGCACAGTTTTGACATGGCCATGAATGATGAGAGTTACAATATATACAATGCTATATATGCTGTGGCTCATGCTCTCCATGAAATGGTCCTTCAAAAAATAGATTTTCAGCAACTGGAAAATGTGACCCAACTAATGCAGGAGTGCGTGCAGGTAAAGGTCTTCCATTAGCAGCTATTGGAACTCTCAAAATGACCCATGTTTTAAAAATATTTTTTATTGAAACAATTATACTATTCTCCTACTCTGTCCTCTGCTAGACAATAAGTTCATTTCTTGAGTCTATAACCTCTTTTATTTCTTTATTATTGTTATACATGTGTATATTCAAATGCATAAATACAATTTATTCAGTCTATTCTTGTTGTTTGAATATATATGGTATAATAAGACAAACAATGTACTTTTTATTAATCATTTTATTGGTTTATATTTCAAATGATATTCCCCCCTTCCAAGTTACCTCTCCAACTCCCCCATCTCATTCTCCCTCTCCTTCTCCCCCTCCCCCTTTGCCTTTATGAGGGTGTTTCTCCACCCATTCATTCACTCCTGCCTCACTGCCCTAGCATCCTCTTATGCTGGGTCATAAAGCCTCCACAGGACCAAGGGCCTCATCTCCCATTATCAGATAAGGCCATCCTCTGCTTCATATGTATCTGGAGCCATAGATTCCTCCATGTATACTCTTTGGTTTATGGTTTAGTTCCCGGGAGCTCAGGGGGTTCCATTTAATTGATATTGTTCTTCGTATGGGATTGCAATCCCCTTCTGTTCCTTCAGTCCTTCCCATAGCTCTTACACTGGGGTCTCCAAGCTCAATCCAGTGGTTGGCATGTGTGTTGTTCAGGAGCTGGTACAACATCTCAGAAATAGCTATACCAGGTTCCTGTCCGCAAGTGCTTCTTCATCATTAATAGTGCAGGGGTTTGATCTGTAGATGAGATGAGTCCCTAGATGAGTCAGTCTCTGGATGGCCTTTCCTTCAGTCTCTGTTACATTTTTTTGTTCATGTCTTTTCTTTAGACAGGAACATTTTTGGGTTAAAAATTTTGAGATGGATGGGTGACCCTATCCCTCAACTGAGGGCAATGCCTATTTTCTGGAGGTGATCTGTACAGGTTGTATTTCCCCTTTGTTGGGTATTTCTGCTAAAGTCATCCCAGTTGGGTCCTGGGAGCCTCTTGCTTCTTTGGAGTCAGGGACTTTCTAGAGTCTACCCCTAGTTCCCCAACCCCACTGCCACATGTTTCTATTCAACTTCCTGACCCTATGTACTTCTCTGCTGTCTCTTCCAATACCTGATCCTGTCTTCACTTTTCCCCTCCCTCTCCCCTCTCCCTCCCAAGTCCCTCCTACTTTCTGAAGAAAGAAATCTAAGAAAACCTCAGAAGATGGAAAGATCTCCCATGCTCATGGATTGGCAGGATTCACATAGTAAAAATGGCCATCTTACCAAAATCAATCTACTGACTCAGTGCAATACCCATCAAAATTCCAACACAGCTCAGCATGTAAAAGAAGGCTAATTTGATCTACTCTTATCTCCTCATAATTGCATTTTAAAAATTGCCTATATGACTTCATTTACTTGATAAGATACCCCAACAATGTTGGATGGTGAGAGAAATCTCAAAACTAAAAGGCTCTCCCTGTAATACATTTTCTGATTTAGTGAATTTATATTTGTTTTTACTAATGCTTCATCTCTTTAGATCCATGCATTCTTGGAAAACATGCAGTTTTTGAATCCTATTGGAGATGTAGTGATCATTAATCAGCAAGCAAAAACAGATGCAGAGTATGAGATCTATATGATTTGGAATTTTCCACAAGGGCTTGGAGTGAAGGTGAAAATAGGACGATTTTATTCATATTTCCTACATGATCAAAAATTGTACTTATATGAGGACATGATCCAATGGGCCTCAGGATATAGCCAGGTGAGTTTGGCCCAACTTAATGTTTTACAAGTAGATACAAACCATTGTAATATTGTTGTATACATTTTTTCTCACAGTAATTATAAGCTCCTCTTCTGAATTCTTGAATACTTTGAAAGACTGACATTTTTTTCATTGTCTACTTTTTGTAGAATTGAATGTATATGATAAGCAATTGCACTAAATTCAATTTGTTCATTAAATTTGTTTCACAATATTCTGCCAGTTGCATAATATGTACTGAACAGTATGGTTAAAAAGCTAGTATGTACTATCTGATAACAATGCATATGGTGCTCCACAGATACCACCTTCTGTATGCAGTGTGAGCTGTGCTCCTGGATTTAAGAAATTCTACCTAGAAGAAAAACCATCCTGCTGTTTTGATTGTTCTCCTTGCCCTGAAAATGAGATTTCAAATGCCACAGGTAATTGCAAACTGTAGGGGAAAAGCCTATAGAATCTTTGTCTCTTCCCCCAACTTCCTCCACATCAAGACCTTGAAAGTAACTGGAAGGTAAATGAAGTGTTGGGAGTGACCCTGTTTGAATGTTAACTGCCTTGTTAGCCATGTTTAGTTGAGATTTCTGTGGGAAAAAGTTGAGGCTTCTGTGGGAAAGTACTACCCCCAGTTAAGAACAAATAGCTATAGATCTTGTGGACAGGTACCTCACATTCTGTTCTGTTTCTCCTGCTGAACTTTTTACCTAGGCAATATCCTGCTTTTGGGAACAGGTGCGTTATCCCAGAAACAAAGCAATTCTGTGTCATCCCCCTCCCCATACCCTGCTTCTGTGGGCATAAAACCTGCCTGAGAATAATAAAAATCTGACAGCTTGATCAATCAGACTTGCTGTTTGACCTTGTGTTTCTCGCCCTTCATTCTCTCCACAGGTGGTTCCCCAGACCCTGTTCGACTGTCCCGTGGGCGGGACAATGAAGAGACAAAATACCTATTACTTAACATAATATATCATTTCATATAATCAGTACTATTTTAAAAATATTATAATGTGTAGTATCCTTCATGTGTGTGGAACACAGATGTCTTGAGATGAATGTGTTGTTTCAACTGAATGTGCAACTGTATATATGTTCACAAGTATGGGCGTAACATTTGATATTCCCTGTCTCTCTTACTTATTCCAGTGTTTTCAGAGTCCCCAAGAGAGACAGAACTGTTAGAAAGAGTAAAATGTGAAAGGGAATTTTTACTCTATTGCATGCTAAGATTTGGGTAGTCTAACCATGGTTGGTCTCATAGTCAGGAGGCAGAGGATGTATAGTTACTTGATTCATGAGTCTGGGTGCCTCAAAGGTCATAGGTATTCTAAGCAAAACAGTACCCTTTATTTCATATGGCAAGTCCACACAATATGAATTCTGATGTCTTCTAAAATGGGAGCAGCAATCTCAGTAGTCACAAGCAAAAAAATGACCTGGATACAAATGGTGTTCAAGGCAGATGAGTTTGACATTTTCTGCAACACCTCTGTGAGAGAGTGCAGATGTGTGCTATGACCCCTTGGGATACTCAGGAATATATATATATATATATATATATATATATATATATATATATATATATATATATATTATACTTGTAGTTGGAACTATTGTCTTCAATCTTTTACTATAAACAGTTTCTTAACTAAGCTGCCTCACTGGCCCTTCTCTATTTTCTAATCCAAGTATTTTCAGTCATTATACAAGTACTGCATGGATTATTCTCCATTTGAAGAAGTATGCCTTAACGTATTATATTTCTTGGGAATTTTACTCATGTTAGCATGCACAAATATGTTTAATATTCTCTTTGCATGATGCACACAGTTGAGATTGATTGTTGAATCTCCTATATCTTAGTTCCTCACAAGAATTCTTATGGGCAGATCATTCTCAGAGATGCTGCTTTCAACTTAAGCAACATGCACTTTGTACTCCCAAGTGTATCCCACCACAGCATACTATCAAAGAACAGGTTGTAGTTTCTGTTGCCCACTAGTTCACAGGTGAGTTAGGAGGGGTTTTATATAGAAATGTGTACATGTGTGCTGTAAGGTCTTCACAGAAAAGTCCCTGATCATATTGTCAATGCTGAAGACCACTTCTGAGGGACGTCCTTTCCAGTTCTGAGCAGTTTCTTCACTTTGTCGGGAAGTTAGCTTCGCTTTCAATGTATATAGCTGACATGTAAGGTAGCATTCTCTTCTCAGTTGTAGGATGATATCCTGTGCTTTTCTCACTTTGGATTTTTCATTCTCCAAAACCAAAACTAACAACCCGTTGTTATCTTGGTAATAGTTCAGCACTGTAGAAGTGCTAGTGGGTACTTGACTCAGTGCAAAAATAAAGAACTTGCTCTTGCCAATCTCCACCAAGTTTTCATTCCTTTTTTTCTTTCATTTGCTTCTTAATGTCTTCAAGAGTATCTTGAAAGGACCTTTTCTGACACCTTTCCTTAACCATGTGTTTCAAAAGAAGCAATAATTTTGATTTTTCAGCTTAGAAATATTAATAGTCAGGTGTTGTAGAATAATCCAAGTTACTAAAAAGGCTAAGGCAGGGAATCATAGATTTAAACTTGGGCTACATAGTGAAATTCATCTCCAGTTCCACAGCCTGTACCTCTCTGTACCTCGACCACTCAGGTCCTGACGAGCTGAGACAGCCTCCTGCTCCACAGCGCAGCCTGCAGCTACCACAGCCACATTTGAAATATATATTTCTTTTCTTTTGCTCTTTTATTTTATCTATTTGCATTTAAAATGTTTTCCCCTTCCTGGTCTGCCCTCCTTAATCCCCCCCCTCACATCCTCCCTCCCATGTGCCTCTATGAGGGTACTCCTCCACCAACCCACCTACTCCTGCCTCATTGCTCTAGCATGCCCCTATACTGGGGCATCGAGCCTCAACAGGGCCAAGGGTCTACCCTCCCATTGATGCCAGTTAAGGCAAACCTCTACTACATATGTAGCTGGAGCCAGGATTCCTACATGTATACTCTTTGGTTTGTGGTTTAGTCTCTGGGAGCTCTGAGGGGTCTGGTTAGTTGATACTGTTGTTTATTCTGTGGAGTTACAATCTCCTTTAGCTCCTTCATTCCTTTCCCTAATTCTTCCATAGGGGTCCCCGTGCTCTGTCTGATGGTTGCCTGTATCTGCATCTGTATTAGTCAGGTGCTAGCAGAGTCTCTTAGGAGACAGTTATACCAGGCTCCTATTAGCACACACACTTCTTGACATCAGCAATAGTGTGAGGGTTTGGTGTTTGCTTATGCGATGGAACCCTATGAGGGGCAGCTTCTGGATGGCCTTTCCTTCAGTCTTTGCTCCATTTTTTTTGTCCTTGTGTTTCCTTTAGACAGAAATAATTTGGTGATTAAAATTTGGAGATGGGTGAGTGGTCCCATCATTCAAGTGGAACCATGCCTATCTTCTGGTTGTGGTCTCTACAGGTTCTAACTCCCTTCTGTTTGGTATTTCAGCTAATGTCATCCTGACTGGGTCCTGGGATCCTCTTGCTTCCCTGATGTCCAGGACTTTCTAGTGGCTCTCCCCAGTTCCCCACTGCCCATTGCTACATGTATCTATTCCCTTCCTTGATACTCTGGACTTCTCTGCTATCTCTTCCAATAGCTGATCCTGCCCCCTTCCCCCTCCCACTTCTCTCTCCCTACAAGGTCTCTCCCTCCCTCTACTTTCTGTGATTATTTTGTTCTCCTTTTAGGTAGAACTTCAGAGACTTGAAGTTCTTGTCTACAGATCTTTCACTTGTGTGGTTAGAGTCACACCAAGATATTTTATATTATTTGTGACTATTGTGAAAGGTGTTGTTTCCCTAATTTTTTCTCAGCCGTTTTATCCTTTGAGTAGAGTAAGTCTATTGGTCGAGTTAATTTTACATCCAGTCATGTTGCTGGAATTGATTATCAGCTATAGAAATTTTCTGATGGAACATTTAGGGTTGCTTATGTATACTATTATATCATTCGCAAATATTGATATCTTGACTTCTTTCTTTCCAATTTGTATCCCCTTGACCTCTTTTTGTTGTCTAATTGCTCTGGCTAAAACTTTGAGTACTATATTGAATGGATATGGAGAGAGTGGGCAGCCTTGTCTACTCCCTGATTTTAGTGAGAGTGTTTCAAGTTTCCCTCCAGGTAGAGTGCAGGCAGTTTTATCTTATTCATGATTTTAGTGGGATTGCTTCAAGAATCTCTCCATTTAATTTGATATTGGCTATTTGCTGTATATTGATTTTATTATGTTTATGTATGTGCCTACACTTAACATGAAGGGATAGTCTATTTTGTCAAATGCTTTTTCAGAACCTAATGAGAAAACCATGTTCTTTTTCTTTGAGTTTGTTTATATACTGAACTACATTGATGGATTTCAGAATACTGAACCATCCATGTATCCATGGGATGATGCCTACTTGATCATGATGAATGATCATTTTGATGTATTCTTTGATTCTGTTTGTGAAAATTCTATTGAGTATTTTTTATATCAAAATTCATAAGGATAATTGGTCTGAAGTTTTCTTTCTTTGTTCAGTCTTTCTATGGTTTAGGTATCAGCATAACTGTGACTAGATAGAATGAACTAAGTAGTGTTCCTTCTGCTTTTATTTTGTGGAATCATTTGAGAAATATTGGTATTAGGTCTTCTTTGAAGATGTGATAAAGTTCTGCACTTAAACCACCTGGCTCTGGCTCTGGGCTCCTCTTTTTTTTTTTTTTTTTTTTTTGGTTGGGAGACTGTTAATGACTGCTTCCATTTCCTTAGGGATTATGGGACTGCTTATATGGTTTATGTGATCATGATTTAACTTTGTACCTGGTGTCTTGTCTAAAAAAATCATTCATTTCATCTAGATTTTCCCATTTGGTTGAGTATAGGCTTTTGTAGTAGGATCTGATTAAAAAAATTTTTTTTAATTTCCTCAGTTTCTGTTGTGATGTCTCTCTTTTCATTTCTGATTTTGTTAATTTGAATACTGTCTTTATGCTCTCTAGTTAGGTCAGCTACAGGTTGATTTATCTTGTTGATTTTTCTGAATAAACTGGTTCCTAGTTTTCTTGATACTTTGTAAAGTTCTCTTTGTTTCTACCTGGTTGATTTCAGCCCTGAATTTGATTATTTCCTGATGTCTACTATTCTTGTGTCTATTTGTTTCTTTTTGTTCAAGAGCTTTCATATGTGCTGTTATAATGCTAGTGAGTGATATCTCCAAATTTCTTTACAGAGGTACTCAGAACTTTGAGTTTTCCTCTTAGCACTGCTTTTATGGTGTCCCATAAGTTTGGGTATGCTGTGCCTTCATTTTTCTTAAATTCTAAAAAGTCTTTAATTTCATCTGATGGGAGGAATTTCTTTCCTGGCCCAATCTGTTTGGTTTTCTGTAGGCTTCTTGTATATTTAGGGGCATCTCTTTCTTTAGGTTAGGGAAGTTTTCTTTCATAATCATGTTGAAGATTTTAACTGGCCCTCTGAGTTTGGAATCTTCATTCTCTTCTGTACCTATTATTCTTAGGTTTGGTCTTTCCATTGCATCCTGGATTTCTTGGATGTTTTGAGTTAGGAGCCTTTTGCATTTTGCATTTTCTTTGACTGTTGTGTCAATGTCTTCTATGATATCTTCTTCTCCTGAGATTCTGTCTTATCCCTTGTATTCTATTGCTTATCTTGCATCTGTGACTCCTGCTCTCTTTCCTAGGTTTTCCATCTCCATGGTTCTCTCCTTTTGTGATTTTTTTTATTGTTTCTATTTCCATTTTTAAATCCTATATGGCTTTGTTCAATTCCTTCATCTTTTTTTTTTTTTTTTTTTTAAAGATTTATTTATTTATTATATGTAAGTACACTGTAGCTGTCTTCAGACACTCCAGAAGAGGGAGTCAGATCTCGTTACGGATGGTTGTGAGCCACCATGTGGTTGCTGGGATTTGAACTCCTGACCTTCGGAAGAGCAGTCGGGTGCTCTTACCCACTGAGCCATCTCACCAGCCCCCAATTCCTTCATCTTTTGATTTTGTTTTTCTGTATTTCTTTAAAGGATATGTATTTCCTCTTCAATGGCTTCTACCTGTCTACCTTTGTTATCCTATATTTCTTTTTTTTTCCATTTTTTAATTAGGTATTAGGCTCATTTACATTTCCAATGCTATACCAAAAGTCCCCCATACCCACCCACCCCCACTCCCCTACCCACCCACTCCCCCCTTTTGGCCCTGGCGTTCCCCTGTACTGGGGCATATAAAGTTTGCAAGTCCAATGGGCCTCTCTTTCCAGTGATGGCCGACTAGGCCATCTTTTGATACATATGCAGCTAGAGTCAAGATCTCGGGGGTACTGCTTAGTTCATATTGTTGTTCCACCTATAGGGTTGCAGTTCCCTTTAGTTCCTTGGGTGCTTTCTCTAGTTCCTCCATTGGGGGCCCTGTGGTCCATCCAATAGCTGACTGTGAGCATCCACTTCTGTGTTTGCTAGGCCCCGGCATAGTCTCACAAAAGACAGCTATATCTGGGTCCTTTCAGCAAAATCTTGCTAGTGTATGCAATGGTGTCAGCGTTTGGAAGCTGATCATGGGATGGATCTCTGGATATGGCAATCACTAGATGGTCCATCCTTTCGTCACACTTCCAAATTTTGTCTCTGTAACTCCTTCCATGGATGTTTTGTTTCCTATTCTAAGAAGGGGCAAAGTGTCCACACTTTGGTCTTCATTCTCTTGAGTTTAATGTTTTTAGCAAATTATATCTTATATCTTGGGTATCTTAAGTTTTTGGGCTAATATCCACTTAACAATGAGTACATATTGTGAGAGTTCTTTGTGATTGGGTTACCTCACTCAGGATGATGCCCTCCAGGTCCATCCATTTGGCTAGGAATTTCATAAATTCATTCTTTTTAATAGCTGAGTAGTACTCCATTGTGTAAATGTACCACATTTTCTGTATCCATTCCTCTGTTGAGGGGCATCTGGGTTCTTTCCAGCTTCTGGCTATTATAAATAAGGCTGCTATGAACATAGTAGAGCATGTGTCCTTCTTACCGGTTGCAACATCTTCTGGATATATGCCCAGGAGAGGTATTGCTGGATCCTCCGGTAGTACTATGTCCAATTTTCTGAGGAACCGCCAGACTGATTTCCAGAGTGGTTGTACAAGCCTGCAATCCCACCAACAATGGAGGAGTGTTCCTCTTTCTCCACATCCACGCCAGCATCTGCTGTCACCTGAATTTTTCATCTTAGCCATTCTGACTGGTGTGAGGTGGAATCTCAGGGTTGTTTTGATTTGCATTTCCCAGATGATTAAGGATGTTGAACATTTTTTCAGGTGCTTCTCTGCCATTCGGTATTCCTCGGGTGAGAAATCTTTGTTCAGTTCTGAGCCCCATTTTTTAATGGGGTTATTTGATTTTATGGAGTCTACCTGCTTTGAGTTCTTTATATATACTGGTATTAGTCCCCTATCCGATTTGGGATAGGTAAAGATCCTTTCCCAATCTGTTGGTGGTCTTTTTGTCTTATTGACGGTGTCTTTTGCCTTGCAGAAGCTTTGCAATTTTATGAGGTCCCATTTATCGATTCACGATCTTACAGTACAAGCCATTGCTGTTCTATTCAGGAACTTTTCCCCTGTACCCATATCTTCGAGGCTTTTCCCTAATTTCTACTCTATAAGTTTCAGTGTCTCTGGTTTTATGTGGAGATCCTTAATCCACTTAGATTTGACCTTAGTACAAGGAGATAGTACTGGATCAATTAGAAATCTTCTACATGATAACAGCCAGTTGTGCCAGCACCATTTGTTGAAAATGCTGTCTTTTTTCCACTGGATGGTTTTAGCTCCCTTGTCAAAGATCAAGTGACCATAGGTGTGTGGGTTCATCTCTGGGTCTTCAATTCTGTTCCATTGGTCTACTTGCCTGTCACTATATCAGTACCATGCAGTTTTTATCACAATTGCTCTGTAGTACATCTTTAGGTCGGGCATGGTGATTCCACCAGAGGTTCTTTTATCCTTGAGAAGAGTTTTTGCTATCCTAGGTTTTTTGTTATTCCAGATGAGTCTGCCGATTGCCCTTTCTAATTCGTTGAAGAATTGAGTTGGAATTTTGATGGGGATTGCATTGATCTGTAGATTGCTTTTGGCAAGATAGCCATTTTTACTATATTGATCCTGCCGATCCATGAGCATGGGAGATCTTTCCATCTTCTGAGATCTTCTTTAATTTCTTTCTTCAGTGACTTGAAGTTCTTGTCATACATATCTTTCATTTCCTTAGTTAGAGTCACGCCTAGGTATTTTATATTATTTGTGGCTATTGAGAAGGGTGTTGTTTCCCTAATTTCTTTCTCAGCCTGTTTGTCCTTTGTGTAGAGAAAGGCCATTGACATGTTTTTTTTTTTTTTTGTTTTGTTTTTTTTTTTTTTTTTACTTTTCAGTAGCTTTGGGATTTTATTTTATTTTTTATTTTTTTTCTTTCCATTTTTTATTAGCTCATTTACATTTCCAATGCTATACCAAAAGTCCCCCATACCCACCCACCCCCACTCCCCTACCCACTCCCCATTTTTGGCCCTGGCGTTCCCCTGTACTGGGGCATATAAAGTTTGCGTGTCCAATGGGCCTCTCTTTCCAGTGATGGCCGACTAGGCCATCTTTTGATACATATGCAGCTAGAGTCAAGAGCTCCGGGGTACTGGTTAGTTCATAATGTTGTTCCACCTATAGGGTTGCAGATCCCTTTAGCTCCTTGGGTACTTTCTCTAGCTCCTCCATTGGGAGCCCTATGATCCATCCATTAGCTGACTGTGAGCATCCACTTTTGTGTTTGCTAGGCCCCGGCATAGTCTCACAAGAGACAGCTACATCTGGGTCCTTTCAATAAAATCTTGCTAGTGTATGCAATGGTGTCAGCGTTTGGATGCTGATTATGGGGTGGATCCCTGGATATGGCAGTCTCTACATGGACCATCCTTTCATCTCAGCTCCAAACTTTGTCTCTGTAACTCCTTCCATGGGTGTTTTGTTCCCAAATCTAAGGAGGGGCATAGTGTCCACACTTCAGTCTTCATTTTTCTTGAGTTTCATGTGTTTAGGAAATTGTATCTTATATCTTGGGTATCCTAGGTTTTGGGCTAATATCCACTTATCAGTGAGTACATATTGTGTGAGTTCCTTTGTGAATGTGTTACCTCACTCAGGATGGTGCCCTCCAGGTCCATCCATTTGGCTAGGAATTTCATAAATTCATTCTTTTTAATAGCTGAGTAGTACTCCATTGTGTAGATGTACCACATTTTCTGTATCCATTCCTCTGTTGAGGGGCATCTGGGTTCTTTCCAGCTTCTGGCTATTATAAATAAGGCTGCTATGAACATAGTAGAGCATGTGTCCTTCTTACCGGTTGCAACATCTTCTGGATATATGCACAGGAGAGGTATTGCTGGATCCTCCGGTAGTACTATGTCCAATTTTCTGAGGAACCGCCAGACTGATTTCCAGAGTGGTTGTACAAGCCTGCACTCCCACCAACAATGGAGGAGTGTTCCTCTTTCTCCACATCCACGCCAGCATCTGCTGTCACCTGAATTTTTGATCTTAGCCATTCTGACTGGTGTGAGGTGGAATCTCAGGGTTGTTTTGATTTGCATTTCCCTGATGATTAAGGATGTTGAACAGTTTTTCAGGTGCTTCTCTGCCATTTGGTATTCCTCAGGTGAGAATTCTTTGTTCAGTTCTGAGCCCCATTTTTTAATGGGGTTATTTGATTTTCTGAAGTCCACCTTCTTGAGTTCTTTATATACGTTGGATATTAGTCCCCTATCTGATTTAGGATAGGTAAAGATCCTTTCCCAATCTGTTGGTGGTCTTTTTGTCTTATTGACGGTGTCTTTTGCCTTGCAGAAACTTTGGAGTTTCATTAGGTCCCATTTGTCAATTCTTGATCTTACAGCACAAGCCATTGCTGTTCTGTTCAGGAATTTTTCCCCTGTGCCCATATCTTCAAGGCTTTTCCCCACTTTCTCCTCTATAGGTTTCAGTGTCTCTGGTTTTATGTGAAGTTCCTTGATCCACTTAGATTTGACCTTAGTACAAGGAGATAAGTATGGATCGATTCGCATTCTTCTACATGATAACAACCAGTTGTGCCAGCACCAATTGTTGAAAATGCTGTCTTGGATGTTTTGAGTTAGGATCTTTTTGCATTTTTCATTTTCTTTGATTGTTGTGCCGATGTTCTCTATGGAATCTTCTGCACCTGAGATTCTCTTTTCCATCTCTTGTATTCTGTTGCTGATGCTGGCATCTATGGTTCCAGATTTCTTTCTTAGGGTTTCTATCTCCAGCGTTGCCTCACTTTGGGTTTTCTTTATTGTGTCTACTTCCCTTTTTAGGTCTAGTATGGTTTTGTTCATTTCTATCACCTGTTTCGATGTGTTTTCCTGTTTTTCTAGCGAGAATTTTATTGAGGATTTTTGCATCGATATTCATAAGAGAAATTGGTCTGAAGTTCTCTATCTTTGTTGGATCTTTCTGTGGTTTAGGTATCAGAGTAATAGTGGCTTCATAAAATGAGTTGGGTAGAGTACCTTCTACTTCTATTTTGTGAAATAGTTTGTGCAGAACTGGAATTAGATCTTCTTTGAAGCTCTGATAGAACTCTGCACTAAACCCGTCTGGTCCTGGGCTTTTTTTGGCTGGGAGACTATTAATAACTGCTTCTATTTCTTTAGGTGATATGGGACTGTTTAGATGGTCAACTTGATCCTGATTCAACTTTGGTACCTGGTATCTGTCCAGAAATTTGTCCATTTCGTCCAGGTTTTCCAGTTTTGTTGAGTATAGCCTTTTGTAGAAGGATCTGATGGTGTTTTGGATTTCTTCAGGATCTGTTGTTATGTCTCCCTTTTCATTTCTGATTTTGTTAATTAGAATGCTTTCCCTGTGCCCTCTAGTGAGTCTGGCTAAGGGTTTGTCTATCTTGTTGATTTTCTCAAAGAACCAGCTCCTCGATTGGTTGATTCTCTGAATAGTTCTTCTTGTTTCAACTTGGTTGATTTCACCCCTGAGTTTGATTATTTCCTGCCATCTACTCCTCTTGGGTGAATTTGCTTCCTTTTGTTCTACAGCTTTTATGTGTGTTGTCAAGCTGCTAATGTATGCTCTCTCTAGTTTCTTTTTGGAGGCACTCAGAGCTATGAGTTTTCCTCTTAGAAATTCTTTCATTGTGTCTCATAAGTTTGGGTATGAAGTGGCTTCATTTTCATTGAACCCTAAGAAGTCCTTAATTTCTTTCTTTATTCCTTCCTTGATCAAGGTATCATTGAGAAGAGTGTTGTTCAGTTTCCACGTGAATGTTGGCTTTCTATTATTTATTTTCTTATTGAAGATCAGCCTTAGTCCATGGTGATCTGATAGGATACATGGGACAATTTCAATATTTTTGAATTTGTTGAGGCCTGTTTTGTGACTTATTATGTGGTCAATTTTGGAGAATGTACCATGAGGTGCTGAGAAGAAGGTATATCCTTTTGTTTTAGAATAAAATGTCTGTAGATATCTGTCAGATCCATTTGTTTCATAACTTCTGTTAGTTTCACTGTGTCCCTGTTTAGTTTCTGTTTCCATGATCTGAAAGTGGTGTGTTGAAGTCTCCCACTTTTACTGTGTGAGGTGCAATGTGTGCTTTGAGATTTACTAAAGTGTCTTTAATGAATGTGGCTGCCCTTGTATTGGGAGCATAGATATTCAGAATTGATAGTACCTCTTGGAGGATTTTACCTTTGATGAGAATGAAGTTCCCATCCTTGTCTTTTTTGATGACTTTGGGTTGGAAGTCAATCTTATCAGATATTAGGATGGCTACTCCAGCTTGTTTCTTCATACCATTTGCTTGGAAAATTGTTTTCCAGCCTTTCATTCTGAGGTAGTGTCTATCTTTTTCTCTGAGATGAGTTTCCTGTAAGCAGCAAAATGTTGGGTCTTGTTTGTGTAGCCAGTTTGTTAGTCTATGTCTTTTTAATGGGGAGTTGAGACCATTGATATTAAGAGATATTAAGGAAAAGTAATTGTTGCTTCCTGTTATTTTTGTTGTTAAAGTTGGCATTCTGTTCTTGTGGCTGTCTTCTTTTAGGTTTGTTGAGGGATTACCTTCATTTTTTTTTTTCTAGGGCATTGTTCCCGTTCTTGTACTGTTTTTTTTTCTTCTGTTATTATCCTTTGAAGGGCTGGATTCGTGGAGAGATAATGTGTGAATTTGGTTTTGTTGTGGAATACTTTGGTTTCTCCATCTATGATAATTGAGAGTTTGGTTGGGTATAGTAGCCTGGGCTGGAATTTGTGTTCTCTTAGTGTCTGTATAACATCTGTCCAGGCTCTTCTGGCTTTCATAGTCTCTGGTGAAAAATCTGGTGTAATTCTGATAGGCTTTCCTTTATATGTTACTTGACCTTTTTCCCTTACTGCTTTTAGTATTCTATCTTTATTTAGTGCATTTGTTGTTCTGATTATTATGTGTCCGGAGGAATTTCTTTTCTGGTCCAGTCTATTTGGAGTTCTGTAGGCTTCTTGTATGTTCATGGGCATCTCTTTCTTTAGATTTGGGAAGTTTTCTTCAATAATTTTGTTGAAGATGTTTGCTGGTCCTTTGAGTTGAAAATCTTCATTCTCATCCACTCCTATTATCTGTAGGTTTGGTCTTCTCATTGTGTCCTGGATTTCCTGGATATTTTGAGTTAGGATTTTTTTGCATTTTCCATTTTCTTTGATTGTTGTGCCGATGTTCTCTATGGAATCTTCTGCACCTGAGATTCTCTCTTCCATCTCTTGTATTCTGTTGTTGATGCTCGAATCTATGGTTCCAGATTTCTTTCCTAGGGTTTCTATCTCCAGTGTTGCCTCACTTTGAGTTTACTTTATTGTTTCTACTTCCCTTTTTAGGTCTAGTATGGTTTTGTTCATTTCCATCACCTGTTTGTATGTTTTTTCCTCTTTTTCTGTAAGGACTTCTACCTGTTTGATTGTGTTTTCCTGTTTTTCTCTAAGGACTTGTAACTCTTTAGCAGTGTTCTCCTGTATTTCTTTAAGTGAGTTATTAAAGTCCTTCTTGATGTCCTCTACCATCATCATGAGATATGCTTTTAAATCTGGGACTAGGTTTTTTGGTGTGTTGGGGTGCCCTGGACTGGGTGAAGTGGGAGTGCTGGGTTCTGATGATGGTGAGTCGTCTTGGTTCCTGTTAGTAAGATTCCTACGTTTACCTTTCGCCATCTGGTAATCTCTGGAGTTAGTTGTTATAGTTGACTCTGTTTAGAGATTGTTCTTCTGGTGATTCTGTTACCGTCTCTCAGCAGACCTGGGAGACAGATTCTCTCCTCTGAGTTTCAGTGCTCAGAGCACTCTCTGCTGGCAAGCTTTCTTACAGGGAAGGTGCGCAGATATCTTGTGTTTGGACCTCCTCCTGGCCGAAGAAGAAGTCCCAAAACAGGACCTTTCTCAGAAGCTGTGTTGCTTTGGCAGTTCCCAGAAGCTGTCAGCTTCTGTGGTGCAGACTCTCACCTGAGGAGACTAAATTCCTAAGTTCGGTGGAGTCCCGGAACCAAGGTGGCACCCGCTGCTTCTGAGGCTGAGGCCTTCCGAGCTAGGGGGACACCTGTCCTCTGGTCTGGACGGTGGCCTGCTGTCTGTGGCCCGCAAAGGGTGCTGCCTCAGTGGCTCTGTGCCTCCGCCTGTCCCAGAAGCTGTCTGGTTCTGTGGTGCACCCTCTCACCTGTTCAGACTAATTTCCTAAGTTCGGTGGAGTCCCGGAACCAAGGTGGCGCCCGCTGCTCCTGAGGCTGAGGCCTTCCGAGCCAGGCGGACACCTGTCCTCTGGTCCGGATGGTGGCAGGCTGTCTGTGGCCCGCAAAGGGTGCTACCTCAGCAGCTCTGTGCCTCCACCTGTCCCAGAAGCTGTCCGGTTCTGTCTCCTATATTTCTTTAAAGAAGTTATTTTTGTCCTCCTTAAAGTTCTCCCTCTTCTTTATATGTTGGGATTTTAGATCAGACTCTTGCTTTTCAGGTGTATTGGGTATGCAGGACTTAGGGTGAGAGTCCTGATATTGCTGCATAGCATTGGTCTCTGGTGCTTATGTTCTTGTGCTTACCTCTTGCCATCTAGTTATCTCTGATGTTAATTGCCCTTGTTGTCTCCAACTGAAGCCTATCCTTCCTATGAGCCTGGTTATGTTGGGCCTACTTGGGTCAGGCTGTCTCTGGGTATGAGAGGTGGTCTGGAGAGCCTGATCCGAGACCCTTAAAGGTTCCTAGTTAGGGCAGGTATTGTGGTTGGGGTTGGGGACTCACCTGTGAACCTGAGTCTGTGAAAATTTCTCAGAGGGTCAAGTTGATTATGGATGTGAATTAAGGTTGAGGGTTGGAGCACAGGATCTACTCCCAGGAGCAGGTGCCAACTTTTAGAAAAATATGTTTATGGTAGGGGAAGAAGTCCTGTATCTTCTGTTCTCCAGGGGTTCTAGTTATGCCAGGTATTGTGGCAGGGTTGGGGGACTCACCTGTGAGCCTGGGGATATCAGAAATCCTGAATGTCAAGTTGTCTCTGGGTATGGTGTAGGAACTGGACCACAGGATCTGTTCTTCCATGCAGATGTGAACTGGAAGACGAGACTAGAGTTCTTAAATAAATAAATAAAGGTTGAGAAATAGACTATAGGTCTTAAATATATAAATAAATAAAGTTGGAAAATATAGTACAGATATAAACAGCGAATTCTAGTTTGAGGAATTTCCAATGTCAGAAAAACACTTAAAGAAATCCTCAATATTCTTTGCCATCAAGTAAGTATATATGAAAACTATTTTGAACTTCCATTTTATCTGTTGGAATGGCATAGATCAATAATGAATGTGAGAGTTCATGTTGGAGAGATTGTAGAATGAGTAGAACACTCTTCCATTACTGGTGAGTACTTAATGGCTCTCCTGTCACTGTAAATATAATAGAAAATGGTTTCAATACATGGTGTCCATTGATTTGCTGTGCATCAGCAAAAAAGCAACTTTTGGTAACATCTGAAAATTTTATTTAAGGATTACATGAAAAACAGAATAAAAGAAGTAACACTGAAAAATTTTTTTCCACCTCAGATCTAACACAATGTGTGAAGTGTCCAGATGGTCAATATGCCAACATAGAGAGAAATCACTGCTTCCCAAAGGTTGTGACATATCTGGCTTATGCAGACCCATTAGGGATTGTATTGGCTTGCATGGCCTTATTTTTATCCATGTTGTCAGTTCTTGTTCTAGGAATCTTTGTGAAAAACCAATACACTCCCATTGTGAAAGCTAATAACCGCACTCTCAGCTACATCCTGCTCATTTCTCTCACACTTTGTTTTCTCTGCTCATTGTTCTTCATCGGACATCCTAGCACAGCCAGATGTCTCCTGCAGCAGATCACTTTTGGAATTCTGTTCACTGTGGCCGTGTCTGCGGTCTTGGCTAAAACAATTACTGTACTTCTGGCCTTTAGCATTACTATTCCAGGAAGAAGAGTTAAATGGCTTCTGCTATTTGGGACACACAAAGTCATCATTCCAATCTGTTCCCTTTTTCAACTAATTATCTGTGGATTCTGGTTGGGACTATCTCCTCCTTTTGTAGAGAGAGATACTCACACTGAACATGGCCACATCATCATTATGTGCAACAAGGGCTCACTTATAGCCTTCTACTCTGTGCTGGGATACCTTGGCTGTCTGGCACTAGCAAGCTTCATTATGGCTTTCTTGGTTAGAAATCTGCCTGACACTTTCAATGAAGCCAAGTTCCTAACATTCAGCATGCTTGTGTTTTGCAGTGTTTGGGTCACCTTCCTCCCTGTCCACCACAGCACCAAAGGGAAGGCCATGGTGGCTGTGGAGGTATTCTCCATCTTGGCCTCGAGTGCAGGGCTTCTAGGTTGCATCTTTATCCCCAAGTGCTATATTATTGTGTTAAGACCAGATAGAAATTTTATACAAAGGTCAAAGGGTAAAAATCATTCCTGACATCTTAAAGTTTCAATCCCATGTATAATACTACCACAAAGCCTGATGACAACACTTCATTACTCTAACCTACAAATAATACAATTCAATATACTATTTATTTCTATACACAATTACATTATATTTGTTCTTTAATGCTTTGGGTTTTTCTTTTAGTAATATTAAGAATATTGTATTCTCTGTTTTATGTTTTTCTTTACCCACATTTTATGTTAATTTATAGCTTTATATATACACATTCTATGAGTTAATTTATATATGTGATTTGCTTCTGGGTAGATCCTAAGTTATATTTTTAAAATAAATGTTAAGAATGTAATTGAAATTTATCTTGAGTCTGTTTGGGAGAAATAGTGGAAAGTTGAGTATTGATTATTGTTGATTGCTGAATGAAAATTAAAGATGAATATATACTGAGAGAAAAACGTTTTCCACATCATACTGCTTAAAAAAAGCTTTTACTCCTGGGTAATAATGAAACTCTCCTGTACAAGTGGAATGTCTGTGGACTTATGAGGCATTTGGGCAATTTTGTTAGAAGTTAGAAGTGGTTAGAAGTTGGAAGCAAAAGTATTGAACAATGAAAGATGACCTAGAAAAGACTCAAACATTCAGGTGTTTAATAACATACCCATTTTTGTAGTTTCAGAAATCTATTGAGTGTAGCACAGAATGTATAACAGACTACACACATTATACATATATTATTTAAAAACTTTGAAATTTTATGAAAAGACAAAACATTGAAAAATTAAAACAGAAAATAGAAAAGGGATGTATTGTTAACAATTTATTTCATTTACAGTCAGGAGCTATCTAGGAAAGGCTAAAGGTATCCAAGTACTTTTACTGGAGACAGACTGCAGAATTGCATGGCTATGATGGGTAAACTCAGAATTGCAGGGTTTTCAGTGATCTTATCTCAGTATTGCTTCTTGTAATGGTTATGTCTTCCCTGCTATCATTACATAGTTTAATGATTTCTGGGCACTAGCCAACCCTATTGGGCAGATTTTTTGCAGATCAATGAAGATTGGTTTATTTTGCAGACTACTCTTCTAGTAATACTATGTAGACAAATCAATGATTTCATAATTAGTAATAATGATTCTATAGTATTCATAAATCTATAAAAATAATTTTGAACCCCTTTATAGTATGAAGTCTTCAACTACATTTCTATAAACCTTCATGATTCACAAACTAATTGCACTAGGATAAGAAAGTAGGCTTGGAGTAAATTCACTATCAGGGAGAACATTCCCTCTAGGTTAGCTGTGAAACCATTATCTGATAACTAGACGTCATAAAATGGGAATGGACAATTTATTGTAGGTGCATGTTCATATGTATAAAACTTCAAAGCTAGTGATAAACAAGTCAGAGGATTTACCTCTTGATAAAGCCATGCTAATTTATGACATAGGATTATGGTTTTAAGCTTTCAATTTGTTGTAACTCTCATTTTATTACTTGAATTATTATTGTCTTAAACTTGCTATGAATTTATGGAATGCAAAGATATTTGGAAGACCATGTGGTCAATTCTTTGGAGAAAGTATAAGAACTAAGAATAGCAGGAAAAAGCTTTCTGACATGAAGTCTCCTTTCTTATATAGGAGCTTCTTTTTACTTTCATATTTTTCTTACTTTTAGCAATAAAGAGTAGAAGCATTTTCTTTCTCAGAGCAATAAATGTTGGAGATACTTTTTCATTCAGAATGAGGGCATATTTTCTGCCTGTGGAGCCTTCTGCCCTGTCCATCAAATGGATACATGAATATGTAAGTACAGGTATGTATATGAAACTATGTATGTACACTTGTGGAATTGATGGCAAAGGTGGTCAGGCCTGACATATGTCCAGTGTGTGTGTGTGTGTGTGTGTGTGTGTGTGTGTGTGTGTGTGTGTGTGTGTGTGAATGTTTGTGTTTATGTGCGTATTACCTGTGTAAAATATATTAATTTTTTGCCTTTCTTTTCTCTCTGGTTCATGAAGAGTTAACCAGTCCAAGCTTCTTGTCTGGCTAGCTATTGGTCCTGGAGACAAAAAAGAAGGGAGTTCTAACAATTAACTATTTTTTCTAATCTTCTGATAACAATAGTTTTTGGCCTTAGAATAGAAAAAGAGTTATAGACAGAAGAATTGCTAAAGATAAATAAACTTTGGCCTTGCCACTGACCCCATACCCCTCTCTGTCTTCCTCAAAGTCCTGGACTGTAGCATGGCTCCTGGCATTTTACTTCATCCACATTTCTATGGAATCTAGATCATCACAATTTTGTGTATCTATTATACTACTTCTATGTTGCTAGTTAAATGTTATAACAATTGTAACATAAGATTCACATATATTTATATACATATAATATAACTACTTATGTGATTTGTGATATGTTATTTTGAGACACACACATAAATCTCACAATAACATCTTTCCTGTCATTCATCATGAATTCTATGAGTATATGTCATTAGTTTCTAAACAGTTATGTAGAAGAGCTTTCCTTCTAGCTGGGAGAATACTGAGATGGTGTTGTCACTGAGAACTGTTCCATAATGTGCATCTATAATCTACCTCTCCTTTCACTGGGACTTTATTCCCACCGTTTATCTTTCTAAACTGTGCCTCCACATCATGATACTTTGTATGGTAAACTTAGGTATTCCAGGCACCAAGCACGGCCAGTGAAGTACCATACTGATAACTGGACTCCATAATACTAATGAATGGGCCAGATAAGAAAAAAAAACATTTAAATGTAAGTTGTTCTATCAGACATGAAAATAAGCAATAAGTTTACTTCAAGAAAATTTACTCCTTCTGGTCTGACTGGGCCTGTGCCCTGAGGAGACTTTGGACGCTGGCTCTGCACCCAGTCCCACAACACCCAGAGGAAGCTTGACTCCCAGGTTCTCTAACATGCCCAGGATCACAGATGAGGAGGCTATGACATCTGCCCCAACACCTGGAGTAATTGGGTGCCCTAGGATCCAGGGACACCAGAACTCCCACCCAAACAGTGTCTTGGGTTCCTCCTGATCTGAACCTGTACCTGGAGCAGACTTGGGGTGCTGTCTCTGTACCTACTTTAAAAACACCCAGTTTGTTGGCTGGGCGTGGTGGCGCACACCTTTAATCCCAGCATTCGGGAGGCAGAGGCAGGCGGATTTCTGAGTTCAAGGCCAGCCTGATCTATAGAGTGAGTTCCAGGACAGCCAGGGCTATACGGAGAAACCCTGTCTCAAAAACTTTAATAAATTAAAACAAAAAACAAAAAACAAACAAACAAAAACACCCAGAGGGAGCCCAACTCTCAGGTGCTATGAAACACCCAGGATCACAGGATCACAGAGGAAGTTCAACTCCCATGAGATTGGACACACCCAGGAACACTGAAACTTGACACATTCAAGATCACAGCTGAGGGCACAACATCTTTCCCAACATCCAGTGTAACTGGGACCCCAACAGGAACCAGGGAAACACAAACCCCAGCTCAGCCAAAGGCATTGGTTCCTTCTAGCTGGCACCTGTGCCAGAAGCAACCCAGAGCTCTGGCTCCCCACCACCCCTGCAACACTCTGAGACACAACAGGATCTCAAGTGCTTGGCCCCACCAGAATTTTGGGATCCCAGAGGCAGCTTGACACCCGGAAGCTCTGATAAACAAAGAATCTCAGGATAACAGGATCACAGAGACAGCTGGACTTTGAGGAGTTCTGACATAACCAGGATCACAGGAGGGATAGGCTACAATCAGAGTCAGCAAGGGCAGGTAGCACGAGAGATAATCAGATGGCAAGAGGCAAGCATAAGAACATAAGCAAGAGAAACCAAGGCTACTTGGCATCATGATAACCCAGTTCTCCCACCAGCAAGTCCTGGATTCCCCATTACATTGGAAATGCAAGATTTGGATTTAAAATCACATCTGATGATGATGATGATGATGATGATGATGATGGAGGAGGACTTTAAGAAGGACATAAAAATACTTCTTTAAAGAAATACAGGAGAACACAGGTAAACAGAATCTGTTAAAGATGAAATGCAAAAATCTCTTAAAGAATTACGGGAAAACACAACCAAACAAGGTGAAGGAATTGCACAAAATCATCTAGTATTGAAAATGGAAATAGAAACATTAAAGAAATCACAAAGGGATACAAAACCTTGAAAGAGATCAGGAGTCAGATGCAAGCATCACCAACAGAATACAAAAGATAGAAAAGAGAATCTCAGGTGCATAACATACCATAGAAAACATTGAGACAACAGTCAAAGAAAATGCAAAATACATAAAGTTTCTGACCCAAAATATCCAGGAAATCAAGGACACAACGAGAAGACCAAATCTAAGGATAATAGGTATAGGAGAGAGATAAGATTCCCAACTTAAAGGGCCAGTAAATATCTTCAACAAAATTGTAGAAGAAAACTTTCCTAACCTAAAGAAAGAGATGCCCATGAACATATAAGAAGCCTACAGAACTCCAAATAGACTGGACCAGAAAAGAAATTCCCCCTGACACATAATAATCAGAATAACAAATGTACTACATAAAGATAGAATATTAAAAGCAGTAAGGGAAAACGTTCAAGTAACATATAAAGGCAGAACTATCAAAATTACACCAGACTACTCAACAGAGAAACTAAAAGCCAGAAAATCCTGAACAGATATTATATAGACCCTACCCAGCAAAACTCTCAATTACCATATATGGAAAAAACAAGATATTTCATGATAAAACCAAATTTATACAATATCTTACCACCCATCCAGCCCTACAAAGGATAATAGATGGAAAACTCCAAAAAAAGTGGGAAACTACACCCTAGAAAAAGCAAAAAAGTAATCTTTCGACAAGCCCAAAAGAAGATAGCCATACAAACATAATTCCACCACTAACAAAAATAACAGGAAGCAACAATCAATTTTCCTTAATATCTATGGATTCAATTCCCCAATAAAAAGACATAGACTAACATACTGGTTGTGTAAAAAGAACCCAATATTTGCTGCATACAGGAAACCCACCTCAGTGACAAGACAGCCACTACCTCAGAGTAAAAGGCTGGAAAACAATTTTTCAAGCAAATGGCCCTAAGAAACAAGTTGGAGTAGTCATTCCAATTTCTAATAAAATCGACTTTCAATCAAAAGTTATAAAAAAAATGAGCAAGGGCACTCATCAAAGGAAAAAACTACCAAGATGAACTCTCAATTCTGAACATCTATGCTCCAAAAGCAAGGGCACCCACACTCATATAAGAAACTTTACTAAAACTCAAAGCACACATTGCACCTCACACAGTAATAGAGGGAGATTTCAACACCCCACTCTCATCAATGTATAGATCATGGAAACAGAAACTAAACAGAGCCACAGTGAAACTAACAGAAGTTATGAACCAAATAGATTTAACAGATATCTAGGGAATATTTCATCATAATACAAAAGAATATACCTTCTTCTCAGCACCTCATGGTACCTTCTCTAAAACTGATCATATAATCAGTCACAAAACAGGCCTCAACAGATAAAGAAGATTGAAATAATCCCATGCATCCTATCAGATCACCGGACTAAGACTGTTCTTCAATAACAACAACAACAGCAAAAAAAAAAAAAAAAAAAAAAAAAAAAAGGAAAAGGCCACACACACATGGAAGCTAAGCAATGCTCTACTCAATAACAACTTGGTTAAGGAAGAAATAAAGAAAGAAATTAAAGACTTTTTAGAATTAAATGAAAATGAAGGTACAATATACCAAAATTTATGGGTCACAATGAAAGCTGTCCTAAGAGGAAAACTAATAGGTATAGGTGCTTCCAAAAAGAAACTGGAGAAAGCATACACTAGCATCTTGACAGCACACACAAAAGCTGAGGAACAAAAAGAATCAAATACACCCAAGAGGAGTAGATGACAGGAAATAATCAAACTCAGGGCTGAAAACAACCAAGTAGAAACAAAACGAACTATACGGAGAATCAACAAAACTAGGAGCTGGTTCTTTGAGAAAATCAACAAGATAAACCCTTAGCCAGACTAACCAGAGGGCACAGAGACAGTATCCAAATTAGAAAAATTTAAAATGAAAAGGGAGACATAACGGAAACTGAGGAAATTCAAAACATCATCAGATTCTACTACACAAGCCTATACTCAAGAAAACTGGAAAATATGGATGAAATGGACAATTTTCTAGACAGATACCATGTACCAAAGTTAAATCAGGATCAGATAAACCATCTAAACAGTTCCATAATCCCTAAAGAAACAATACCAGTCGTTAGAAAGTCTCCAAACCAAAAGAAAGCCCAGGACCAGATGTATTTAGTACAGAATTCTATCAGACCTTCACAGAAGACCTAATACCAATACTCTTCAAGCTGTTCCACAAAATAGGAACTGAAGGAATACTACCTAATTCATTCTATGAAGCCACAATTATGCTTACACCTAAACCACACAAGGACCTAACAAAGAAAGAAAACTTCAGACCAATTTCCCTTATGAATATTGATACAAACTTACTCAATAAAATCCTCAAAAACTGAATCCAAGAACACATCAAAACAATCATCCATCATGATCAAATAGGCCTCATCCAAGGAATGCAGGGAAGGATCAATAGATGGAAATCCATCAAAGTAATCCACTAAACAAACTCAAAGAAAAAAATGACATTATTATCTCATTAGATGTTGAGAAAGCATTTGGCAAATTTAAACACTCCTTTATTTTAAAAGTCTTGGAGAGATCAGGAATTCATTGCCCATACCTAAACATAGTAAAAGCAATATACAGAAAACAAGTAGACAACATCAAACTAAATGGAGAGAAACTTGAAGCAATCCCACTAAAATCAGGGACTAGACAAGGCTGCCCACTTTCTCCCTACCTTTTCAGTATAGTTCTAAAAGTCCTAGCCAGAGCAATTAGACAACAAAAGAAGGTCAAAGGGATACAAATGGGAAAGGAAGAATTCAAAATATCACTATTTGCAGATGATATGGTGGTATCTTTAAATGACCCCCAAAATGCCACCTAATAATTCCTAAACCTGATAAATAACTTCAGGAATATAAAATTAACTCAAACAAATCAGCAGTACTTTTTCTCTACTCAAAGGATCCACAGGCTGAGAAAGAAATTAGGGAAATGACACCCTTCACAGTAATCACAAATAATATTACATGTCATAGTGTGACTTTAACCAAGCAAGTGAAAGTTCTATATGAGAATTTCAAGTCTCTGAAGAAAAAATTGAGGAAGATCTTAGAAGATGGAAAGATCTCCCATACAAATGGATTGGCAGGATTAATACAGTAAAAATGAGCATCTTCCTGAAAGTGTTTTACTGATTCAATGCAATTCCCATCAAAATTCCAACTCAGTTCTTCATAGTGTTAGAAAGAGCAATTCTCAAATCCATCTGGAATAAGAAAAAAAACCAGCATAGTGAAAATTATTCTCAACAATAAAGGAACTTCTGGGGTAATCAGCATTCCAGACCTCAAGCTGCACTACAGAGAAATAGTGATAAAATCTGAATGGTATTGTTGGAGTGACAGGCAGGTAGATCAATAGAATAGCATTCAAGACCAAGAAATGAACCCACAAACCTATGGTCACTTGATCTTTGACAAAGGAGCTAAAACCATCCAGTGGAAAAAAAGACAGCATTTTCAACAAAGGGTGCTGGCTCAATTGGCGGTTAGCATGTAGAAGAATGCGAATTGATCTATTCTTATCTCCTTGTACAAAGCTCAGTTCCAAGTGGATCAAGGACCTCCATATAAAACCAGATACACTGAACCTAAAAAAAGAGAAATTGGAGAAGAACCTTGAACACATGGGCACAGGGGAAATTTCCCTGAACAGAACACTAATGGCTTATACTCTAAGATAAAAAATAAACGAATGGAACCTCATAAAGTTGCAAAGCTTCTCTAAGGCAAAGGTCACTGTCAATAGTACAAAATGGCAACAAACATATTGGGAAAAGATCTTTACCAACCCTACATCCTATAGATGGTAATTTCCAGTATATACAAAGAACTCAAGAAGTTAGACTCCAGAGAACCAAATAACTCTATTAAAATGGGATACAGCACTAAACAAAGAATTCTTAACTTAGGAATAGTGAATGGCTGAGAAGCACCTAAAGAAATGTTCAACAACTTTAGTCATCAGGGAAATGCAAATCAAAACAACCCTGGGATTCTACCTCATAGCAGTCAGAATGCTAAGATCAAAAACTCAGGTGACAGCAGATGCTATGGAGGATGTGGAGAAAGAGGAGCACTCCTCCATTGGTGGTGCAATTGCAAGTTGGTACAACCACTTTGGAAATCATTTTGGTGGTTCCTCTGGTAACTGGACATAGCATTACCTGAGGACCCAGCTATACCACTCCTGGGCATATACCCAGAAATGCTCCAACATAGAACAAGGGCACCTCGTCCACTATGTTCATTGCAGCCTTATTTGTAATAGCCAGAAGCTGGAAAGAACCAAGATTTCCTTTAGCAGAGGAATGGATACAGAAAATTTTGTACATTTTCACAGTTGGGTACTATTCACCTATTAAAAACAATGAGTTCTTGAAATTCTTAGGCAAATGGAACTAGAAAATATCATCATGAGTGAGCTAACCCGTCACAAAAGAACATACATAGTATACACTCACTGATAAGTGGACATTAGCCCAAAAGCTCTGAATAGCCAAAATGCAATTCATAGACCACATGCAGGTCAAGAAGAAGGAAAACCAAAGTGTGGATGCTTCAGTCCTTCTTAGAAGGGGAAACAAAATACTTACAGAAGGAAATACGGATACAAAGTGTGGAGCAGAGACGGAAGGAAATGCCATCCAATGACTGACCCTCCTGGTGATCCATCCCTTATACAGTCTCCAAACCCAGATACTATTGTGGATGCTAAGAAGTCCTTGCTGACAGGATCCTGATATAGTTATCTCTTGAAAGGTTTTGCCAGAACCTCACAAGTATAGAGGTGGATGCTCACAGCCCACCAGTGGACTAAGCACTGGGTCCCCAATGAAGGAGTTAGAGAAAGGACTGAAGGAGCTTGAGGGATTTTTAATCCCTTAGGAAGAACAACAATATCAACCAATCAGACCCTTCAGAGCTCTCAGAGACCAAATTACCAATCAAAGAGTATACATGTAGGGACCCGTGGCTCTACCTGTATATGTAGCAGAGGATGGCCTTGTTGGACATCAATGGGAGGAGAGGCCCTTGGTCCTGGGAAGGCTCAATGCTCCAGTATAGGGGAATGCCAGGGCAGCAAGGTAGGAGTGGGAGGGTGGGTGGGGGCACACACTTATAGAAGCAGGGTGAGGTGGGATGGGATCAGGGGTTTCGGGGGGAATTGAAGGAGATAACATTTGAAATGTAAATAAAGAAAATAACCAATAAAAAAGAATATGCCATAGAATGCAAATCATTTTATCACTTTTTACAGAACAAGATTAGTTGATGAGGAAGATATAAACCTGGACTTTAAAATTAATCATGTTATTAACACCAAACACTATAATCACTTCTATAAAATTTTCTCATTCAGACATTTTTGTTTTTTCAGCAAACATCACTTGCCTGTCATTGAGATATCTGAAAAAGTTAGTCAAGATTACTGTCTGAAATCATATTAAATATAGAATCTTTGTAAAAGTGTCAGCAATTATGGCTGAGGATACAGCTACTTGGGAAATTTGACTTGTAGGAGAATTTGGCTCTACTTTCTGAGACCACACGATGCTTAAGTTATTAATAGCTAACTGGTTGTAGAAAAAATTATTGTATTGTGTGAACATTTACTGATTACTTGACTTGTACAAGTAAATCCTTGAGCTATAGTCAATAAACAATAAAGCAGAATAAAAAGAAACCAGGAACTCAATATAGTTATTTATATATTTAAAATTACAATCAGCATATATTTTAACAGTATTTCAAAAATGCTAAATTATATGCAACCAAATACTGATCATCTTACCCAATACAAGGTGAAGATTTCAGTTGCTGAATGCATTCACTTTTTATGTAGCATACCAGTCATTTCATCACCACAGACAATTTCTTGTTTCCAACTGAAACTCATGCTCACTAAAAGCAGCTACCTTCTTCTAAACATCTGGCTACTGTCAATACAGGTGTAGGATTGTGCATCTTAATTTTGGTACTTCAGTATCTGTGCATCTAAATTTAATCCTTATATTTGGGGTATGTTCTCGGTCATCTCTCACAATGATAGTTATTGCTTCTAAGTGAACTTGACCTCATTATGCTCAGAATAGTATGCTTTCAGCCTAATTGAAGTTTATCAGCTCATTGTTTGCAAATGCTAGATATGTGAAAGTCTTAGCTTTGTGAATCACTTATTATTTTCACTATTTAACAACACTGCCATAGTTTAAATGAACCATAGTTGATTGAGAACAGGGATAGATGTTTATCAAAATTTAAGCAGTTTTATGTTTTACCAAGTTTTATGTTTTATTATTTTAACATTTTTATTAACTATTAAGTTTTAGAGATCTGAAATCAAGGTTAACTAACAAGATTCAAATGATCTATTTTGTATCTGAAGTCTGACAATTGATGAGCTGTAAAGCCAATATAAATATCCAAATATAATGACTCCTCTAATAGACCAGTACAAAATATGTGCAAAGTTTGAAAAAAAACCACAGCATATCATACCATATACAATTTATTGTATTCAGATTTTTTCATGTTGATAAATCCAGAGTAATAGAGTCATTCTATCACTGTCATTAAACATTAATCAACCCTACATTGTATTTGATTAATACAAAAAATTAAACTATATTTTAAAAGTATGTTTATATATACATATATAAATATGTATATTTATATATGTAAATATATTTACTCTGCATATGTATATATACTTATATATATTGCATATATATATTTAATCTGACTATATATGTGTATGTGTGCATGTATATATATATATATAGGCAGAGTAAAGATAACTACTTAACTATTTTAATGATGGACTCATTATTTTTTTTTCTTTCCATTTTTTATTAGGTATTTAGCTCATTTACATTTCCAATGCTATACCAAAAGTCCCCCATACCCACCCACCCCCACTCCCCTACCCGCCCACTCCCCCTTTTTGGCCCTGGCGTTCCCCTGTTCTAGGGCATATAAAGTTTGTGTGTCCAATGGGCCTCTCTTTCCAGTGATGGCCGACTAGGCCATCTTTTGATACATATGCAGCTAGAGTCAAGAGCTCCAGGGTACTGGTTAGTTCATAATGTTGATCCACCTATAGGGTTGCAGATCCCTTTAGCTCCTTGGGTACTTTCTCTAGCTCCTCCATTGGGAGCCCTGTGATCCATCCATTAGCTGACTGTGGGCATCCACTTCTGTGTTTGCTAGGCCCCGGCATAGTCTCACAAGAGACAGCTACATCTGGGTCCTTTCGATAAAATCTTGCTAGTGTATGCAATGGTGTCAGCGTTTGGATGCTGATTATGGGGTGGATCCCTGGATAAGGCAGTCTCTACATGGTCCACCCTTTAATCTCAGCTCCAAACTTTGTCTCTGTAACTCCTTCCAAGGGTGTTTTGTTCCCACTTCTAAGGAGGGGCATAGTGTCCACACTTCAGTCTTCATTTTTCTTGAGTTTCATGTGTTTAGGAAATTGTATCTTATATCTTGGGTATCCTAGGTTTTGGGCTAATATCCACTTATCAGTGAGTACATAATGTGTGAGTTCCTTTGTGAATGTGTTACCTCACTCAGGATGATGCCCTCCAGGTCCATCCATTTGGCTAGGAATTTCATAAATTCATTCTTTTTAATAGCTGAGTAGTACTCCATTGTGTAGATGTACCACATTTTCTGTATCCATTCCTCTGTTGAGGGGCATCTGGGTTCTTTCCAGCTTCTGGCTATTATAAATAAGGCTGCTATGAACATAGTGGAGCATGTGTCCTTCTTACCAGTTGGGGCATCTTCTGGATATATGCCCAGGAGAGGTATTGCTGGATCCTCCGGTAGTACTATGTCCAATTTTCTGAGGAACCGCCAGATGGATTTCCAGAGTGGTTGTACAAGCCTGCAATCCCACCAACAATGGAGGAGTGTTCCTCTTTCTCCACATCCTCGCCAGCATCTGCTGTCACCTGAATTTTTGATCTTAGCCATTCTGACTGGTGTGAGGTGGAATCTTAGGGTTGTTTTGATTTGCATTTCCCTGATGATTAAGGATGTTGAACATTTTTTCAGGTGCTTCTCTGCCATTCGGTATTCCTCAGGTGAGAATTCTTTGTTCAGTTCTGAGCCCCATTTTTTAATGGGGTTGTTTGATTTTCTGAAGTCCACCTTCTTGAGTTCTTTATATATGTTGGATATTATTCCCCTATCTGATTTAGGATAGGTAAAGATCCTTTCCCAATCTGTTGGTGGTCTCTTTGTCTTATTGACGGTGTCTTTTGCCTTGCAGAAACTTTGGAGTTTCATTAGGTCCCATTTGTCAATTCTCGATCTTACAGCACAAGCCATTGCTGTTCTGTTCAGGAATTTTTCCCCTGTGCCCATATCTTCAAGGCTTTTCCTCACTTTCTCCTCTATAAGTTTCAGTGTCTCTGGTTTTATGTGAAGTTCTTTGATCCATTTAGATTTGACCTTAGTACAAGGAGATAAGTATGGATCGATTCGCATTCTTCTACATGATAACAACCAGTTGTGCCAGCACCATTTGTTGAAAATGCTGTCTTTCTTCCACTGGATGGTTTTAGCTCCCTTGTCGAAGATCAAGTGACCATAGGTGTGTGGGTTCATTTCTGGGTCTTCAATTCTATTCCATTGGTCTACTTGTCTGTCTCTATACCAGTACCATGCAGTTTTTACCACAATTGCTTTGTAGTAAAGCTTTAGGTCCGGCATGGTGATTCCACCAGAGGTTCTTTTATCCTTGAGAAGAGTTTTTGCTATCCTAGGTTTTTTGTTATTCCAGATGAATTTGCAAATTGCTCCTTCTAATTCGTTGAAGAATTGTGTTGGAATTTTGATGGGGATTGCATTGAATCTGTAGATTGCTTTTGGCAAGATAGCCATTTTTACAATATTGATCCTGCCAATCCATGAGCATGGGAGATCTTTCCATCTTCTGAGATCTTCTTTAATTTCTTTCTTCAGAGACTTGAAGTTTTTATCATACAGATCTTTCACTTCCTTAGTTAGAGTCACGCCGAGATATTTTATATTATTTGTGACTATTGAGAAGGGTGTTGTTTCCCTAATTTCTTTCTCAGCCTGTTTATTCTTTGTGTAGAGAAAGGCCATTGACTTGTTTGAGTTAATTTTATATCCAGCTACTTCACCGAAGCTGTTTATCAGGTTTAGGAGTTCTCTGGTGGAATTTTTAGGGTCACTTATATATACTATCATATCATCTGCAAAAAGTGATATTTTGACTTCCTCCTTTCCAATTTGTATCCCCTTGATCTCCTTTTGTTGTCGAATTGCTCTGGCTAATACTTCAAGTACTATGTTGAAAAGGTAGGGAGAAAGTGGGCAGCCTTGTCTAGTCCCTGATTTTAGTGGGATTGCTTCCAGCTTCTCTCCATTTACTTTGATGTTGGCTACTGGTTTGCTGTAGATTGCTTTTATCATGTTTAGGTATGGGCCTTGAATTCCTGATCTTTCCAGAACTTTTATCATGAATGGGTGTTGGATCTTGTCAAATGCTTTTTCTGCATCCAACGAGATGATCATGTGGTTTTTGTCTTTGAGTTTGTTTATATAGTGGATTACATTGATGGATTTTCGTATATTAAACCATCCCTGCATTCCTGGAATAAAACCTACTTGGTCAGGATGGATGATTGCTTTAATGTGTTCTTGGATTCGGTTAGCGAGAATTTTATTGAGGATTTTTGCATCGATATTCATAAGAGAAATTGGTCTGAAGTTCTCTATCTTTGTTGGATCTTTCTGTGGTTTAGGTATCAGAGTAATATTGGCTTCATAAAATGAGTTGGGTAGAGTACTTTCTACTTCTATCTTGTGAAAAAGTTTGTGCAGAACTGGAATTAGATCTTCTTTGAAGGTCTGATAGAACTCTGCACTAAACCCGTCTGGTCCTGGGCTTTTTTTGGCTGGGAGACTATTTATAACTGCTTCTATTTCTTTAGGGGATATGGGACTGTTTAGAAGGTCAACTTGATCCTGATTCAACTTTGGTACCTGGTATCTGTCCAGAAATTTGTCCATTTCGTCCAGGTTTTCCAGTTTTGTTGAGTATAGCCTTTTGTAGAAGGATCTGATGGTGTTTTGGATTTCTTCAGGATCTGTTGTTATGTCTCCCTTTTCAGTTCTGATTTTGTTAATTAGGATTTTGTCTCTGTGCCCTCTAGTGAGACTAGCTAAGGGTTTATCTATCTTGTTGATTTTCTCAAAGAACCAACTCCTCGTTTGGTTAATTCTTTGAATAGTTCTTCTTGTTTCCACTTGGTTGATTTCACCCCTGAGTTTGATTATTTCCTGCCGTCTACTCCTCTTGGGTGAATTTGCTTCCTTTTTTTCTAGAGCTTTTAGATGTGTTGTCAAGCTGCTAGTATGTGCTCTCTCCCGTTTCTTCATGGAGGCACTCAGAGCTATGAGTTTCCCTCTTAGAAATGCTTTCATTGTGTCCCAAAGGTTTGGGTACGTTGTGGCTTCATTTTCATTAAACTCTAAAAAGTCTTTAATTTCTTTCTTTATTCCTTCCTTGACCAAGGTATCATTGAGAAGAGTGTTGTTCAGTTTCCACGTGAGTGTTGGCTTTCTGTTATTTTTTTTGTTATTGAAGATCAGCCTTAGTGCATGGTGATCTGATAGGATACATGGGACAATTTCAATATTTTTGAATCTGTTGAGGCCTGTTTTGTGACCTATTATGTGGTCAATTTTGGAGAAGGTACCATGAGGTGCTGAGAAGAAGGTATATCCTTTTGTTTTAGGATAAAATGTTCTGTAGATATCTGTCAGATCCATTTGTTTCATCACTTCTGTTAGTTTCAGTGTGTCCCTGTTTAGTTTCTGTTTCCATGATCTGTCCATTGGTGAAAGTGGTGTGTTGAAGTCTCCTACTATTATTGTGTGAGGTGCAATGTGTGCTTTGAGCTTTACTAAAGTTTCTTTAATGAATGTGGCTGCCCTTGTATTTGGCGCATAGATATTCAGAATTGAGAGTTCCTCTTGGAGGATTTTACCTTTGATGAGAACAAAGTGCCCCTCCTTGTCTTTTTTGATGACTTTGGGTTGGAAGTCAATCTTATCAGATATTAGGATGGCTACTCCAGCTTGTTTCTTCATACCATTTGCTTGGAAAATTGTTTTCCAGCCTTTTATTCTGAGGTAGTGTCTATCTTTTTCTCTGAGATGTGTCTCCTGTAAACAGCAAAATGTTGGGTCTTGTTTGTGTAGCCAGTTTGTTAGTCTATGTCTTTTTATTGGGGAGTTGAGACCATTGATGTTAAGAGATATTAAGGAAAAGTAATTGTTGCTTCCTGTTATTTTTGTTGTTAAAGTTGGCATTCTGTTCTTGTAGCTGTCTTCTTTTAGGTTTGTTGAGGGATTACCTTCTTGTTTTTTCTAGGGCATTATTCCCGTTCTTGTATTGGTTTTTTTCTGTTATTAACCTTTGAAGGGCTGGATTCGTGGAGAGATAATGTGTGAATTTGGTTTTGTCGTGGAATACTTTGGTTTCTCCATCTATGGTAATTGAGAGTTTGGCTGGGTATAGTAGCCTGGGCTGGAATTTGTGTTCTCTTAGTGTCTGTATAACATCTGTCCAGGCTCTTCTGGCTTTCATAGTCTCTGGTGAAAAATCCGGTGTAATTCTGATAGGCTTGCCTTTGTATGTTACTTGACCTTTTTCCCTTACCGCTTTTAGTATTCTATCTTTATTTAGTGCATTTGTTGTTCTGATTATTATGTGTCGGGAGGAATTTCTTTTCTGGTCCAGTCTATTTGGAGTTCTGTAGGCTTCTTGTATGTTCATAGGTATCTCTTTCTTTAGATTTGGGAAGTTTTCTTCAATAATTTTGTTGAAGATGTTTGCTGGTCCTTTGAGTTGAAAATCTTCATTCTCATCCACTCCTATTATCCGTAGGTTTGGTCTTCTCATTGTGTCCTGGATTTCCTGGATATTTTGAGTTAGGATCTTTTTGCATTTTCCATTTTCTTTGATTGTTGTGCCGATGTTCTCTATGGAATCTTCTGCACCTGAGATTCTCTCTTCCATCTCTTGTATTCTGTTGCTTATGCTCAAATCTATGGTTCCAGATTTCTTTCCTAGGGTTTCTATCTCCAGTGTTGCCTCACTTTGAGTTTTCTTTATTGTTTCTACTTCCCTTTTTACGTCTAGTATGGTTTTGTTCATTTCTATCACCTGTTTGTATGTTTTTTCCTCTTTTTCTGTAAGGACTTCTACCTGTTTGATTGTGTTTTCCTGTTTTTCTTTAAGGACTTGTAACTCTTTAGCAGTGTTCTCCTGTATTTCTTTAAGTGATTTATTAAAGTCCTTCTTGATGTCCTCTACCATCATCATGAGATATGCTTTTAAATCTAGGTCTAGGTTTTCGGGTGTGTTGGGGTGCCCTGGACTGGGCGAAGTGGGAGTGCTGGGTTCTGATGATGGTGAGTGGTCTTGGTTCCTGTTAGTAGGATTCCTACGTTTACCTTTCGCCATCTGGTAATCTCTGGAGTTAGTAGTTATAGTTGACTCTGTTTAGAGATTGTTCTTCTGGTGATTCTGTTACCGTCTCTCAGCAGACCTGGGAGACAGATTCTCTCCTCTGAGTTTCAGTGCTCAGAGCACTCTCTGCTGGCAAGCTCTCTTACAGGGAAGGTGCGCAGATATCTTGTTTTTGGACCTCCTCCTGGTCGAAGAAGAAGGCCCAAAACAGGGCCTCTCTCAGAATCTGTGTTGCTTTGGCAGTTCCCAGAAGCTGTCAGCTTCTGTGGTGCAGACTCTCACCTGTGCAGACTAAAATCCTAAGTTCCAGGGAGTCCTGGAACCAAGTAGGTGACCGCTGCTCCTGAGGCCGAGGCCGTCTCCCGAGCCAGGCGGACACCTGTCCTCTGGTCCGGATGGTGGCCGGTTATCTGCGGCCCGCCCAGGCTGCTCGATGGACTCATTATTAACATAAGTTAATAATAAAACATCCTTAACAGCTAGACTATTGTTTCAATGAGTTATAACAAGCATCTGCATTAAGAATCACATATATCCATTACTGTGTTTTCTCTTTTAATGATTTATTATCATTATTGTTGATGATTTGTAGATGTTGATGGTATGTGCCCATGAGTGCAGATAATAATAGAGGCTATACATAGTGGGTTCCCATGCACCAAAAGTTACAGACTGTTGTGTGCTACTTGATGTTGCTGCTAAGAACTCAAGCTCCTGGAAGAGAAGTCAATGATCCTAACCTTGGAGAATATTAAAAGCATTAAGGGAAAAAGGTAAAGTAACATATAAAGGCAGGCCTATTAGAATAACACCAGACTTCTCACCAGAGACTATGAAAGCCCGAAGATCCTGGACAGATGTGATATGGACCCTAAGCGAACACAAATACCAGCCCAGGCTACTATACCCAGCAAAACTCTCAATTACCATAGATGGAGAAACCAAAATATTCCATGACAAAAACAAATTCACACAATATATTTCCACGAATCCAGACCTTCAAAGTATTATAAAGGGAAAACTCCAACACAAGGAGGATAATGAAGCCCTAGAAAAAGCAAGAAAGTAATTCTTCAACAAACTTAAAAAAAGATAGCTGAAAGAACAGAATCCCAACACTAACAACAAAAATAACAGAACATAACAATGACCTTTTCTTAATATCTATTAATATCAATGGACTCAATTCCCCAATAAAAAGATATAGACTAACAGACTGGCTACACAAACAGGATCCAACATTTTGCTGCATACAGGAAACCCACCTCAGTGACAAAGACAGACACTACCTCAGAGTAAAAGACTGGAAAACAATTTTTCAAGCAAATGGTCTGAAGAAACAAGCTGGAGTAGCCATTCTAATATCAAATAAAACTGACTTCCAACCCAAAGTTAACAAAAAAGACAAGGAGGGGCATTTCATACTCATCAAAGGTAAAATCTTCCAAGATGAACTCTCAATTCTGAATATCTATGCTCCAAATGCATGGGCATCCACAGTCATTAAAGAAACTTTAGTAAAGCCCAAAGCACACTTGCACCATAACAATAATAGTGGGAGATTTTAAACCCCACTCTCATCAATGAACAGATCATGGAAACAGAAACTAAACAAAGACACCGTGAAACTAACAGAAGTTATGAAACAAATTGATTTAATTGCTATCTACAGAACCTTTTATCCTAAAACAAAAGGATATACCTTCTCAGCACCTCATGGTACCTTTTCCCAAATTGACCATATAATCGGTCACAAAACAGGCCTCAACAGAAACAAAAATATTGAAATTATCCCATTCATCCTCTCAGATCACAATGAACTAAGGCTGATCTTCAATAACAACATAAATAATAGAAAGCCAATGTTCACATGAAAGCTGAACAACACTCTACTCAATGATAACTTGGTCAAGGAAGGAATAAATAAAGAAATTAAAGATTTTAGAGTTTAATGAAAATGAGGGTATGTTGTATACCCAAACCTATGTGGCACAATGAAAGCAGTCATAAGAGGAAAACCCATAGCTCTGAATGCCTCCAAAAAGAAACTAGAGAAAGCATAAACTAGCAGCTTGACAGCACACCTAAAAACTCTAGAACAAAAAGAAGCAAATTCACCCAAGAGGAGAAGACAGGAGATAATCAAACTCAGGGCTGAAATCAACCAAGTACAAACAAAAAGAACTATATAAAGAATCAACCACACCAGGAGCTGTTTTTTTGTTTGTTTGTTTGTTTGTGTTTTTGAGAAAATCAACAAGATAGATAAACCCTTGCCCAGACTAACTAGAGGGCACAGGGACAGTATCCTAATTAACAAAATCAGAAAAGAAAAAGTAGATATAACAAAGGAACCTGAGGAAATCCAAAACATCATCAGATCCTACTACAAAAGGCTATACTCAACAAAACTGGAAAACCTGGATGAAATGGACAATTTCCTATATAGATACCAGGTACCAAAGTTAAAGCAGGATCAGATTAATGATCTAAACAGCCCCATATCTCCTAAAGAAATAGAAACAATCATTAATAGTCTCCCAACCAAAAAAAGGCCAGGACCAGATGGGTTTAGTGCAGAGTTCTATCAGACCTTCAAAGACGACCTAATTACAATTCTCCTCAAATTATTTCAAAAAATAGAAACAGAAGGTACTCTACCCAATTCATTCTATGAAGCCACAATTACTCTTATACCTAAACAACACAAAGACCCAACAGAGAAAGAAAATTTCAGACCAATTTCCTCTATGAATATCAATGTATAAATACTCAATAAAATTCTCATAAACCGAATCCAAGAACACATCAAAAACGATCATCCATCATGATCAAGTAGGTTTCATTCCAGGTTGCAGGGATGATTTAATATATGGAAATCCATCAACGTAATCCACTATATAAGCAAACTCAAAGACAAAAACCACAAAATCATCTAATTAGATGCGGAGAAAGCATTTGACAAAATCCAACACCCATTTATGATAAAAGTCTTGGAAAGATCAGGAATTCAAGGCCCATACCTAAACATAATAAGAGCAATATACAGTAAACCAGTAGCCAACATCAAATTAAATGGAGAGCAACTTGAAGCAATTCCACTAAAATCAGGGACTAGACAAGGCTGCCCACTTTCTCCCTACCTCTTCAACATAGTACTTGAAATCCTAGCCAGAACAATTCGACAACAAAAGGAGATCAAGTTGATACAAGTTGGAAAGGAAGAAGTCAAAATATTAATATTTGCAGATGATATCATAGTATATATAAGTGACCCTAAAAATTCCACCAGAGAACTCCTAAACCTGATTATCAGCTTCAGTGAAGTAGCTGGATATAAAATTAACTCAAATGATCAGTGGCATTTCTCTACACAAATGATAATCAGGCTGAGAAAGAAATTAGGGAAACAACACCCTTCACAATAGTCACAAATAATATAAAATACCTGGGTGTGACTCTAACTAAGGAAGTGAAAGATCTGTATGATAAGAACTTCAAGTCTCTGAAGAAAGAAATCGATGAATATCTCAGAAGTTGGAAAGATCTCCCATGCTCATGGATTGGCAGGATTAATATAGTAAAAATGGCTATCTTGCCAAAAGCAATCTACAAATTCAATGCAATCTCCATCAAAGTTCCAACTTAATTCTTCACTGAGTGAGAAAGGGCAATTTGAAAATTCATCTGGAATAACAAAAAAACCTAGGATAGCAAAAACTATCTCAACAATATAACAACCTCTGTTGGAATCACCATCCCTGACCTCAAGCTGTACTATAGAGCAATTGTAGTAAAAACTGCATGGTACTGGTACAGCTACAGACAGGTAGATCAATGGAATAGAATTGAACACCCAGAAATGACCCCACACACCTATGGTCACTTGATCTTTGACAAAGGAGCTAAAACCATCCAGTGGAAAAAAGACAGCATTTTCAACAAATGGTGCTGGCACAACTGTTGATTATCATGTAGAAGAATGCAAATTGATCCATTCTTATTTCCTTGTACAATGCTAAAGACTAAGTGGATCAAGGAACTCCACTTAAAACCATAAAACTTATAGAGGAGAAAGCAGGGAAAAGCCTGGAAGATATGGACACAGGAGAAAACCTCCTGAACAGAACAGCAATGGCTTGTGCTGTAAGATTGAGAATCGACAAATGGGACCTCATAAAATTGTAAAGCTTCTGTAGGCAAAAAGACACCGTCAATAAGACAAAAAGGCCACCAACAGATTGGGAAAGGATCTTTACAAATCCGAAATCAGATAGGGAACTAATATCTAATATATATAAAGAACTCAAGAAGATGGACTCCAGAAAATCAAATAAACCTATTAAAAATGGGGTACAGAGGCATATAAAGTTTGTACCCCATTTTGTTGGGTAATGCCAGGGCTAAGAAGTGGGAGTGGGTGGGTAGGGGGTGGGGGAAGGGTATGGGGGACTTTTGAGATAGCATTTGAAATGTAAATGAAGAAAATACCTAATTAAAAAAATAAAACAGGAGAAACCATTAAAAAGTGGGGTACAGAGTTAAAGAATTCTCAACTGAGGAATACTGAATGGCTGAGAAACACCTGACCAAATGTTCAACATCCTTAATCATTAGGGAAATGCAAATCAAAACAACCCTGAGATTCCACCTCACACCAGTCAGAATGGCTAAGATCAAAAATTCAGGTGACAGCAGATGCTGGCAAGGATGTGGAGAATGAAGAACACTCTTCCATTGTTGGTGGGATTGCAAGCTTGTACAACCACTCTGGAAATCAGTCTGGTGGTTCCTCAGAAAATTAAACATAGTAGTACTGGAAGATCCAGCAATACTACTTCTGGGCATATACCCAGAAGATGTTTCAACTTGTAATAAGGATACATGCTCCACTATGTTCATAGCAGCCTTATTTATAATAGCCAGAATCTGGAAAGAACCCAGATGCCCCTCAACAGAGGAATGGATACAGAAATTGTGGTACATTTACACAATGGAGTACTACTCAGCTATTAAAAAGAATGAATTTATGAAATTCCTAGGCAAATGGTTGGACCTGGAGGGCATCATCATGAGTGAGGTAACACAATCACAAAAGAACTCAAATGATAGGTACTCACTGATAAGTGGATATTAGCCCAGAAACTTAGAATACCCAAGATATAAGATACAATTTGCAAAATACATGAAACTGAAGAAGAACGAATACCAAAGTGTGGACACTTTGCCCTTTCTTAGAATTGGGAACAAAACACCCATGGAAGGAGTTACAGAGACAAAGTTTGGAGTTGAGATGAAAGGACGGACCATCTAGAGACTGCCATATCCTGGGATCCATCCCATAATCAGCCTCCAAACGCTGACACCATTGCATACACTAGCAAGATTTTGCTGAAAGGACCCTGATATAGCTGTCTCTTGTGAGACTAGGCCGGGGCCTAGCAAACACAGAAGTAGATGCTCACAGTTAGCTATTGAATGGATCACAGGGCCCCCAATTGAGGAGCTAGAGAAAGTACCCAAGGAGCTAAAGGGATCTGCAACCCTATAGGTGGAACAACAATATGAACTAACCTGTACCCTGGAGCTTTTGTCTCTAGCTGCATATGTATCAAAAGATGGCCTAGTCGGCCATCACTGGAAAGAGAGGCCCATTGGTCATGCAAACTTTATATGCCCCAGTACAGGGGAACACCAGGGCCAAAAAGTGGGAGTGGGTGGGTAGGGTAGTTGGGGGGAGGGTATGGGGTACTTTTGGGCTAGCATTGGAAATGTAAATGAGGAAAATACCTAATAAATGTACAGGAGATGGAAAGAACCTAGATGTCCCTCAGCAGAAGAATGTATATAGAAAATGTGTTGAATTTACACAATGGAGTACTACCTAGCTATTAACAACAATGAATTTATGAAATTCTTAGGTAAACGGATGTATCTGGAGGAGATCATTCTGAGTGAGGTCACCCAATCACAAAAGAACACACATGATATATACTCACTGATAATTGGATATTAGCCCATAAACTTAGAATACTCAAGATACAATTTCTAAAACACATGAAACTCAAGAAGAAGGAAGATCAAAGTGTTGATACTTCATTCCAAATGCGGAACAAAATACCCATGGAAGAACTTACAGAGACAAGGTTCGGAGCAGAGCCTGAACAATCCAGAGACTGCCCCACTTCGGGATCCCTAACATAAACAACCACCAAAACCAGACACTAGACAGATGCCAACAGGAGCCTGCTGACAGAAGCCTGATATAGCTGTCTCTGAGAGGCTCTGACAGTACCTGGCAAACACAGAAGTGGATGCTCACAGTCATCCATTGGATGGAGCACAAGGTCCCCAATGAAGGAACCAGAGAAATACCCAGGGAGCTAAAGGGTTCTGCAACCCTGTAGGGGAGGAATAACAATATGAAATAAACAGAACCCCCCAGAGCTTTGTGTCTAGTTGCAAATGTAGCAGAGGATGGTCTAGTCGGTCATCAATGGGAGGAAAGGCCCTTGGTCCTGTAAAGATTCTATGCCTCATTATAGGGGAATTCCCTGACCAGGAATGAGAGTGCTTGGGTTGGGGAGCAGGGGAAGGGAGGAGGGGATAGGGATTTCCGGAGGGGAAACTAGGAAAAAGGGAATAACATTTGAAATGTAAATAAAGAAAATATCTAATAAAAATATAAATCAAGAAACCACAGTTCTTTCAAGAATAATTCCAGTTATTAAATATAGAAGAAATGAGAATAGAAAATCACCATTTAAACACCACTGTAGTAAATGCTACAAGCAAAAAAAAAAAAAAAAAAACAAAACAAAACCAAAAATCAAAAACAAAAAACAAAACAAAACAAAAAACTGCCAGGAGGTAGTAAGAGGCAAAGTCTAAGCAGAAACAGGATATTTGCATAGTCTCAAAGTATCTCTAGCAAATAGTAATTCAAAGGAAAGCAGTGTAAAGCTAACAGTTGAGGCTCCTAGCAGACACCACTTTAGCAGAGTTCTCGATGTGAACTGCTCTAGAAGCACATGCCATGTCACAGAGTGAAAGACTACTGAGACAGACAACCAAATGCAAAATAGAATCTGGAATGGTTAAGAGGATGCTCCTAAAACGATAAATAAGTATCTACATTTAGCCTGCTCCTTTCCCTAATATTAATAGCATTATTAACTCTTAATTTTGTAAATGTTTTTGTTAGAGAAGATGTGAAAACAAGGGGCAAGTGGATGGAGAATACACAGGAATGCTATTTTTACAACTCAGTCAGGATCTTGATGTGGGAAGATGCACCTTTAATCTGGGCCACAGCTTCTTCTAGAAAATGGAAGAAGAATGTTTTCTTTGACTGCTTGTCCTTGCTGTGCTAGCACATTCATTCCTTCAGTGGCTCTGGGGCCTATTACTTTGGAATTCCAGCATATACCGAAAACCAGCTAGGACATCCAGCGTGCTAGGACTGAGAGACTACTAGATTATTGAGTCTTTCTGTTCACAGCCAGCCATTGCTGGATTAGTTGCACTTCAGCCTGTAAATCATATCTATAACTTTCCATATTATATATTATTATTTCCCTTAATTTTCATAAGTATATGGAATTATATGTGGTATATATGGAGATGTGTGTATAATTTTATATAATTATATTTTAAATGTATAATAGAGTCATGTATTTAATATATATTATTAATGTATGCTCAGTATACAGAGATTGAAAGAAATATTCATTCCATAAATTCTGTAACTCTAGAGAACCTTGATTAATATGGATTTGGTATCTAAAATGGTTCTAGAGAAACAGAATTATAAGAATTATTTTGGAAGAGGTGTTTCAATTTGTAAGCATCCTCAAATCACTGAAGCATCACCAGTCACTCCTTCTCCTGGGTGCTAAGGGAGTATTGCAAGCCCCTGGTGTGACCTATATTAGACTTAAAGACATAGATGCAATTGATTATCTTGATTCACTAATTGCGAGTGGCAATGCATTTTGTGTCTTTGTCAATGAAACTTTTCAGAGTTTAGGGAAAAAATTAGAAAAATATTGGTTTTAATTCCTTGCTCTCAATATCTCTGGGTAAACTGATAAATAAAGCAAAGGAGCTCTTCGTTAAAATTAATCAACTTTAGAATGTGGTGAGAGACAACAATGAGCTCAGTGATAAAATTAAACAGCTCTAGGTGCCCTGAAATAATCTCAAGTTTTCCAAATTTGCCCTAGAAGAACATCTTCTCTCCAGCAATCACAGAGCTCAAGCTACAAAAAGAGTCAAACCAGCATCCTTATTAAAAGGTTGACTGAATTATGGCGAAAATTCAGTTTACAGTATCAAAGGCCATCTGCTGGTAAACTCGGGGCATTCACTGGCAAGGAATGGGATCCTGAAACATGGGATGTGATGGACCCTATTAAAGCTGAGAACTGTAAACCCAACCTCTTGAAATAGTGTACTTTTCAGTATTCACAGAGGAAAAGAATCCGTAATTGTCTGCTAAGAGGGCATTGACTTTCTCTGATGAAAATGCTGGGCAAGTCAATTCTGATGTTCCTCTCGAACCACTAATAGTTGCCTCTGGACCTATTAAAAAAGCAAAACAGACTCCTAGAGTGGTGATAGAAAGCATAGTCTATGAGGTTGTATACTACTCTAATAAAGAGCTTAATGAGTTTGCTAATCATTCAAACAGAAGCCTGGAGAATATGTGTGGGAATGGATTGTAGGGCGTGGAAAAATAGTGAAAGCAACAAAATCATGCTGGGTTTATTGACATGGGCCCTCTGAATGGAGACCTAGGTTTAATATCAAAAGATCACACAGATTTAAACAAAGGTGTTAAATTTTTGAATTATTGTCTATTTTTTTTTAAATCAAAAGATGGCCTTCTGAAAAGGAGTTGGAGATGCTGGGTATCCCTCAACATAGTATTGATGAAAGGATTTTAAGTCCAGGGAAGCTGAAATGCTAAGGTTTTGAATTGTGTTTTGGTAAAATCTAATCATCCAAAACGGGAAAAACCTAAAAAGCATTTCTGTCAATAATCCTATAAGATGGGAAATGATAGGAGGGGGACCAGACATTTAAAATGTTCTGTTGTCAGATGTTTCCTTGTGTTAGACCTTGGAGATGGAGATGCTGCTTCCCAATTGTATGAATAAAATGCAAAGTGTTTTATTGGGCACCAAGTTTTCATGAGCCAGGTAGCAGCATTGATTTGCCAAACCTAAGGTAACAGTAGTTATCATAATGGGCAGCATAAACAAAACAATGCCCATAATGGCCTAACCTGTAATGGTCAGCACAGACAGCATGGCTCAGGCAGATCTTTGGTATTGGCTAATCAATCATAGTCTTTCCAGGCATGAAATAAATAAGAAGCCCACTGAATTTTTGTTTATCCTGCATAAGCAGAAAAATTCTTAAACAAATGAAAGAAAGCCTACATTTGATCATATCAAAAGTCAGTCTTAGCCAGTGAATGATTTTTAGACTTGAGCCAGTTTGCAGTTTCAGAAGCCCTTGAATGAAGGATTTGGAAGATTCCCCTTAGGAAGGCCTTCGAAACGACCCTTAAAGGTTGGCATTCTTCTCTAGAAAGATTTAAGGCTTTTTACATGAGCAACTGTATACTGGGGGGGACAGAATCAATCAGACCTTCCAGGATCTCACACATACGAGTTCTGTTTTAATGATGATTCTTGGACATTACAGAAAACACTGTGGCCCTCCAGTTAAAGTAAGGGATTATGGAGGCTAGATGATTAGTGGAGTTTTGCCTGACTCACAAAAATTTCAGTAGGTCTCTGACCTTATTCTGTGGTTATTTTCTCAGTTCCAGAATGTATAATTGGGGTAGAATTCTTGAACTGGTTACTTGATTTGTAGAATTGAAGACTCTTATTGTTGGAAAATGGAGTCTTATAGAATTTCCTCTGCTGAACCAAATAGTGAATGAAAACCAATATTGAATCCCTTGATGAATTGCAGAAATTATTGTCATAATCAAGGACTTAAAAATTAAATGGGTGCCAGGCATGGTGGCACACATCTTTAATCCCAGCACTCGGGAGGCAGAGGCAGGCGGATTTCTGAGTTATCGAGGCTAGCCTGGTCTACAAAGTGAGTTCCAGGACAGCCAGGGCTAAACAGAGAAACCCAGCTCAGAAGACAGATAGATGCTGAAGAATGACAGTTGACTATCAGAAACTCAATCAGGTAGTAATTCTTATTGCAGCTGCTGTACCAGACACAGTATCCTTACTTGAGCAAATTAACACTTTCCCGAGTTCATAGTATGTATCTATTTATCTAGCAAATGTCTTTTTCTTGGTACATGTTCATAAAGACCATTCATCTACTTTCCATTTGTATAGTAGGCAGTAAGCTTGGATGGGGGGCGGGGGTTACCCTTTTAAGAGAGGGTTAATGCCCAAGCCTGCAGCTATAGATCCTGTGCCTAGTTTCTTGGTCACCAGTTATAAAATGTTTAGGCTCACTGTATACTACTAATGTGGTGGTTAATTTCCATTGCCAACTTGATCAGATTAAGAAACACCTATGAGTAACTATGAAGGTGCTTCCAGAGAAGTTTAACTGAGAGAAGGAAGATGCATGCTATGTGAAGGCAGCCTCATAGACTGGTTTCTCTGGCTAAATAAAGTGAGAAAAGAAAGGCAAATTTATACTGCCACTGCTAATTCTTGTCGGTGTCACTGTCTGAAACGTGCTTCCTCTGTCAGGCTGCTTTTTGTCAGATAGTTGGTCACTGGTGAGAAAAGCAACTAACACTACAAATAATATAGACAACTTGCAGAAAAGCTTGTGTGATGCTTAGTTTTAATCACCTTGACAAAAATTGGGGTCACTGGGAAAGAGGGAGCTTCAGTTGAAAAATATCAACTTGTACTGAGCTTTCCTAGTAACTATAGGTTACTCATGGTTTAAAGGAATACATTTTGAGACCAGCCTGTGGGCATGTATTCCCTGTATTTTTCTGATTAATGATTGATATTGGAGGGCCCACGCTACTGGGGCTGGGAATATCCTTGTGTAGATGGTCCTACTGGGGCTGGGAATATCCTTGTGTAGATGGTCCTAAGTTGTATTTCAAAAGCAGCCGCGAGGAGCAAGGTAGTGAGCAGAGAACTTCCCTACCCTGGTCTTAATTTCTTACCTCCAGTTTTTTTGCTTGAACTTATGCCTTAAGTTCCCTCAATGAAGCACCATGAAACAAAAGTGCAACTCAAGTAAACATTTCTTTCCCCAAGGTGTTATATTTTTTTTTTGTATTTGTTTTTTTGTTTTTGCTTGATTGTTCGTTTTTGTCAGTATGTTTTGAGAACAACAGAAAGCAAACTAGGATAACTTTCATAGCTCACAGTTCTCCTTTGTCAAGCTGGGGTTAGATCTTAGAAATCATCTGCAGGGTTTATTTTGTGACCATACAATGACATGCTGAAAGCCTGTGTGGACTGAAGGCCTCCTCCTGGCCCACAGGTCTGGAAAGCTGGCTTGTCTAGATGATATCACAAGGCCTTCTGTCCTGCTAAGTAAGAAGAAAGAAGCTCGAGGATTTGCTTGTCCTATTTCCTCCTTCTAGAGTCACTTCAGGCTGGCCTTTGACCCTAGCCTTCATCACAGTCTCTTGTGGGTGGACCTTGTGGTTGACATCAACTAGACATACTTGTAATCACATGTAACAAGCAACTCAAAGAAAGATTGCCTACATTTGTGTGGTCTGTGGAAGGTTATCGTAATTAAGTGGATGGATATAGAAAGATCCAGACCAGTATAGGCGACCATGTATAGGTTCATGAATTGTATAAAAGGAGGCAAACTGAACATAAGCAATCAAGAGAGCATGCCTGCATTCATTTCTTTTTGCTCCAAAAACTATAGGTGCAATGTGACCAGCTGCTTTAAGTTTCTGCTGACTTTATGTCCCTTCTATGATGTTCTGTAAGCTGAAATTGTGAGCTAAAATAACCCTTTTTTTCCTCTAAAGCTGCTTTCCATGCTGATGTTTCATCATAGCAAGAGAAATAAAACAAGAAAACCATATGTTAGATCTTTGGAAACCTACTTTTATTAGGGTTCCTTAACACTCCAACCTCTCTTTCTAGCACACCAATCATAGTTAAAGGAAAAGAAATGTTGATAGAAAATTGGAGTTGTGGACTTGTTTAGAAGTAGTTCTTTGGGACTATTCCAATCTTCTTTGTCAGCAGTCCAGTCTACCACCAAATAAGAATCAGTAGTGGCAGTCCAATCCAATCGGCAAACACCAAACAAGAATCAGAAGCAGCAGCTAGATCTAGAAGAAAACACAAACTCCACTGAGTCAACGTGGGAAGAATCTAGCCAGAATCCAGAATACCATGAGAAGTTCTTTGGCACATTTCTCTCTACAATGACAAGTGAAGATCAGCGAAGACCAGCAAAGCACTGGAAGGCAGACCAATGCATGAGCTTTGTCAGCAAAGGCCCGAGAAAGGCTGTAAGGAGAACCAGTGTAAGAACATCAAAAGGGAACTGTTGCAAGGTTAACCAATACAAAACCATCATTCCCTGGGTACTACTTAATACACTTTTCAAGCATCAGGGATCCTCTCACATATCTGCTTCAGCCAAATATCCATGCTCTTGTGTGCTTCAGCTTCTCTCTCATAAGACACTTTCCAGAAAAACATCACATGATACAGCTGAGTCTCCAAAGAAGTCAGAATTTTTCAGTCCAGAAAACTTCTTTGGTTGGTGCTCTATCTGCTTTTTAACTATCTGTCCTTCTTTTGCCTCTTCGAAATTCCCCCAATTACTGAGTTGTTCTTCAGTGTCCTGAAAACATGACTACATATTTGCAGGTGATCCCATATTAAATTCTGCTGACTGGTACAGCTTGAGTGTGATATTTGTAGTCTGATAGTACCATAGATCCACAGTCTGACACTGGGGACCCCAATCTCATCCATGTGTTTTCTATGTTTCTATTTCATTGAAACAAAGTCAGATGGCTGTATGTGGTACCAAGTAAATGCAAAAATGTTCCAAAGTCCTTGACAGTAGGATACTATATTTCATCGTTGAGCAATCTCTCTTATTTTCAGTAAAATTGTGCATGCCCCAATAACACACAACTCTCATTGCCTTTGATGTTTTAGACAATGACATCAAGATATTTTTAGTGCTTTCTTCCTCTCAGCCCTCCTGAGAGAAAGATTAAGCTGTCATCTTCAATTAATAGCAAATTCAGACACAGCAGAAAACATGGCTTTCTTAAGGACAGTTCACACTAATGACTAGGGCAACACTCAAACTCTTAACTTCCTGTACTATCCATACATTTCTTAGACTTCAGAAACCATGTAGGAGATATGGGATCTGCCTCATACAATTAGTTTATAGGATGATCTACATGGAAGACAGGAATAACAATTAAATTTCATTTCCCCTTGTTTTACTATTTTTTACTTTAGAATTGAGAAGACATTGAAGCAGCTCTTTTTCTTTCTACTGTGTGCAGATGTTAGAAATTGGTGGTCATATGGACAGTCTGCTGAGACTGTTTAGGCAATCTTCCTCCTCTTACCCTGGCTCTTTGATATCATTTACATTTCCCATGGTCTTAAAATAGCAGAATGGGAAGCTGCAATTCGTAAGTGCCAATTTTCTTCTTGTAAATTGCTCTAGATACTAATTGGATCATAACTGTGCCCAAGTGATTTTTGCTAAAACGTGATTCTTTGAGATTGCTTTGGGTTCATTTACATTTTGTTCATATGGTAGGGAGCTCAAGAAGTCCCATTATAGTAGGACCCATAATGCATTCATCCACCTGAAGATACCTTAGTGGGTGCTATGAACAGATTCCAATTACTTATCTATCCACCCCTCCCTCAGTTGTTCCTTTTCCAAATGTCTTCCCATTCTGCTGGTGCTGGAGGTTAGAGAGTGAGTTGCATCTTATCTGTTGAGCTTCAGTATAAATTAAGGCTTGTGATCTCCGGCTATAACATCAGCTGGTATTGTCTGTTTCAATATTCACATATAGGAATATGCTTCGCTAAGTATGATACTTTTTTTAGTTGTCTGTATACATGAAACACAGAATCATTCTCTCTCTCTTTTCTGTGAAAGGAAGAACAGGGCTATTTTCTGACCTGAAGTGTATGAAATCCATAAAACGCTTAAAGTTCACTTTTAAAAACAAGTCAAACCACCTAGGGGAATTGCTGCAACATTGTGCTTTTGAAATATTGAAACATATAACAAAATTGGAAGCATTTCAAAATGAGTGCCCATGTCAGTGGCTGAATTGTCTCCTAAAATTTGTGTTGAAGTCCTAATCCTCAGTACTGTAGTATGTGATTATATCCAGAGATGGGAGCCATAAAGAGATGATATAAGATGAGGTTATTGATGTATGCTTAAATCCAATGTGACGAGAGTCCTCACAAGAAGTCACAACAGAAACAGAAACAAACATGGCAGAATATGCAAGGAGAAGACAGTATACCTGTTCTGGAGAAGCAGCAGCATGAACAAACCCTGCAGACAATCTAAGTCTTCAGAAATGTAAGTTTCTGAAGCTCATTGTGTTTTATGTTGCTGTGCTGCCTTGGGAAGCTAGTGCAAACCAGGATCTGGCCATCCAGATCCTGATATCAACACATTGCTATCTTGATTCGCTGTTTGATTAATTTATACACAATTCCCATGTTTTAACTTGTTTTTCCTTTCATGGCCCCCAAAGACACAGAGTAACGCAGTGGGTTTCAGCTGATCAGCAATCTGTTTTGCAATAGCAAGACATGTCTATATTAGTATGACAAAAAGTATCCTTCAGTTATTATAGCTATTTTAATAAAATGCACAACTTTATGAAACTGTTATTTGAAGGTATAAAATAATTCCTATAGAAACCACCAATGTGATGGATACCTGGTAGCTTGCTTCTGGTGATCCCTGAATTAAGGAGGACTCCCTAAGAGGAGGAAGGAGAAGTATTTGCACTGTACATGATAATCCTGGTCAAGAACAAGTAGAGGGACTAGCACAGTAAGAAGTTTTCAAGGTACAATTGTAGGAACACAGTTCAAGATCTGGAATCCCAGTCTAAGCAGAACCTTGGTTACCAGGTGAGGTAGCCTCTTTTTTGAAGGAGCAGAGTGTTACTTAGGCATGAGTAAGCATGGCACTTGACAAACAGGGTAAATGATCTCCCCAGGAACTCTGGTTCAGTACTTTCAAGTGTTTTAGTTAGGGTTACTATAGCTGTGATGAATACTGTGACCAAAAGAAACTTGGGGAGAAAGGGAGTTATTTCAATTCACAGTTTCATATAACAGTGAGTTGTCATCAAAAGAAATGACGATAAAGCAGGGCAGGAATGTAACAGGACAGGAGCTGATGCAGAAGCCATGGAGGGCATGCCACTTACTAGCCCATCTACTCCTCATGGTTTATTCCACCTCCATTCTTATAGAACTCAGGATCACAAGCCTAGAGATGGCTTCACCTACAATGAGCTCAGCCCTCCCATATGAGTTACTAATTAAGAAAATGCCCCATAGGCTTGCCTAAATCCTGATGGAGGCACTTTGTTTATTGAGGTTTCCTCGTGAATGACTGGCTTGGATCCAGTTGTTATAAAACTATCGAGCACACCAGGAATATTGCTGTGGTGACATGACTTTGACCTTTCAGAAATGCTTTGGGGAAAGATGCTTTCCTTCTTTGCCATATTTTTCATTCATTTGCACTTAACATTTGGTGTGTATTGACTATTGAAGATATTGATAATGTTGTGTTTCTGCTGCCTGCTAAATATATGTCTGAAAAAGAAAGTATAAAATCCAAAATAAATTCAAGACCACACAGCCCCTTCCCCACTCTGAAGTTTCTAAACTATATAGTTTTAGTGGTCAAAATGACCAGACCAAGTCTACAGCTGCCAAAACAAGATTAGCTGTTCTCAGAAAAATAGCCATAACAAAAATAACAGTTCTTGGGAAAAATTCCCCTGCCCTGCCTTGCACTAAATCCCAAGAAAGATCACAAACTTCCCTGACCTTGCTAGAATTCCCCATGACATTAATAGCTGTGCCATTGATAGCTGACCCATAAGTTCAAAATGTACTGCTGCTTTGCTGACCAATCATAATAACCCACCATAAAAAGAGCTGTGCTTTTTGAAATCTGGGTTGACTTTCCCTGCGAGGCTGAGCAACCCCAATCATCAGAACAATAAACCTCCTGCGGTTTGCAGTGATGCCAGTATCTGTGGTCTTTGTGAGTGAGGGTCTTTTGGTGGACTCCAACAAAAGTAAATATACAAATTTACTTCCTTGAACGGAAGGATTTCCTAGATTATCTCCTTGAAGATACCTGTGTGACTGCCAGGCACATCACTACTGTTGGAACTCCTCAAGCATTTAGTGGTACTCAGTGTTTGAACATAGTAAGACTTGCCATTGAAACTGCTGTTGGGGACCAAAGAAGATAACATTCTAAGGTGTAAGCATAGACAAGAATGTCTGGATAAGATCACCCAGCACTGGAAATGAAGGTAAGAACAGACAGATAGGACCACATGAAGCCAAAAAGTTTCTGCACAGAATTATCATCAGAACAAAGAGATTGTCAAAGGGGCTCATGGGTAATGATTGTTGTCTGATGTATATTCCAGGGAGAATAATGTCTAGAATATATCACTAACTCCAAAAATTGAATAACAGAAACCCAATTCTTCCCATTAATTAATGTGCAAATGCATTAAACAGAAAGTTAGTAAAGAAAAAGTTAGGAAGAAAAAGATAAGATCACCAAATAAATATATGAAAAAATGTTAGCACCCTTAGCCATTCGGGAAATGACATAAAAATCACATTAAGTTTCTATCTTGTGCTGGGCAGTGGTGGCACACGCCTTTAATCCCAGCACTTGGGAGGCAGAGGCAGGTGGATTTCTGAGTTCGAGGCCAGCCTGGTCTACAGAGTGAGTTCCAGGACAGCCAGGGTTACACAGAGAAACTCTGTCTCAACAAAACAAAACAAAACAAAACAAACAAAACAAAACAAAACAAAACAAAAGCTTCTATCTTGTGTAATTCTGCTCCCCATCTGCAACAGCATGTGCTTCTTGCTACTCACCCCAATGCTATGGATTCTCAAATGAAAGACACACACGGCAGCAGCGGTCGCCATCTTGGTTCCGGGACTCAGCAGAACTTAGGAAATTAGTCTGAACAGGTTAGAGGGTGCGCCAGAGAACCGGACAGCTTCTGGGACGGGCAGAAGCACAGAGCCGCTGAGGCAGCACCCTTGGCGGGCCGCAGACAGCCGGCCACTGTCCGGACCAGAGGACAGGTGTCTGCCTGGCTTGGGAGGCAGCCTCAGCCTCAGCAGCAGCGGTCGCCATCTGGGTTCCGGGACTCCGCGGGACCTAGGAAATTAGTCTGAACAGGTTAGAGGGTGCGCCAGAGAACCGGACAGCTTCTGGGACGGGCGGAAGCACAGAGCCGCTGAGGCAGCAGCCTGGGGGGGCCGCAGATAACCGGCCACCATCCGGACCAGAGGACAGGTGTCCGCCTGGCTCGGGAAACGGCCTCAGCCTCAGGAGCAGCAGTCACCATCTTGGTTCCAGGACTCCCTGGAACTTAGGATTTTAGTCTGCACAGGTGAGAGTCTGCACCACAGAAGCTGACAGCTTCTGGAACTGCCAAAGCAACACAGCTTCTGAGAGAGGCCCTGTTTTGGGCCTTCTTCTTCGACCAGGAGGAGGTCCAAAAACAAGATATCTGCGCACCTTCCCTGTAAGAGAGCTTGCCAGCAGAGAGTGCTCTGAGCACTGAAACTCAGAGGAGAGAATCTGTCTCCCAGGTCTGCTGAGAGACAGTAACAGAATCACCAGAAGAACAATCTCTAAACAGAGTCAACTATAACTACTAACTCCAGAGATTACCAGATGGCGAAAGGTAAACGTAGGAATCCTACTAACAGGAACCAAGACCACTCACCATCATCAGAACCCAGCACTCCCACTTCGCCCAGTCCAGGGCACCCCAACACACCCGAAAACCTAGACCTAGATTTAAAAGCATATCTCACGATGATGGTAGAGGACATCAAGAAGGACTTTAATAAATCACTTAAAGAAATACAGGAGAACACTGCTAAAGAGTTACAAGTCCTTAAAGAAAAACAGGAAAACACAAAAAAACAGGTAGAAGCCCTTACAGAAAAAGAGGAAAAAACATACAAACAGGTGATGGAAATGAACAAAACCATACTAGACCTAAAAAGGGAAGTAGAAACAATAAAGAAAACTCAAAGTGAGGCAACACTGGAGATAGAAACCCTAGGAAAGAAATCTGAAACCATAGATTTGAGCATCAGCAACAGAATACAAGAGATGGAAGAGAGAATCTCAGGTGCAGAAGATTCCATAGAGAACATCGGCACAACAATCAAAGAAAATGGAAAATGCAAAAAGATCCTAACTCAAAATATCCAGGAAATCCAGGACACAATGAGAAGACCAAACCTACGGATAATAGGAGTGGATGAGAATGAAGATTTTCAACTCAAAGGACCAGCAAACATCTTCAACAAAATTATTGAAGAAAACTTCCCAAATCTAAAGAAAGAGATACCTATGAACATACAAGAAGCCTACAGAACTCCAAATAGACTGGACCAGAAAAGAAATTCCTCCCGACACATAATAATCAGAACAACAAATGCACTAAATAAAGATAGAATACTAAAAGCGGTAAGGGAAAAAGGTCAAGTAACATACAAAGGCAAGCCTATCAGAATTACACCGGATTTTTCACCAGAGACTATGAAAGCCAGAAGAGCCTGGACAGATGTTATACAGACACTAAGAGAACACAAATTCCAGCCCAGGCTACTATACCCAGCCAAACTCTCAATTACCATAGATGGAGAAACCAAAGTATTCCACGACAAAACCAAATTCACACATTATCTCTCCACGAATCCAGCCCTTCAAAGGTTAATAACAGAAAAAAACCAATACAAGAACGGGAACAATGCCCTAGAAAAAACAAGAAGGTAATCCCTCAACAAACCTAAAAGAAGACAGCTACAAGAACAGAATGCCAACTTTAACAACAAAAATAACAGGAAGCAACAATTACTTTTCCTTAATATCTCTTAACATCAATGGTCTCAACTCCCCAATAAAAAGACATAGACTAACAAACTGGCTACACAAACAAGACCCAACATTTTGCTGTTTACAGGAGACACATCTCAGAGAAAAAGATAGACACTACCTCAGAATAAAAGGCTGGAAAACAATTTTCCAAGCAAATGGTATGAAGAAACAAGCTGGAGTAGCCATCCTAATATCTGATAAGATTGACTTCCAACCCAAAGTCATCAAAAAAGACAAGGAGGGGCACTTTGTTCTCATCAAAGGTAAAATCCTCCAAGAGGAACTCTCAATTCTGAATATCTATGCGCCAAATACAAGGGCAGCCACATTCATTAAAGAAACTTTAGTAAAGCTCAAAGCACACATTGCACCTCACACAATAATAGTGGGAGACTTCAACACACCACTTTCACCAATGGACAGATCATGGAAACAGAAACTAAACAGGGACACACTGAAACTAACAGAAGTGATGAAACAAATGGATCTGACAGATATCTACAGAATATTTTATCCTAAAACAAAAGGATATACCTTCTTCTCAGCACCTCATGGTACCTTCTCCAAAATTGACCACATAATAGGTCACAAAACAGGCCTCAACAGATTCAAAAATATTGAAATTGTCCCATGTATCCTATCAGATCACCATGCACTAAGGCTGATCTTCAATAACAAAAAAAATAACAGAAAGCCAACACTCACGTGGAAACTGAACAACACTCTTCTCAATGATACCTTGGTCAAGGAAGGAATAAAGAAAGAAATTAAAGACTTTTTAGAGTTTAATGAAAATGAAGCCACAACGTACCCAAACCTTTGGGACACAATGAAAGCATTTCTAAGAGGGAAACTCATAGCTCTGAGTGCCTCCATGAAGAAACGGGAGAGAGCACATACTAGCAGCTTGACAACACATCTAAAAGCTCTAGAAAAAAAGGAAGCAAATTCACCCAAGAGGAGTAGACGGCAGGAAATAATCAAACTCAGGGGTGAAATCAACCAAGTGGAAACAAGAAGAACTATTCAAAGAATTAACCAAACGAGGAGTTGGTTTTTTGAGAAAATCAACAAGATAGATAAACCCTTAGCTAGACTCACTAGAGGGAACAGAGACAAAATCCTAATTAACAAAATCAGATCTGAAAAGGGAGACATAACAACAGATCCTGAAGAAATCCAAAACACCATCAGATCCTTCTACAAAAGGCTGTACTCAACAAAACTGGAAAACCTGGACGAAATGGACAAATTTCTGGACAGATACCAGGTACCAAAGTTGAATCAGGATCAAGTTGACCTTCTAAACAGTCCCATATCCCCTAAAGAAATAGAAGCAGTTATAAATAGTCTCCCAGCCAAAAAAAGCCCAGGACCAGACGGGTTTAGTGCAGAGTTCTATCAGACCTTCAAAGAAGATCTAATTCCAGTTCTGCACAAACTTTTTCACAAGATAGAAGTAGAAAGTACTCTACCCAACTCATTTTATGAAGCCAATATTACTCTGATACCTAAACCACAGAAAGATCCAACAAAGATAGAGAACTTCAGACCAATTTCTCTTATGAATATCGATGCAAAAATCCTCAATAAAATTCTCGCTAACCGAATCCAAGAACACATTAAAGCAATCATCCATCCTGACCAAGTAGGTTTTATTCCAGGAATGCAGGGATGGTTTAATATACGAAAATCCATCAATGTAATCCACTATATAAACAAACTCAAAGACAAAAACCACATGATCATCTCGTTGGATGCAGAAAAAGCATTTGACAAGATCCAACACCCATTCATGATAAAAGTTCTGGAAAGATCAGGAATTCAAGGCCCATACCTAAACATGATAAAAGCAATCTACAGCAAACCAGTAGCCAACATCAAAGTAAATGGAGAGAAGCTGGAAGCAATCCCACTAAAATCAGGGACTAGACAAGGCTGCCCACTTTCTCCCTACCTTTTCAACATAGTACTTGAAGTATTAGCCAGAGCAATTCGACAACAAAAGGAGATCAAGGGGATACAAATTGGAAAGGAGGAAGTCAAAATATCACTTTTTGCAGATGATATGATAGTATATATAAGTGACCCTAAAAATTCCACCAGAGAACTCCTAAACCTGATAAACAGCTTCGGTGAAGTAGCTGGATATAAAATTAACTCAAACAAGTCAATGGCCTTTCTCTACACAAAGAATAAACAGGCTGAGAAAGAAATTAGGGAAACAACACCCTTCTCAATAGTCACAAATAATATAAAATATCTCGGCGTGACTCTAACTAAGGAAGTGAAAGATCTGTATGATAAAAACTTCAAGTCTCTGAAGAAAGAAATTAAAGAAGATCTCAGAAGATGGAAAGATCTCCCATGCTCATGGATTGGCAGGATCAATATTGTAAAAATGGCTATCTTGCCAAAAGCAATCTACAGATTCAATGCAATCCCCATCAAAATTCCAACTCAATTCTTCAACGAATTAGAAGGAGCAATTTGCAAATTCATCTGGAATAACAAAAAACCTAGGATAGCAAAAACTCTTCTCAAGGATAAAAGAACCTCTGGTGGAATCACCATGCCTGACCTAAAGCTTTACTACAGAGCAATTGTGGTAAAAACTGCATGGTACTGGTATAGAGACAGACAAGTAGACCAATGGAATAGAATTGAAGACCCAGAAATGAACCCACACACCTATGGTCACTTGATCTTCGACAAGGGAGCTAAAACCATCCAGTGGAAGAAAGACAGCATTTTCAACAATTGGTGCTGGCACAACTGGTTGTTATCATGTAGAAGAATGCGAATCGATCCATACTTATCTCCTTGTACTAAGGTCAAATCTAAATGGATCAAAGAACTTCACATAAAACCAGAGACACTGAAACTTATAGAGGAGAAAGTGGGGAAAAGCCTTGAAGATATGGGCACAGGGGAAAAATTCCTGAACAGAACAGCAATGGCTTGTGCTGTAAGATCGAGAATTGACAAATGGGACCTAATGAAACTCCAAAGTTTCTGCAAGGCAAAAGACACCGTCAATAAGACAAAGAGACCACCAACAGATTGGGAAAGGATCTTTACCTATCCTAAATCAGATAGGGGACTAATATCCAACATATATAAAGAACTCAAGAAGGTGGACTTCAGAAAATCAAACAACCCCATTAAAAAATGGGGCTTCAGAACTGAACAAAGAATTCTCACCTGAGGAATACCGAATGGCAGAGAAGCACCTGAAAAAATGTTCAACATCCTTAATCATCAGGGAAATGCAAATCAAAACAACCCTGAGATTCCACCTCACACCAGTCAGAAGGTCTAAGATCAAAAATTCAGATGACAGCAGATGCTGGCGAGGATGTGGAGAAAGAGGAACACTCCTCCATTGTTGGTGGGATTGCAGGCTTGTACAACCACTCTGGAAATCCATCTGGCGGTTCCTCAGAAAATTGGACATAGTACTACCGGAGGATCCAGCAATACCTCTCCTGGGCATATATCCAGAAGATGCCCCAACTGGTAAGAAGGACACATGCTCCACTATGTTCATAGCAGCCTTATTTATAATAGCCAGAAGCTGGAAAGAACCCAGATGCCCCTCAACAGAGGAATGGATACAGAAAATGTGGTACATCTACACAATGGAGTACTACTCAGCTATTAAAAAGAATGAATTTATGAAATTCCTAGCCAAATGGATGGACCTGGAGGGCATCATCCTGAGTGAGGTAACACATTCACAAAGGAACTCACACAATATGTACTCACTGATAAGTGGATATTAACCCAAAACCTAGGATACCCAAGATATAAGATACAATTTCCTAAACACATGAAACTCAAGAAAAAGGAAGACTGAAGTGTGGACACTATGCCCCTCCTTAAAAGTGGGAACAAAACACCCTTGGAAGGAGTTACAGAGACAAAGTTTGGAGCTGAGATGAAAGGATGGACCATGTAGAGACTGCCTTATCCAGGGATCCACCCCATAATCAGCATCCAAACGCTGACACCATTGCATACACTAGCAAGATTTTATCGAAAGGACCCAGATGTAGCTGTCTCTTGTGAGACTATGCCGGGGCCTAGCAAACACAGAAGTGGATGCTCACAGTCAGCTAATGGATGGATCACAGGGCTCCCAATGGAGGAGCTAGAGAAAGTACCCAAGGAGCTAAAGGGATCTGCAACCCTATAGGTGGATCAACATTATGAACTAACCAGTACCCCAGAGCTCTTGACTCTAGCTGCATATGTATCTAAAGATGGCCTAGTCGGCCATCACGGGAAAGAGAGGCCCATTGGACACACAAACTTTATATGCCCCAGAACAGGGGAACGCCAGGGCCAAAAAGGGGGAGTGGGTGGGTAGGGGAGTAGGGGTGGGTGGGTATGGGGGACTTTTGGTATAGCATTGGAAATGTAAATGAGCTAAATACCTAATAAAAAATGGAAAGAAAAAAAAAAGAAAAAAAAAAAAAGAAAGACACACACATAGCCTTCAATTTTAATATGTCTTAAACAGCTCAGTGTCTGGGCCACTCCCAAACTCCCAGGTAGCTAATGCCTCCTCTCTGATTACTTACTAAAATCTATATTCTATCTTTGCTATCCCAGACCCAGGTCTGTAGCCATCCTGGGCCCCAGCCCCGTCCCTTAGGTGTTGGCTGTCTCTGTCTCTCTGCCCTACACTTCTCAAGCCCTTCTTCCTTAGTTCCTTGCCTGCCAATCCAAAAGTCCTACCTCTGTCTTGCTTCCCAACCTTTGGACACTGACAACTTTATTTACCAATCAAAGCCAACTGGGGGCAGGGATTTGCAGCATCTGACATGAAGAAGTGTGGGTTCCCCTGTAATTTGGGGAGCCAAATTAGCACAACATTAGAACCAATCCACATTTTACCCTTTTCGTCCATTAAGGTCTTTTCTCTCAAATACACATTGAACATAGTTATAACAGTTATGTAAGCTATAAGGTATGATACACACTAGTAGCATACAGTTCTTCAATTTTGTCAATTTAGATACATTACTCTAACATCTATGTTAACTTAAAGAGTTTACAATTCTATACGTGAATTATGTTTTCATTTTAACTTGTATTACCATCTGAAAACCATCCCTTTAAATGTGCATCATCTTCCTCAATGGTAAACAAATTAAGTTTGATTATGAGACTATAACTATTCCTCAACCCCTCAGAGATCTGAGAATAAATTAAATTTATAGGAAGCACAAAAACATAGCTTTTAAAACTTACCCAATTGTAGAGACAGCTGATTACCTGGACAGTCCCCTATTCCTCAAAATATTGGAGCATCTGTCTTCAGCCTTCTGGTCCAGAACCATCTTACAGACCTTAAGAGAAGCTGGAACTACCAAGGACTAGCTTACTCTTTCTTGGGAGAGCTAATTTGTCAAGTATCACATTATTTTGTGTCTTTTCTTGGACAGTATTTTTATGTCTGTAGGTGAATTAGGGCAATTCTTGTCCAGTGGCTACCTTGCCACAACTGGACTAACCCCATATGGATGTTATGATGCTCAATATCTTCTTTGAACCATGAAGGAGGTACTGCAGGAGCAAATATGTGTCTTAGTCATAAAAATGTTAATAACAAAATGATATTAAATGTCATATTCTGTGGATTTATGATACTTTTGAAGACTATCTATAGTATATCTAAACTGTTAAAAATTGACTACTCTTAGCTATTTTTCAATTGAATAATAATGAAATCATCTTATTTTAATTAAATCAGAATCTAATATGACCATGAGCTTACTATCTGGCCCTTAACTTCTGTTACTTAATCATCCTAAACAGTTTACAACAGCTATAGAAGGACTGGGTCAAAGACTTGTTGAGTGAGTTGCACAGGCACAATGCCTATATAAGTGTTACAATATTAATTTAAAATTGTATATCAATATTAAAAATTATACAAATAAAAAACTTAAATTCTGTACCAATATAAGAAGTTATAACTTCAATTTTGCATCAACGATAAATATTTCTACCAATGTAAGATTACAGCTCTACAAAGCTTTGTTTAAGAATAAATTTAGTATTTTAGTAATCCATCCCATATATCTATTTTTTATAATATACTCTATCCCCCTTTTCCTTTCAGTCCCTTCCTTTTACCTGGGGAAAAGGTATACAGAAGAGGAAAGGAAACACAGAAATCCCTAAGTCTAAGCTCACTATTTGTTTTCCTCTCTATTCAATTGATTAATTCGCTCTACTCCACAGTGGTAATGGCAAGCACTCTTTGCTACCTGCCCCAGTGTTCTGGATTCTTGAATGAAAGACACACACACACACACACACACACACACACACACACACACACACACACACACACACACACTTCTCTTTTAATATGTCTTAAATAGCTCCATGGTTGGGCCACTCCCAAACTTCCATGTAGCTAATACCTCCTCTCCAATACTCCTGAATTATTTCTTACTAAAATCTATGTTCTATCTTTGCTATCCAGACCCAGGCCTGTAGTAGCCCTCTTGAGCCCTGACTTCCAACTCTTTCATGTTGGCAGTTTCTCTGTCTTTCTGTCCTACACTTTTCAGACCTGTACCTCTGTTCTCTCCCTTCTTCCTTAATCCTGAAGTCCCGCCTCTGTCTTTCTGCCCAGCCATTGGCCACCAGCAACTTTATTTACCAATCAAAGCCAACTGGGGACAGGGACCCTCATTGTCTTATACACAGATGTGTGGGTTCCCATGTAATTTTGAGAGCCAAGTTAACACAAGTAACATTAGAATCAGTCCACAACAATCTTCTTTAGTTAGAATGCCTACCATCAAGAAACCAGATGCAGGGGCAGGAGAAATGGCTCAGCAGCAGCTAAGAGCACTTGTATTTACATGAGATAGGGGTTCATTTTTCAGCATTGACTCCAGTGGTGGTTGATCCAATGCCTGTTTTGATCTCTACAGGTTTCTTGCTCATATGAAGTACATATACATACATATAAAATAAAAGAAATCTTTTAGAAAAGAAATGGAATGACAGCAAATTCTAGTGGTTGTGTGGAGGAGGATAAACAGTTATACATTGCTGGTGGGAATGTGGGAATGTAAATTTGTGCATCAAGAATGCAATGCAGTTTCCCCCACCAAAAAAAAAATGCTAAAATTGAATTAACGTGTACCGTGCTATTCAACTCTTGGATATGTGTCCATAGATGCAAGTGAGAAGACCACACACACACACTTGCAGACTAATTATAATCACTGCTCAGAACATAGTTACCAAGATGTGAAACTAGCCTAGATGTCCATCAGGATAATAATGGATAAGGAAATTGTTATTGGTATCTTCTACAGTTGAGTCTCATCAGCCATAAAAGAAAATAATATTTACCATTTTAAGGAAAATAGATAGAACTGGAGATCATCACATTAAGAAAAATTAGCCAGATTCAGGAAAGAAAAAAAACTGCATGTTTCCTCTTATGCACTCTGTGTGTGTGTGTGCATGTGTGTGTGTGTGTGTGTGTGTGTGTGTGTGTGTGTGTGTGTGTGTGTGTGTGTATTGAAATTGAAAGGGACTTTGTGGTCAGAATCTAAAAGGTAGTGGAGGCAGGAGGGTGTAAAGTGAGAACATCAAAAACATTTTGTGTGTGTGTGTGTGGTTTAACCCAGATATAGAGTCTATGTTTAAATATATACTCATGTGTATTCATGATATGTAAATGTGTTACATAAAGCAGAATGGGTACAGTTGGAAGACAATAAGGGTAGGAGGGTGGCAGATAAGAGAAAGTATGGGCAGAGCAGTTGTTTTATGTATAAAACATAAAAATAACACTGTCGATGCTCTGATGGGGAAGAAAGAACAACAGGAAGTGAGCAGTAGGTTGGAGGATGTGTATTATAATCAGGAATGAAGGATGATGTTCAGCCATGTTTCCTAATCAAAGATTTTTCATTTCCTATCACCTTTCTCTGTGCAGGAGATTGAAGGATGATGTTCAGCCATGTTTCCTAATCAAAGATTTTTCATTTCCTATCACCTTTCTCTGTGCAGGAGATTGAACCTAGGGTCTTCCACATGCTATGCAAACATTTGCCACTGAGCTACATTCCCCCTTAGCCCCAGTAAACTTCTCAGAGGCTTCCAGGGACAAGGAAAACCTGATTCCAGGCTCTCTATAGTGGATTCACAATGCCACAGGTTTATAATGTAGACAGGAATTCACAGAGGCAGAAGCCCACATAGAAGCCTAAGAAGACTTTTCTACTTCCAGAAACAGGCAGAATTTGGGGGAGGGGGCTCAATGTGGAGGTAAGTAACTGATGGAGAATCCATGGTATCTGTGTGGTATGTCCTAGAAAGGGGACAACCTAATAACCCATCAAGATTTGCCAAAAGTATAGCATGTCTCCAAAACTTCTATTACAAAAGTTTTCAAATACTCAGCAAACATGACATAGTTTTACATTAAATATCCGTATAGTTATTACCTAGATACTACCATTAGCTTTTCATTATAGTTTTTAAAAGTCATTTATTATTCATCAAATATTCATCTGTTTAGTAAACCATCTTAGTTTTAAAATCCATTTCAGAGTAATTTGCACACATCAGTGCACTTCCCTCTAAATTCTTTGTATGCACACTGAGCAGAATTGAGACAGACCTCTACAGAATGTGCCATCATAGCCAAGTATTCCTCTGACAATAAGGCAACTTAGCATCCCAGATGCAGGAAATGTTCACTTCTTTCTCTGACTTCTGCCTAAGCACAGTACCCTATGTTAAAGTATCTGTGTCATCTATAAGAAGAGAGAAACAGTTTTGATCACAAGTGAAAGCTGACCCAGTGCTCAGTCTGCATAAACAGACTACCCTATAAGGAGATTAGAATCTGTTTAGAGAGAAAGGAGGGGAATGGGATGGGTTGGAGGAAAGAAGGAAGGAAGAAGAGAATGTAACTGTATTTTAAGTAAATAGAAATTTGAAAAACATTCACTCCTGATTTGGCTCCAAAATAAAATGATTCCAATAGAGGTGATATAACAGCAGCAGCAGCAGCAGCAGCAGCAGCAGCAGCAGCAGCAGCAGCAGCAGCAGCAGCAGCAGCAGCAGCAGCAGCAGCAGCAGCAGCAGCAGATTTTTCTAGAACTTAAAACTATGAGACTGGATGGTAACATGCAATTATACTGTTGTTTAATTCACAACCGTACTTGCAATGCCACTATTTAAAATACTTGTTAAGGAGACTTCTTAAGCAGATGCCTAACATTTACATTTGTTAAGTGACTCAGAGTAAACAGAAAAGGACACATTAACTTAAAAGACTACTAAAAGTGTTAATAATGGTAGAACTTATAACTGGACTCATGACAGAGATGGACAGATGTGGAGAAGGTTGTATCTGCATGGAACATGGTTAACTAGCTCTGAAATTGTCTAAGTTAGGCCACTGGCCCAATGTGTACAACGGGTCTAAAATATAGCATTGATCAATTGAACTCAAAGGAATGAAAAGAGCTTGTTGGAAGGTCAATAAGGTCTGTTTGCTGTGCGTGGGTGTGGCAGAGACTCTTTCACTTACTATTTCATTATGTTTATTGGCCACTCCTCCTGATACAGTTCTGACTTTCTTTTGGTATGAAAATGAGCCTTACTCTATAGTTTTTCTCTTGCAATAGGGATTGTGTGTAAATGCTCAGGACTAAGTCGCTAAACTGAAGTAAGAAAAAGTATGTCATCATTTGCCTTAGAAAGCCCAGGGCAAAGGCAGCAGTGTATTGGCTTGCCCCCAGAGTCACCTCCTTTTCTACAGTGAAAACAACCCAGTGAGGAATGATGCTTATGGGCTGAGACAATTTACTAATTTACTTGTTCCACAGGTCTGCTAGTGAGAAAAGCTAAACAATATTCCTATTAATTTTCAGGATTCGTATAACATGAATGGGATGTCTTGTCTCTTCATTTGGTTAATTACCAAGGCAAACATCATTTTCTCTTTACATGAAGCTCTAAGATGCTTTGAACCCAGCTAGGCTGCTAATCAAGTATTTTTTTTTCCCCATGGGAAGGAATTAGGAATCTTTCTGTGACACAAAAGTGAGCACCACGGCAATTGCTGTTGCTCTGCTACTGATCTCAGAGAGGAGGCTACTGGCAATCACCAACCATGGGAAGCAGCAATGGGATATGTGAAGGTCAAGCCATGTGATTCAAGAATATATATTGTAAACTCTAGATCAACTAAAAATAAAAATAGGAAGCATATGAAAATAAATGTTTAAAGTCAACCGAAAGAGCACAATTGGATCCTTTCTAAGGATAAAAACAAAAAGATAGGTCATCCAATGGTCTAGATTGGGACACATTTCATAACTACAAGTAAAAACTAAGTGATCTTTAAGAATTTCTTTCTATTGATTTTTATTGTAACATTTATTATAGCTCTACATATATGGAGTCAGTGCACATCTAAATGCAAAACTTGTCTGTGAAATTATCAGTTACCAAATCATGGTGATTAATGACACACATAACAAAAACACATTAAAAAACCCAAACCACAAAACTACAGCAACAACAACAACAACAACAACAACAACAACATCATCAACAACAACAGTGCTGTCTTGTATTAGGGAATAAGGTTATGCTGCTTTTCCTCCTGAATAGTTCTCAGTAATTATACAAAGACACTGAGATTCTCATTTGAGGCTCACTTGCAACTCAGTAGAAGTCAATAAGCACTCAGTGTGTGCCGCTTGTGTGATGTGCTCTTAAGATACAAAGTTCATGAAATGCATACAGCAATAAAACCCTTAGAACTTGGGCTTATTAAGATCATTTGCAGATAGGTTTGCATAAAAGAAGAGAGATAATTGAATTCACCTTTTGAAAATATAGCCATGGAGAAATACTCTCCTAGTCTCCTCATTCTGCTATAAGAAAATGTTATCTATTCAGTAGTTTATAAACATTAGACATGCATGTTCCACATTCCTGGGAACTGGGGAACCCAGGATCAGAGGGTAATGATTCAGTGTCTGGTTAGGAGGGTTTAATATAAAATGTCCCTAAAGGTTTAAGTATTACATTTTTGAGATGTGACTGGATGATAAAGGCAACAATGTCTTCAATATTCATTGATGAGTGCAATTTGACTGGCCTATTCAGGGTGGATACAGGAAGAAGTTGGTTGCCAGAGGGTATAGGGGAACCTGAAGCAAAGGACTATTGCTTCTGAGCTCTGCAAAATGTTGCCAAGAATGATGGAATAGCATAATTTTATGACAAAATGGTGTTTCTCTCAGAGCTCTGTACCTGGCAATATTGATTGTTGGGTTAGATATCTGGAGTCACACATAACACAATGCTGGTAAGTACTAGTTAAAAATCTCCCCATATCCCTAGTCCTTTTTGTGGACTCTCAAAGTCTCCTCTATGTTGGATCAGGTCAGTCAAATTTTCAACTTGATCACTGCTCTCAAGTTCTATATATTTAGGTATCCTATTTATAGTTTCAGAGACCCTGAAACTATGTGTGGTGTCGTGCTCAATTTATTTGAAGACTAACTTGAGCCATCTTGGGTCATACTTACAACTTCACTTGACTACCATGTGGAACTTGGTTTGGCTTCATTCACACATACAATGAAGAACAATGGTCTGCATAGTTTCATTCGCAAACACTGGCTTCTGATTTCCAGGTTCTCTTAGCATTTGAAACTGACTTCTCCTTTGGAAGATTAATTGTTTCTAAATCTACTTTCCTTAGCCTCTCACTAGTCACCAGGTTGTGTCTGTTTCCTGCTGTAAGTGAAGGTTCCAAGCACTGTCACTACTGTGTGCTGGATTACATGGTCTGAATCCTGATACAGTCGCTTGAGAACTACAGATACAATTTCACACCTTGTTCTCAGTCCCAGACCCTCCCATCCAGCATCTTAACCACTCAAATACTGTCACCTCTTATTTTCCTTTTGGAACCATTTATATTATCAGAATTCTGTCCCTGGATCTTTTCAAACCAATGGAGTCCTCTTCCAGATAACATGAACAATATCAATATGAGCATTTATTGAACATCTAACTCAGCAAATGCAAGGAAAGGTCTCCATTTTCTCCTTTTTCTGATAAAGGAAGGGCATGAATTTTCTCTTGTGAAGGTTGTATGAATCATAACCTGGTCTGCAGCTCGATGAGACCATCCCATTTCTGGTAGAGAGAGAGACTCAGCAGGAGAAGAGTTTCACAGTTGAATCATACCCAAATACACTTGCCATCACTAGTTTTTCCCAGGTTCTTCTCAGTCCCTTTACACTAGATATTCCTAAAAGCTCAAATCAGTTCTCCACCACATAAAGCCTTTTGTTAAAGTAGCGTATTACTTTGCCTGCGAACATAGAACTATCAATGCGAATAGGTATTGTATCTTTTTTTTTTTCATTTTTTATTAGGTATTTAGCTCACTTACATTTCCAATGCTATACCAAAAGTCCCCATATCCACCCACCCCCACTCTCCTGCCCACCCACTCCCCCTTTTTGGCCCTGGTGTTCCCCTGTACTGGGGCATATAAAGTTTGCAAGTCCAATGGGCCTCTCTTTCCAGTGATGGCCGACTAGGCCATCTTTTGATATATATGCAGCTAGAGTCAAGAGCTCCGGGGTACTGGTTAGTTCATAATGTTGTTCCACCTATAGGGTTGCAGATCCCTTTAGCTCCTTGGCTACTTTCTCTAGCTCCTCCATTTGGGAGCCCTATGATCCATCCATTAGCTGACTGTGAGCATCCACTTCTGTGTTTGCTAGGCCCCAGCATAGTCTCACAAGAGACAGCTACATCTGGGTCCTTTCAATAAAATCTTGCTAGTGTATGCAATGGTGTCAGCGTTTGGATGCTGATTATGGGGTGGATCCCTGGATATGGCAGTCTCTACATGGTCCATCCTTTCATCTCAGCTCCAAACTTTGTCTCTGTAACTCCTTCCATGGGTGTTTTGTTCCCAATTCTAAGGAGGGGCATAGTGTCCACACTTCAGTCTTCATTCTTCTTGAGTTTCATGTGTTTAGCAAATTATATCTTATATCTTGGGTATCCTAGGTTTGGGGCTAATATCCACTTATCAGTGAGTACATATTGTGTGAGTTTCTTTGTGAATGTGTTACCTCACTCAGGATGATGCCCTCCAGGTCCATCCATTTGGCTAGGAATTTCATAAATTCATTCTTTTTAATAGCTGAGTAGTACTCCATTGTGTAGATGTACCACATTTTCTGTATCCATTCCTCTGTTGAGGGGCATCTGGGTTCTTTCCAGCTTCTGGCTATTATAAATAAGGCTGCTATGAACATAGTGGAGCATGTGTCCTTCTTACCAGTTGGAGCATCTTCTGGATATATGCCCAAGAGAGGTATTGCTGGATCCTCCGGTAGTACTATGTCCAATTTTCTGAGGAACCGCCAGACTGATTTCCAGAGTGGTTGTACAATGCTGCACCCCCACCAACAATGGAGGAGTGTTCCTCTTTCTCCACATCCACGCCAGCATCTGCTGTCACCTGAATTTTTGATCTTAGCCATTCTGACTGGTGTGAGGTGGAATCTCAGGGTTGTTTTGATTTGCATTTCCCTGATGATTAAGGATGTTGAACATTTTTTCAGGTGCTTCTCTGCCATTCGGTATTCCTCAGGTGAGAATTCTTTGTTCAGTTCTGAGCCCCATTTTTTAATGGGGTTATTTGATTTTCTGAAGTCCACCTTCTTGAGTTCTTTATATATGTTGGATATTAGTCCCTTATTTGATTTAGGATAGGTAAAGATCCTTTCCCAATCTGTTGGTGGTCTTTTTGTCTTATTGACGGTGTCTTTTGCCTTGCAGAAACTTTGGAGTTTCATTAGGTCCCATTTGTCAATTCTTGATCTTACAGCACAAGCCATTGCTGTTCTGTTCAGGAATTTTTCCCCTGTGCCCATATCTTCAAGGCTTTTCCCCACTTTCTCCTCTATAAGTTTCAGTGTCTCTGGTTTTATGTGAAGTTCCTTGATCCACTTAGATTTGACCTTAGTACAAGGAGATAAGTATGGATCAATTCGCATTCTTCTATACGATAACAACCAGTTGTGCCAGCACCAATTGTTGAAAATGCTGTCTTTCTTCCACTGGATGGTTTTAGCTCCCTTGTTGAAGATCAAGTGACCATAGGTGTGTGGGTTCATTTCTGGGTCTTCAATTCTATTCCATTGGTCTACTTGTCTGTCTCTATACCAGTACCATGCAGTTTTTACCACAATTGCTCTGTAGTAAAGCTTTAGGTCTGGCATGGTGATTCCGCCAGAAGTTCTTTTATCCTTGAGAAGACTTTTTGCTATCCTAGGTTTTTTGTTATTCCAGAAAAATTTGCAAATTGCTCCTTCCAATTCGTTGAAGAATTGAGTTGGAATTTTGATGGGGATTGCATTGAATCTGTAGATTGCTTTTGGCAAGATAGCCATTTTTACAATGTTGATCCTGCCAATCCATGAGCATGGGAGATCTTTCCATCTTCTGAGATCTTCCTTAATTTCTTTCTTCAGAGATTTGAAGTTTTTATCATACAGATCTTTCACTTCCTTAGTTAGAGTCACGCCAAGATAGTTTATATTATTTGTGACTATTGAGAAGGGTGCTTTTTCCCTAATTTCTTTCTCAGACTGTTTTTTCTTTGTATAGAGAAAGGCCATTGACTTGTTTGAGTTAATTTTATATCCAGCTACTTCACCGAAGCTGTTTATCAGGTTTAGGAGTTCTCTGGTAGAATTTTTAGGGTCACTTATATATACTATCATATCATCTGCAAAAAGTGATATTTTGACTTCCTCCTTTTTGTATCCCCTTGATCTCCTTTTGTTGTCGAATTGCTCTGGCTAATACTTCAAGTACTATGTTGAAAAGGTAGGGAGAAAGTGGGCAGCCTTGTCTAGTCCCTGATTTTAGTGGGATTGCTTCCAGCTTCTCTCCATTTACTTTGATGTTGGCTACTGGTTTGCTGTAGATTGCTTTTATCATGTTTAGGTATGGGCCTTGAATTCCTGATCTTTCCAAAACTTTTATCATGAATGGGTGTTGGATCTTGTCAAATGCTTTTTCTGCATCTAACGAGATGATCATGTGGTTTTTGTCTTTGAGTTTGTTCATATAATGGATTACATTGATGGATTTTCGTATATTAAACCATCCCTGCATCCCTGGAATAAAACCTACTTGGTCAGGATGGATGATTGCTTTAATGTGTTCTTGGATTCGGTTAGCGAGAATTTTATTGAGGATTTTTGCATAGATATTCATAAGAGAAATTGGTCTGAAGTTCTCTATCTTTGTTGGATCTTTCTGTGGTTTAGGTATCAGAGTAATAGTGGCTTCATAAAATGAGTTGGGTAGAGTACCTTCTACTTCTATTTTGTGAAATAGTTTGTGCAGAACTGGAATTAGATCTTCTTTGAAGGTCTGATAGAACTCTGCACTAAACCCATCTGGTCCTGGGCTTTTTTTGGTTGGGAGACTATTAATAACTGCTTCTATTTCTCTAGGTGATATGGGACTGTTTAGATGATCAACTTGATCCTGATTCAACTTTGGTACCTGGTATCTGTCCAGAAATTTGTCCATTTCGTCCAGGTTTTCCAGTTTTGTTGAGTATAGCCTTTTGTAGAAGGATCTGATGGTGTTTTGGATTTCTTCAGGATCTGTTGTTATGTCTCCCTTTTCATTTCTGATTTTGTTAATTAGGATTTTGTCCCTGTGCCCTTTAGTGAGTCTAGCTAAGGGTTTATCTATCTTGTTGATTTTCTCAAAGAACCAACTCCTCGTTTGGTTAATTCTTTGAATAGTTCTTTTTGTTTCCACTTGGTTGATTTCACCCCTGGGTTTGATTATTTCCTGCTGTCTACTCCTCTTGGGTGAATTTGCTTCCTTTTTTTGTAGGGCTTTTAGATGTGTTGTCAAGCTGCTAGTATGTGCTGTCTCCCGTTTCTTCTTGGAGGCACTCAGAGCTATGAGTTTCCCTCTTAGAAATGCTTTCATTGTGTCCCATAGGTTTGGGTACGTTGTGGCTTCATTTTCATTAAACTCTAAAAAGTCTTTAATTTCTTTCTTTATTCCTTCCTTGACCAAGGTATCATTGAGAAGAGTGTTATTCAGTTTCCACGTGAATGTTGGCTTTCCATAATTTATGTTGTTATTGAAGATCAGTCTTAGGCCATGGTGGTCTGATAGGATACATGGGACAATTTCAATATTTTTGTATCTATTGAGGCCTGTTTTGTGACCAATTATATGGTCAGTTTTGGAGAAGGTCCCGTGAGGTGCTGAGAAGAAGGTATATCCTTTTGTTTTAGGATAAAATGTTCTGTAGATATCTGTCAGGTCCATTTGTTTCATAACTTCTGTTAGTTTCACTGTGTCCCTGTTTAGTTTCTGTTTCCACGATCTGTCCTTTGAAGAAAGTGGTGTGTTGAAGTCTCCCACTATTATTGTGTGAGGTGCAATGTATGCTTTGATCTTTACTAAAGTGTCTCTAATGAATGTGGCTGCCCTTGCATTTGGTGCGTAGATATTCAGAATTGAGAGTTCCTCTTGGAGGATTTTACCTTCGATGAGTATGAAGTGTCCCTCCTTGTCTTTTTTGATAACTTTGGGTTGGAAGTCGATTTTATCCGATATTAAAATGGCTACTCCAGCTTGTTTCTTCAGTCCATTTGCTTGGAAAATTGTTTTCCAGCTTTTCACTCTGAGGTAGTGTGTGTCTTTTCCCCTGAGATGGGTTTCCTGTAAGCAGCAGAATGTTGGGTCCTGTTTGTGTAGCCAGTCTGTTAGTCTATGTCTTTTTATTGGGGAATTGAGTCCATTGATATTAAGAGATATTAAGGAAAAGTAATTGTTGCTTCCTTTTATTTTTGTTGTTAGAGTTGGCATTCTGTTCTTGTGGCTGTCTTCTTTTTGGTTTGTTGAATGATTACTTTCTTGGTTGTTCTAGGGCGTGATTTCCGTCCTTGTATTGCTTCTTTTCTGTTATTATCCTTTGAAGGGCTGGATTTGTGGAAAGATATAGTGTGAATTTGTTTTTGTCGTGGAATACTTTGGTTTCTCCATCTATGGTAATTGAGAGTTTGGCCGGGTATAGTAGCCTGGGCTGGCATTTGTGTTCTCTTAGTGTCTGTATAACATCTGTCCAGGCTCTTCTGGCTTTCATAGTCTCTGATGAAAAGTCTGGTGTAATTCTGATAGGCCTTCCTTTATATGTTACTTGACCTTTCTCCCTTACTGCTTTTAATATTCTATCTTTATTTAGTGCATTTGTTGTTCTGATTATTATGTGTCGGGAGGAATTTCTTTTCTGGTCCAGTCTATTTGGAGTTCTGTAGGCTTCTTGTATGATCATGGACATCTCTTTTTTTATGTTTGGGAAGTTTTCTTCTATTATTTTGTTGAAGATATTAGCTGGCCCTTTAAGTTGAAAATCTTCATTCTCATCAATTCCTATTATCCGTAGGTTTGGTCTTCTCATTGTGTCCTGGATTACCTGGATGTTTTGAGTTAGGATCCTTTTGCATTTTGTATTTTCTTTGACTGTTGTGTCGATGTTCTCTATGGAATCTTCTGCACCTGAGATTCTCTCTTCCATTTCTTGTATTCTGTTGCTGATGCTGGCATCTATGGTTCCAGATCTCTTTCCTAGGGTTTCTATCTCCAGCGTTGCCTCGCTTTGGGTTTTCTTTATTGTGTCTACTTCCCCTTTTAGTTCTAGTATGGTTTTGTTCATTTCCATCACCTGTTTGGATATGTTTTCCTGTTTTTCTTTAATGATTTCTACCTGTTTGGCTGTGTTTTCCTGCTTTTCTTTAAGGGCCTGTAACTCTTTAGCAGTGCTCTCCTGTAATTCTTTAAGTGACTTATGAAAGTCCTTCTTGATGTCCTCTATCATCATCATGAGAAATGTTTTTAAATCTGTGTCTAGATTTTCGGTTGTGTTGGGGTGCCCAGGACTAGGTGGGGTGGGAGTGCTGTGTTCTGATGATGGTGAGTGGTCTTGATTTCTGTTAGTAGGATTCTTACGTTTGCCTTTCGCCATCTGGTAATCTCTGAAGCTAGCTGTTTTAGTTGTCACTGTTAAGAGCTTGTTCTTCAGGTGACTCTGTTAGCCTCTATAAGCAGACCTGGAGGGTAGCACTCTCCTTAGTTTCAGTGGGCAGAGTATTCTCTGCAGGCAAGCTCTCTTCTTGCAGGGCAGGTACCCAGATATCTGGTGTTCGAACCAGACTCCTGGCAGAAGTTGTGTTCCACTCACTAGAGGTCTTAAGATCTCGTGTGGAATCCTGTGTGGGCCCTTGTGGGTGTCAGGCGACTCTGCTGTGAAGGTAGCCCGGGGCTCGAGTGGAGCGAAAGGGGTTTGTGCCCCAGATCAAGCCCGGGTAGCCTGCTTCCCTATGTACCGCAGTCTCAGGTTCCACACGATTGGATTGAGGCAGGCGCTATGTTCCACTCACCAGTTGTCTTAGGATCCCGTGGGGAGTCCCGTGTGGGCCCTTGCGGGTGTTGGGCAAGACTCTGCTGGCAAGGTAGCCCGGGGCTCGAGTCGAGCGGAAGGGACTTGTGCCCCAGATCAGGCCTGGGTAGCCTGCTTCCCTATGTACCGCAGTCTCAGGTCGGTATTGTATCTTCTTTGAATGTCAGTCTGTCTTTTGTCAAGTGAACTTTTAGGCATAAGCTATTAACTCAAACTAAGGAGATGCTTTTCTTATATATGTACATGTCAGGTATTATAGTCAGTAGCAGCATTCTTATTCATTCCTCAAAAGGCCTTGTATGGTATTTTCTCATTAACTTTACATTACCACTGAATGCCAAAAAGGCTGAGAAATTAACAGCTTTGGTGTGTCTCCAAAACAACAATGGAGGCAGTGAAACATAGAGATTCATTGCAGGGGTATGGGGAGGGCTTGTAAGTGTTGCTAAAATTGATTGCCTATTAATAAGTTTAACGTTGATCAGTAGGTTAGGACATGAGGAAAACAAAATAGGACACCATATATTATTTAGTGTAGTATTCCTTGGGCTAACAAACTACTCTCTGTTCTACTTTGCTTTCTATTGTTATAAACACTCTGGCCAAAAGCCATTTAGGAAACTAACGGCTTATGTGGTTTATATTTCTGTGTCATAGTTCATCATCGAGGGAAGTTAGGGCAGGAGCTCATAGTGGGAACCTGGAGGCAAGAACTGATAGAAAGATCATGAAGTAATTATGCTTCCTAGTTTATTCACCACAGGTTATTTAGTTTGCTTTCTTATATCATCAACGACCACCTGCTGAATAATGGCACGAACAGTGAAGTGAGAACTTCCACATCAATCATTAATCAAGAAAATGCCATAAATTGCTTTAATTATGTTCAGGTATGGGCCATGAATTCTTGATCTCTCCAATACTTTTAACATGAAGGGCTGTTGTATTTTGTCAAATGCTTTTTCTGCATCTAAGGAGATGATCATGTGATTTTTTTCTTTGCGCTTGTTTATATAATGGATTACGTTAATGGATTTTCATATATTGAGTCAGCCTTGCATCTCTGGGATGAAGCCTACTTGATTGTGGTGAATGATGGTTTTGATGTGCTCTTGGATTCGGTTTTCAAGAGTTTTATTGAGTATTTTTGCATCAATATTCATAAGCGAGATTGATCTGAAGTTCTCTTTTTTTGTTGGGTCCTTGTGTGGTTTAGGTATCAGAGTAATTGTGGCATCATAGAGCAAGTTAGTCAGTGTTCCTTCTCTTTCTATTTTATGGAATAGTTTGAGGAAAATTGGTATCAGGTCTTCTTTGAAGGCCTGGTAGAATTTGCACTAAATCCATCTGCCCCTGGGTTTGTTTGTTTGTTTGTTTGTTTTGGTTGGGAGATTTTTAATGACTTCTATTTACTTATGGGCTATGGGCCTGTTTAGATAGTTTACCTCCTCTTGAGTTAACTTTGGTATGTGGTATCTGTCTAGAAAATCATCCATTTCATCTAGATTTTCCAGGGTTTTTTGAGTATAGGCTTTTGTAGTAGGATCTGATGATTTTTTGAATTTCCTCTGTTTCTGTTTTTATGTCTCCCTTTTCATTTCTGATTTGTTAATTTGCATACTGCCTCTGGGCCCTTTAGTTAGTTTGACTAGGGGTTTATCTGTCTTGTTGATTCTCTCAAAGAACTAGCTTTTGGTTATGTTGATTCTTTGTATTATGGGATATAGAACTAAACCAAGAATTCACAACAGAGGAATCTTGAATGGCTGAGAAGGACCTAAAGAAATGTTCAAAGTCAGTAGTAATCAGAGAAATGCAAATCAAAATGACCCTGAGACACCACCTTACACCAATCAGAATGGCTAAGATCAAAACCTCAGGTGACAACACATGCTGGTGAGGATGTGGAGAAAGAGGAACACTTCTCCATTGCTGGTGGTATTGCAAACTGGTGCAATCACTTTGGAAATCAATCTGAAGTTCCTCAGCAAATTGGAAATAGATCTACCTGAAGACCCAGCAATACCACTCTTGGGAATATACTCAAATGATGCCCCACCCTGCCACAGGGGCACAGGTTCCACTATGTTCATAGCGGCCTTATTTGTGATAGCCAGAAGCTGGAAACAACTCAGGTGTCCCACGACAGAAGAATGGATACAGAAAATGTGGTTCATTTACACAATGGAATATTACTCAGCTATTAAGAACGAGGACGTGTAACTTTGGGGGTGACTCCCGAACTCCAGCAGAACTTGTACTAAATACTGCAGTGTCCCTTTATAAAAAGTCAGACTAAAACTGACAATTGTATAGCAAAGCCTGACATTTGTATATTTTGAAGTTTTTTCATAAATCATAGAAATTAGTATATGGCTGTAGTATATAATGAAAAGGTGTGTTTCATTAGTGCATTTGTTACTGCTGATCACTATAAAAATGTGAATCAGCTTTCCATTTCTTATGCAGGTCATGATAACTTGTAGAATAGAGTACAATCATTTGTGCTATGTTTTTAATTTTCTTTTTTCCATTTTCTTTTTTTAAATTTATTTATTTTTATTACATATTTTCCTCAATTACATTTCCAATGCTATCCCAAAAGTCCCCCATACCCTACCCTCCCCACTACCCTACAGCATCCTCTATTGAATCACCCTCAAAATTTCTTTTTGCCAAGTCCTAAGTTGATAGCTTAAAGTCAGAAGTAAAATTATAGTTTAAGTAGGACTTGGTATAAAGAAACACCCTCCCCCTTCCCCAAAGGGATACTGCAGTTCTATCACACACCCAGTAGGCACCACGGTGACGGTCAGAGCTAGACCTGACTAAGGTTTTATTCACACCAGTTCCCCAGTAAATGCCAATTTAACAAGAAAATTAGACATGTCACATGTTCAAAATGCTCATGGCAAACAATCATTTTGCATTCCTGCAAATAAAATTGTTTTATACTGTAAGCTGGAGGCGAGTGTAACTTATTTTTGTAATAAAGTTTTTATTTTTTTATGTGTCATTAATATAAATGTGTGTTAGTATAGAAAATCTTCTGGTTTAAAAACTTAGAATTGCACACATTTCAGTGTGTTCACTTGTACTTACATAATTTTAGAATAGTGGTTGCCAATAGCCTGTATGTTTCCCATTAATTGTTTTTTTTTCCTTTCTTTTTTTTTTGTTACCTTAATAAACCATTTTAGTATGTTGTATGCCAGTTACTGGGATATCTGGGGCATAGAGTGTAATTTAAAATTTGTCAATAAGTATTCATTGGAATAGATGTAAATGTGCCTTGCCGGTTACTGAAACCTACCTACAAAATGAGTATGGGGAGACAATGAAACTTTCTCCCACTGATTTTATATATTACCCTGTGCTTTTTAAAAGTACATCTCTCAAATATTAGTGTAAGTTTGAGGACTACACAAAACATGTACATTTCATTCTAACATACCGAGTATACTAGGTCATGGGAAGTGGGTCAGTTAATTGTAGCCTTCAGCAAAATCAAATCTCAGTGTAATCCGTGGTGCTGGCACTTCCCATGTCCAAGGAGTAAAATGATCCTATCTAAGAGGTCTATCTATTGGCACTTAACTGTCATACCATTTTTGATGGACACTGTCAAGGTCTTTTAGTTAATGCCTGGTTTTATTTGTTGGGATATTTGAACAGGTTTGTTAAACCTAACTGCATTGTCAAAGTTGAAAGACGAACACTTTTGTGAGTTCACAAATGTGTTCTTTAAGAAAATATTAAAGTTTGGAGCTCTTTCGGTTTCAAAGACTTGGCTTTTTTAATTTGGGGACGTGGGATGAAACCTTATGATTCAAAGGAAATTGTGAAGAATTGATGGTTATATTTAAGGGTAATGTAAATAGTGGTAATGAAATGTAGACTCAAGTGAAAATACTTGATAGTGTTCATTTTAATGACTTTGAATTTAAGCCATTATAATTACTTTTAAAATTAAATATAATTTGCACTGTTCAAAAAAAAAAAAGAACGAGGACATCCTGAGTTTTGTAGACAAATGGATGGAACTAAAAAGTGTCATCCTCACTGAGGTAACTCAGACCTAAAATGACATGCATGGTATGTAGTTACTAATGAGTGAATATTAGCAGAAAAAAAGTCTACAGAATATCCAAGATACAATCACAGAACTCAAAAAGGTCAAGAAGCAGAAGTGCCCAAGTGAGGAAGCCTCAGTCCCACTTGAAAGGGAGAACAAAGCAACCACAAGGGGGAATGGAGGGAAGTACCTGGATGAGGAGAGGGGAACCTGATCTGGTATTGGGTGGGGGAAAAGGACTGAAGTCCCGAGGGCCACCAGCAAGAATGGAAAAACAGGCAACCTCAGAGGAAGTTAGAATGCTGGGGGGCAGGGGGAAGACCCTCCAGAATGTACCAGAAACCTGGGAGGTGAATGGGAGGGACCTTAGATGAAATGCCTGACAGTAAGGAGAGGGAACTTATAGAGACCACCTCCAGCAGGAAGACAGATCATCAAGTGAGGGATGGGATTGCCATCCCACAGTCAAAACTCTGACACATAATTGTTCCTGTCTGAAAGAATTATGGGGATAGAAATGGAGAAGAGCCTGAGTATAAAACGTTCCAGCAATGCAGCTTAAGGGGAGGACTGAAGGCTTGACACTACTGAGGCTATGGAGTGCTCACAAAAGTGAACGTATCATGACTGCCCTCTGAAAGACCCAAAAGGGCAGCTGAAAGAGTCAGATGCAGGTATTTGCACCCAACCAATGGACAGAAGCTGCTGACCCCTGTGGTTGAATTAGGGAAAATCTGGAAGAAGCCGAGGAGGAGGGCGACCTTGTAGGAGGACCAACAGTCTCAATTAATCTGGATCCCCGAGAGATCTCACAGACACTGGATCACCAACTAAGCTGCATGCAGCAGCTTATGTGAGGCCTCCAACACACATACAGCAAAGGACTGCTGGGTCTGGGTTCAGTCATAGAAGACGCACCTAACCCTCAAGAGACTAGAGGCCCCAGGGAATTTAGAGGTCTGGTGTGATGGGGTGGAGGGGTGGGGATATTGTCATGAAGAAAGGGGCGGGGAGGAGGTATGGGATGTGTAACAGTCAGAGGGTAGAGGGGGAGGGGAAGAAAATCTGGAATGTTAAAAAAATAAAGAAAAAATAAATTATTCATAAAAATAAAGAAAAAAAAAGAATACGCTCCCTGCTGACCAATTTGATGAAGATATTTTTCTCAATTTTTTCTTTCCAGATGATTTGAGCTGTGTCTAGATGACAAATACCAGTCAGCATGGACCTCAAATACAAACTGACTTAACACAAGCCTCATTTTATTTCTTTCTCATGGTATAACAGGGACATTCAGTCTTAAGGGAGTAGAACTTGGCCTCCTGCACCCACTCATGTACTCAAGTCAACCGAGGCTTTGCCATCTTCAGTTCCAATTTTCCCTGATTAGTCTTGTAAGGAATGAGTGGCCTCATGAGGTAAAGCTGCCCACCGTGCTCTTGCCCCGAGCCACCACCATAGCTGCACTTGCCACGTGGTTCCATGTAACCATGGAAACCAAGCCATAGAATGTGTGTGCATGAGTGTGATAAGGTTGGAGTAAGGGCAGCTCGATGAAATAATGTTGGAATGCCTTAATTATGATTGGCTGAAATTAGCTTAAACACCCCCGATCTGGCCAAGGCAACTTACTCATTCCCAGAACCCAATAGAGATGCTATCGTGCTGAGCTGAGAGACAACCTGGACACCTGCCACCAAATGAGACAAGCCTGCATCGTACTGACCCAGTTCCAGCAGTACCCAAAAAGCAGAAGGAGACATCACAGGCCTTAACTGATGCACCGCCATCAAGCCAGGCTATGACATCGAGCTAGACCGGAGGTTAGTGAAGTAAGTGTGTGTTTGTGTGAACAAGTGTGATCTCATTTCACCATTTAACTGTTTATTGCTACTTAAGAATAAATAAGCTGTTATAACCTAGCCTCCGAGTCCTGGGATTCCTTCTTGCCTCTGTCTTTAATCCCAGTTCACAACAATTTCACGACAATCCTGATAAAATCAGAGAAGAGAAATGTACCCAGAACATCACACAAGAGAAGAACAAATAATCCAATCTAGAAGTAATTTCCTGGCAAGTCACGTCACCTTGTCTCTTCTAATTTGAAAGGAGTCCAGGTAACACGATTAGCCATGCAATACAGAACAGGATTCTTCTTGTGAAGCCAGAAGTCTCTACTGCCGTATTTCTACTCCATAAATGCTGATTAATTTCATTACTCTACAGAGAGCATACTGATTGTATCCAGATGGGGATGGTTTAAAAAATACCCATCTGTTGGATCTGGCCTGAAGCCATGTTCTCCAGGTAATGTGCATCTCCTTCAACAGAAATTAGAAATAAGTGATCATTGCATCTACTAAAATATATTGCTTTCCTTGTTGCCAAGGCTAGGTTTATTACATTAACTGGGCACCTGCCTTAGAGCTTGCTTTTGGTACCATTCTGAAATGGAATGTTGAGGGTGCCTGGAAAAGAAGTTGATTATGCATAGTATAGATTAGCTGATATGTTACCTCATATTTATAGTCTTAATGGTTTATTTGGAGATGGGCCATTTGGGAAATCTTTTGAGTCAGATTTCTAAGGATGGAGCTTACACTATCTTTGTCATCTTAGTGACATCTTGACACCATTCCACCATGATCGGTCCATCAGCTCTTAGCTACAGGTTCCTACAGTGAGTTCCTTCACTGATGTCCTTCAATGATGAACCGTGACACAGAAACAGAAGCCAAGTAAACCTTGCCTTTCTAAGTTGCTTTTTGCCAGAGTTTTAATCACGGCAATAGCAAGCAAAGTAGAACAGAGAGGGACTCACTAAATTGTTGCTGTAGTGAAGGCCTGTTCTCCCCACTTTCTCCCTATGATTTCCCTGCATACTTCAGTCCAATTTTCATGTGCTGGAAACATGTCATGCTTTTGGCAAAAGTTGATGGTGTATTGGGTTGTCCCATTTCTAGGACACACCACACTGGTTTCATCATCAATTCATTAGCCTCCCTTCCACACACATATATGTGATGGGGTGTCTCTTTGAATGTCTACATAGCAATAATAGGATCTTTCAGGCAGGTAGTAGATGCCCCTAGCATGAAGGAACATTTGTGATGTAACTCTGCTTTGCATATAAAAACTAAGATAGCACAATGAAATCATTCCTGACCTAGATGACACTGGAGCTTAGAAGTAAAACTGAGAAGGGCCTGCCACATTGAGATAAGCATTTCCTCAAAGATTTTCAAAAAGCCTAGAGGAGATTTCTTAATTTATACATACTTCACAGTATGCAAATATCGCCATTCACACACAGACTTGTGGAACAAGGTTTAACATTCATTAAGACTGCAATAATTCAGACAAGATGCTCTGATAGTAGAACTCTTACCCAGTCAGCCACTTCATTTCCAACACTCCATGGCCAATGAAACAGGTCTTCAAAGAGCTTATGTGAATTTTTCTTTTGGCCCTCAGAAATCTTTCCCTGCCTTAGCCTTCTTGAGTACATCTTTCTTTTTTCTTCTTTTTGAAGGGTTTGGGTATATAGAACTGGATCTAATGTCTCACATAAATTAAACAAGCACTTTGCCACTGGACCGTATCTCCAGACCTTTCATTACTTTCTAATTTGACATAGAGTCTCTTTAAGTTGATTAGGCTGGTCTTTAACTTGATTGTGGTGTTTTTAATATATGGAAACAAGGACAATTTGCCAAAATATGTATTTAGATTACATATTCCTTCTAAATTCTAATATTGCATGGTGGAAGTCTTTCACACTAGAATACAACACATTTCTTCCTGTTTTTCGCCTCTTCCAAGATCTTACAGAAGTCCCAAGTGTAGAATCTGCCATGATTCCATACTGAAACATTCATTTTATTCAATTAAATACTTATCAAGAATTATTCAGGTGCTAGTGGGATGTGCACACAAAATCAAGCCTTGACATTTTGATTTACCTCTGCTAGCTTGGGGCAATGGTAAGAAGCAGGAAAAGAACTGACAAAGTAAGCATCTGCCATTGTATCAGTGAACTCTGGAGCTCTCACAGACAGCCTATGACTACAAGAACACAAATACTAGGTTTTTGGTTCCTTTTCCTAGGAAGAGAAAGATAGTTGAGTCCTACAAGCTTTCTGTAGATAAAACTATAATAGCACATAACACCTGCAAGTATTTGAGGATCATTGAATGGAGTTAAACCCCTTTTTTCTTTCTTCCCTCCACAAAGAAAAATAAGACTAACAAAACCTCAAGACTCTAACAACATCAAACTTCACTCAGCTCAGGGCATGAGATTAACTCTTTCTTTCTTGGTTGAAGTAGATTCTGCTAAATGCTTTCTAAAATTCAGAATTCTCTTTGTCAGGCAGGATTTTTCTTCTAAGCAAAGAAATCAGTCACATTGCATCCTATGGAGGAGTTGTATTAGTTGGTATCTATGTTACTCTAATAAAATACACTGGAAAAGACAGCTTAAGAAAGAATGGGTTTATTTTAGGCTCAAAGTTGAGGTATAGTGCATCATGTTATAGAAGTAGCAAAAGATTGAAGTAGTTAGTCACATCTAATTCACAATTGGAAGTAAAATAGCAATGAGCACGTTGCTACTGCACTTTCCAGTCTTCTTTTTACAGTCCAAGATCCCAGCCTAGAGAATGGGAACTCCCACAGTCTTCCTGCTTCAATTAATCCAATGAACATGATCATGCTTAGGCATTCCTAGGTGATATAAATATCATTACGTTACAATAAAGATTAATGATCACAAAAGTGTAACACTTAATGACTGGAGGTCAGCCCACCAAAGGCTGGATATCTACCAAGCCTTCTAAATACAGACTGTGGATGGGGTCATTAAGATCAGAGAGAATCTGTCTGCATTAATAGGCAAATGAACAAACCCTGGTTCTTATGAAAAGAATGTGATGCCACTGGAATGAGTACTCTCTAGAGGCTTTGACTCATGGTACAAAATAGACTTCATGTCCCAGTCTTCTTTGCAATTGTATATGGTCACATGATGATGTATAGCCAATTGAACAAGGAGTGGTGTGCATACCACCAAGACCACATCTCTTCATTCTTTTCCTCTCTACAACCAGAGGGCAGAGACTGTCAAAAGGCACATATTAGAATGAGTGGCATCTCCATCAGCCTGAGATCATAGTGATACAGATCCCTAACGGGATGAGGCAAAACTTTTGACAAAGTAATTGCTAACATCATTCTGAAGGTGAGCCAAGTATTTATTTGAAAGATCATTTGGCCCCTGCAGAAGTATTGGGTGTGGGCTAGGATACTGTGTGCATGGCTTGCTATTGCATTTAAAAACCTACAAGTTAGACAGATTTAGGTATGTCTAGTTAGCTTACAATCATGAGTAAAGGATTAGATATATATGAATGTTTTAAAATTTTAAAACACCCAAACTCAAATTTTTATATCAAAAATGGTAAAAATTACTTAGAGCAATGATGATCAATCTATGAAGTCTTTTCAGTTAAGTAAAGTGATCCATCTCTGAGGCAACATCAGAACAAGTCTTATACTTTCCATCCACAGTTGTTTCACCTAGGTATGGGAGACCTGCCTTTATCATGAGGTAGAGATGTATTTATTTTAGAAAAAGCCTTACATTCCTGACATGGAACAGAGTGAAATGCCATGGGGCAGAAAGACACTACAGAAGTTGTGAATGGACAAGTCATATCTTCTACTACTACTATTCTAAAAAATAGATGTATTAAACCAGCTCCTAACAACTGCATGCTATATGTGTAGATGGTGCCACAGCATTCGGATAATAGGCAGCTATTGCCAAGTTGTTTATATGAAGAAATGATAATATCTTTCTTACAACTAGATAAACTATGGAAAGGAAAAAGGTGAAGTGCTGAAGTTGCTGAGATCTACAAGAAAATGAATTTGCTTCATGTAAAACTATGAGTAAAAAGAAATTCATGGTATTTTTATTTCTGTGTAAAAGTTAAATTCATCGTATTTGCCTAGTGATTAGTGCAGGTGGACAATGCATTTTGTTTGTATATGTATAGGAAAAAAATGATACAGAGATTGTTGGGAATTCTTTGTGATATTAGGAGTCCATTGAGGTTCTGTAAGTTACTTCCAAAGGGAGGGACTGATTCACCTCAGGCAGTGCTGCAAAGCTATATGCGATGTACTATACTAAGATCCTGGAAACCACAGTGAATCTATAGATATTACTGAACTCTAATCATTGATATAGAAAGGAAGGAGAGTTGTTGGGCTGGTTTGATGCAGAACATCCTTGTAAGGTATCTACATATGTGTAGCTATCATGTGTTCTTGAAGGAAGAGCAGACTCATTTGCCCAGCCTGAGGAATCATCTTAGAACAAGAGAGGGCTGCCAAACTATAAAACTCAATTTATTCACCAACACAGAGATCCTTCCAACAATCTTACTCTAAGTGCGGCAGCTATCTACTTTCCCTCATGATATCTAAGAGACCTGGGAAGACTGTGATGTTCATCTGTGTTATGATTCCGTCACTTTCAGAACTCAACCTTGGGCTAGTTTTCCTAAGCCTTCACTGTTTAGTGGTGGGAAATAAATAATACCTATCTTCAAGGTAGTTCTAGCAGCTTCATCTTCCGTGCAATCCAGGAAGACGAGAGCTGAAATGTCTTTGCTCCATCAGACTCTGCAGCAGTTATAAACAGCCATTACACTCCAGTTCCTTCATGTCACTGGAGCCTTCTATGGGGCATCAAGTCATTCTGAATCAGGACTTCCATAGCATGTAGGTTTAAACAACTGCAGTTAAGAATTTACAGCTCCATTAGGTCCCATTTGTCAATTCTCGATCTTACAGCACAAGCCATTGCTGTTCTGTTCAGGAATTTTTCCCCTGTGCCCATATCTTCAAGGCTTTTCCCCACTTTCTCCTCTATAAGTTTCAGTGTCTCTGGTTTTATGTGAAGTTCTTTGATCCATTTAGATTTGACCTTAGTACAAGGAGATAGGTATGGATCGATTCGCATTCTTCTACATGATAACAACCAGTTGTGCCAGCACCATTTGTTGAAAATGCTGTCTTTCTTCCACTGGATGGTTTTAGCTCCCTTGTCGAAGATCAAGTGACCATAGGTGTGTGGGTTCATTTCTGGGTCTTCAATTCTATTCCATTGGTCTACTTGTCTGTCTCTATACCAGTACCATGCAGTTTTTACCACAATTGCTCTGTAGTAAAGCTTTAGGTCCGGCATGGTGATTCCACCAGAGGTTCTTTTATCCTTGAGAAGAGTTTTTGCTATCCTAGGTTTTTTGTTATTCCAGATGAATTTGCAAATTGCTCCTTCTAATTCGTTGAAGAATTGTGTTGGAATTTTGATGGGGATTGCATTGAATCTGTAGATTGCTTTTGGCAAGATAGCCATTTTTACAATATTGATCCTGCCAATCCATGAGCATGGGAGATCTTTCCATCTTCTGAGATCTTCTTTAATTTCTTTCTTCAGAGACTTGAAGTTTTTATCATACAGATCTTTCACTTCCTTAGTTAGAGTCACGCCGAGATATTTTATATTATTTGTGACTATTGAGAAGGGTGTTGTTTCCCTAATTTCTTTCTCAGCCTGTTTATTCTTTGTGTAGAGAAAGGCCATTGACTTGTTTGAGTTAATTTTATATCCAGCTACTTCACCGAAGCTGTTTATCAGGTTTAGGAGTTCTCTGGTGGAATTTTTAGGGTCACTTATATATACTATCATATCATCTGCAAAAAGTGATATTTTGACTTCCTCCTTTCCAATTTGTATCCCCTTGATCTCCTTTTGTTGTCGAATTGCTCTGGCTAATACTTCAAGTACTATGTTGAAAAGGTAGGGAGAAAGTGGGCAGCCTTGTCTAGTCCCTGATTTTAGTGGGATTGCTTCCAGCTTCTCTCCATTTACTTTGATGTTGGCTACTAATGAAACTCCAAAGTTTCTGCAAGGCAAAAGACACCGTCAATAAGACAAAGAGACCACCAACAGATTGGGAAAGGATCTTTACCTATCCTAAATCAGATAGGGGACTAATATCCAACATATATAAAGAACTCAAGAAGGTGGACTTCAGAAAATCAAACAACCCCATTAAAAAATGGGGCTCAGAACTGAACAAAGAATTCTCACCTGAGGAATACCGAATGGCAGAGAAGCACCTGAAAAAATGTTCAACATCCTTAATCATCAGGGAAATGCAAATCAAAACAACCCTGAGATTCCACCTCACACCAGTCAGAATGTCTAAGATCAAAAATTCAGGTGACAGCAGATGCTGGCGAGGATGTGGAGAAAGAGGAACACTCCTCCATTGTTGGTGGGATTGCAGGCTTGTACAACCACTCTGGAAATCTGTCTGGCGGTTCCTCAGAAAATTGGACATAGTACTACCGGAGGATCCAGCAATACCTCTCCTGGGCATATATCCAGAAGATGCCCCAACGGGTAAGAAGGACACATGCTCCACTATGTTCATAGCAGCCTTATTTATAATAGCCAGAAGCTGGAAAGAACCCAGATGCCCCTCAACAGAGGAATGGATACAGAAAATGTGGTACATCTACACAATGGAGTACTACTCAGCTATTAAAAAGAATGAATTTATGAAATTCCTAGCCAAATGGATGGACCTGGAGGGCATCATCCTGAGTGAGGTAACACATTCACAAAGGAACTCACACAATATGTACTCACTGATAAGTGGATATTAGCCCAAAACCTAGGATACCCAAGATATAAGATACAATTTCCTAAACACATGAAACTCAAGAAAAATGAAGACTGAAGTGTGGACACTATGCCCCTCCTTAGAAGTGGGAACAAAACACCCTTGGAAGGAGTTACAGAGACAAAGTTTGGAGCTGAGATTAAAGGGTGGACCATGTAGAGACTGCCTTATCCAGGGATCCACCCCATAATCAGCATCCAAACGCTGATACGATTGCATACACTAGCAAGATTTTATCGAAAGGACCCAGATGTAGCTGTCTCTTGTGAGACTATGCCGGGGCCTAGCAAACACAGAAGTGGATGCCCACAGTCAGCTAATGGATGGATCACAGGGCTCCCAATGGAGGAGCTAGAGAAAGTACCCAAGGAGCTAAAGGGATCTGCAACCCTATAGGTGGATCAACATTATGAACTAACCAGTACCCCGGAGCTCTTGACTCTAGCTGCATATGTATCAAAAGATGGCCTAGTCGGCCATCACTGGAAAGAGAGGCCCATTGGACACACAAACTTTATATGCCCCAGAACAGGGGAACGCCAGGGCCAAAAAGGGGGAGTGGGTGGGTAGGGGAGTGGGGGTGGGTGGGTATGGGGGACTTTTGGTATAGCATTGGAAATGTAAATGAGCTAAATACCTAATAAAAAATGGAAAGAAAAAAAATTCAAAAAAAAAATAAATAAGATAGGAGAAGAAAAAAAAAAAAAAAAAAGAATTTACAGCTCTGCAGAGCATTCCATGCATGGTTAGCATCTCATTTCCCTTAAAATGTGACTCTCTATGAGGAATAATATTACATTGCTCAAATTTTATCCATCAGCATTCAAATGGGAAACAGCTACTTTACGACCTTTAGAGTAAGGAGCCCGAGCTTCCACAGACTGCAAGAACTGGTGAGTAAAAGTGGGAACACTGACCCGCAGTAACTCCAGGCTGGCACAGATTCACAAGCATAAGCCTATAAGCATTGTGTTTCTTGGATTCTCTAACCAAGTTTCATGAGCTCTCTCTGCTGGGGCAGTGGAGCAAGTAGACCTTGTGGGGTTTGCTGAGAAGCTGCCTACAATCACACATTTGATCATAGTTTCACCCAGTCTCTCCCAGCTACCTTCAGAAAGCCACATTGCTTGAGTTGGGATGTTGGAGAAGTAAGACAAAAAGCTTCACCTCTGTGGCACCAAGAACCAAGCAAGAGGTGCTGATGACTGAAAGCTCTTTGGAGACTTCTCTGTGCCTTTCCTATGTCAGTTCTGCTTCTGGCCTTGATGTATGTAGTCAGTATTGCACACTGGGCTGGACTGGAAAGAATGGAGCTTATCCGGGTGGCTGAGTTCCACAGGATCTTATCAGCATGTGTACAGGAGAAATAGCCATCTCCAGAGAAAGTTTTCACCAAAGATGCTCTTTACTGGTGGTAGCTAGGGCTATCTAAACCTTAGGGAGTGGTAGAAGTTTGGGGGAGGTGAATGTAAGTTATTAGCTTGTGCTGAGAAGCTGGGGATGCTTCATTTGCATAAAGAGGAATTCGAGGTTATTGCTTGACTTGCCTTTAAAGGGAGAGAGGAAATTAAACCTGTAATTTGGCCACTAGGCTACATGACTCTTCAAGGTTGGCAGAGGTGGGGGTTGTAAGGCTTACTTGGGCTGGAACATGCAGGCCCAGAGCAGGGGGATAAACAGTCCTGCCTCTGCCAGTCTTAGGACAAGATTTTGAGGAGTAGACATGTAGACCTCATTCATGTCTTCACTCTTGCTCTGGATGGGCTCCCTAAGTAGTATGGCTTCCCAGCTCCACAGCAGTATGCTACAGTTGGAACTACCTTCCCTAAACTCATGTAGCAGTTTAACTCATGGGGGAACCTTTCAATGATGACTATGGAATGCACATTTCACTCTCCTGAAGATATAGATACCATTTCCACAGGAGTGATATGCCTCTTATAGAAGTGAGTTCTTATAGACCCCCCACTCTTCTCTGACATGCTCACTCACTAAATACTGCATTCTTTCATGTTTTGATACCTCTAGAAGGCCTTGTCAAATACTAGCATGTTACACTCAAACTTTTCAGCCTCCACAGCCATGGAAATAAATATCTCTATTTGTGTCACTGTGCCATAGCACTAGAAAACTGAAAGTAATAGTGGTTTTCTGTTATGACTATCTTATGGGAAAACACAGTGTTTTAGGTATGGCTACAAGCTCATAGCAGCAGAAGTGAGGGCCAAAAGTCAACAGTTCAGTTGCTACATTATTTCTTGGTGCAAGTATCACTTTGTCCTCACCGACCTGTGAGGTGCCACTGCTCCCTCTCTCACTTTGAATGTGTAAGATGTGTGTGAGGTGTGGGGCTCAGTTTTTTTCTGCTCAGAACACTGTCCGGTCATCCTTTATGAGGAAGCTTCCTACCTTATAGAAGCTCAGGCAGCTCCCACAGAGAAGTGAGAGGAGCCATTCAGCAGGTAGCAGTACCTGGTAGAAGTGTGAATGAGACCAGCTTAAATCTGCTGTTCCAGTGCCTTTAAACCTGCCATCCTAGTGACTTTAAATCTATTGTCTCTGTGCCTCCTGGTAGTTAGGATGCCCAAGAGAAACAAGTAGACAGATTTCCCAAACAAGCAGCAACCGTGTGAGAAAGAGCCCATCACTCCTGTTTTTCCCCATGACAGTTTACTTTGAAGCAATAAACAGTTCTGATAGAGTAGGGAAGCGCAAATAGACTGCAAAGCAAATACCAGCATGCTGCTCACACCACTTGTTTTAGGTTATATTTTCCCTGAGGTGTTAGTGCAGATTTTGACAAGAATCACTGAAATATTCTTAACTCCTTCATTGGAAGCATTTAGCAACAGACCTCTTGTAAGTAGGTGTAAGAACGTAAGGGGGGTGGGAAAGAAGACGTTTTGGGAACATACTGACCTGTGGTGTTTTTGTTGTTGTTGTTTGTTTCTTAGTTTTGTTTGTTTCTTTTTCATTTTACAAAAAAGGATTCCCGAGATGTTTAGAGACCCTGGGAAAGAAACCATCACTGGACAACTTCAGTTGATTTTAAATGTTAATGAGTTGAATGTTCCTGAAGATATGACCATCTAGCATATATTAGAGTTCCTTACTATTAATTAATTAGATATATTACACTGAAGAGATCAAAATAAAATAGAGACAAGACCACGGACAATTCATATTCACCTGTTTTTACCCAATGTTAAGTAATTCACCTGTACTGTCTAAATACACAATCATAATATATTTATATAGTTAAAAAAAAGAATCCATAAATTTGAGATACAGCAAGAGGGAGCACTGCATAGTAAGGGTTAAGGAGGGATGAAAGAGAATATGAAAAATGACATAATTACATTATAATCTCAAAAATTATTAGAAAAATATTTTGGGCTAAGGAACCATAAAAAGAATAACATTTTAAAATAAGGAGTTAAATAAAATTACAAACAGTATGTGTGTGCAGGAGGGTGTATGTGTGTGTTGGGCTGTGTCTACAGCATTCAGGTCAATATGAGACTTCCACAAAAGCATACATGTGGCTGTGAGATTCACAGTAGTACACACAAGTAATTTCAAGATGACTATGGACATCTTATTTCCCAGTGGATTTTTATCAATTTTCATCTTGTTGAACCAAGGGGTGCCATTATGAATAGATTGGAGTTTCACTATTGCTGCTACATGATTTGATCAAACACCCCATGGATGGGGTTGCTTCCCAAGAGGTGAGTCAAGATGTAGAAACTACAGAGGACTGAACTTCTCAGTGACCTGCAAGAAATACAGACACAGCTTCCTGGGTTTTTCTAGAAGCATCTTAGCTGCTCTGACCCTTCTGGTGGCGTCTGGCCTTCTTGTTTTGCAGCTCCTACAGTGTGAAGCTGTCATTGCTAAAGAAAATCATTAGACTGGAGAGTAAGGAAGGGGACAAGGCAATACAAATGCTACCAAGTGTCCTGTCCTGTTCTTGTTGAGATTGGGCAGTTCTTTTTAATTGAAAATCATTAGTTAATTTTCAAAGATATACAATTTTTGTTTAGGGAGATACTTGCCAGTAGTTTTACTTTATACAGAGGGCAGTGTATTGGGATGGTCTCATGCTTTTAGGCCAGGAATACGTTGGCAGCCTGGAAATCAAATGCAGTCCCTTGAAGAATGGGACTAAACCCACACCTCACCAGAGATGGAGATTATATAAGCTTAGGGAGGGATGGGCTTAGTAAATCATGTTGTTTTACATCCTTTTTAACATCCTGGGCTTAACAAGTTTTCTTCCAAGATGGAAGGTTTTAATCTTGGGCGGGGGGGGGGGCAGTTCTACAACAATCAGTATAATGTCTTATTGTCTTAGTTAGGATTTCGTTGCTGTGAAAAGACACCATAACTGGGAGAAGTCTTATTACAGACAACATTTATTTGGGGGCTGGTTTACAGTTTCAGAGTTTCAGTCAATTTTCATCATGGTGGGAAGCATGGCATCATGCTGGCAGACTTGGTGCTGGAGAAGCCAAGAGTTCTACATCTTGATCTGAAGCCAACCCGAAGACACACATTCTCCCACAAGGCCACACCTACTTGAATATTACCATACCTTTTAGTAATGCCACTCCCTGGGCCAAGTAAATTCAAATCATCACATTTATGATTTTAGCCATATTGTTCCACATGACAGAGCTTTTAGTGGTTGAATGGTAATTACAATGCATCAATATGTTTATGTGTATACTGACATATAGTATAGATCTTATATTATCTTCATCCATATTTCTGTAGATTTGTTATTCCCTGGCTGTTGTGAATAGTTAGTGGTATGGAAAGCATCAGAGTGTGCAGGGTCTCTTTGAGATACCGGTTTTAGGCCTCTTGTATATAAATCTAACCATCTGGTCATTCTGTGTATAATTATTTTACAAAGTCACATATTGTTTTCCATAATGGATACATTAATTTGCCTTCCCAGCAATAGTGTACAAGGCTCTATATTTGTCTCACACTTGCCAGTAGTGATTTTTTTCATACTAGCCATTGCACGCTGACAAAATCTCATCTCACTGTGCTTTGGATATGCACTGTCTCACTCTAACAGTGTTTGGCTGATTTACACACACATATTGGTCACTAGAATATCTTTTTTTCCCAGAAATACCTATTATGTCTATTACCAATTTTAAAAGTCTTAACTATTTTTGCTTTCCTTGCTGGCCATTTGGGTCATTGGAATTGCTCTTATATTCTGGATACATACCACATGGGAGATCTAGTCACCAAGCACTCCCTCCTACCTTGTAGTGGCTTCCTCACTGATTCTTCTGCATGCATAAGGATTTTATTTAGATATTGTCCTATCTGATTTTGCTTCTGCCTTTTGTACTCTATCTAATATTTTTACATATTTTTCCCTGTACTTTATCCTAACCAATTTAGATTTTCACTTCTCACATCACTCTTGAAATCCATCTTTATGTATGTTGAGAAATAGGAGGCTAGCTTCTTTCTTCTGTAAATGGCTGTTCAATTTCTGTGACACTATTGGCTAAGTAGACTATTCCCAGTACTGATTTTCAGCCTTTTTGTTGGTCTTTGTTCCACTGGGAAGATTTCATTTTAAGTCTTCTAATAAGCATTTTAGACAGGCCCATTTGGACTGATTCCTTTTGAAATATTTTAAAATTACTCTCTCTCTCTCTCTCTCTCTCTCTCTCTCTCTCTCTCTCTCTCTCTCTCTCTCTGTGTGTGTGTGTGTGTGTGTGTGTGTGTGTGTGTGATGGGGTGCATGCCACATGTAAATGTGGAGGTCAGAGGACAAGTTACAGGAATCAGTTCTCTCTTCACATTATGCAGAGTCCCAGGTACTGAACTCTGATCATATGGCCTGGCAACAGATGCCGAGCAAGTTTACTGGCTATGGATTGATTCCTGTAGGAGAAAATGCTATATCTATGTAATTTACAGAAAGCCTCTAGATAATTAGAAGTTTGTAAGGTTTAACTAACTATCAACTAGTGACTTTCTGGGCAGTTCAGTATGTTACATCTCCATCCAGATCAGACATAACTTAGATATTATTAATTTTAACAGTAACCAGAATCCTGCTGTTTCAGTTTTAGGTTTTTATAGGCCGCTGATTATGAGGGGTGGGTGTTCATGCCAAGGACCCTGAATCCGACTAACAGCTCTACCTAGTTCCCTAACAAATATGGCAATTTTTGATGTTTTTGTTAATCCATTTGTCATTTCTTTTTGTTATGCTGGTAACAAGTCTATGGTTGTATACATGCTAGGCAAACATCTGACTAATGAGTTATACTGACATTGCTAGTTTTCTAAATGTATTTCCCTATATTTTTATGGGTATTTCATATTGGTACATTTTGACAGGGTGCTCGGTAGCTCAGGACAAGCATCCTTTGTGTATCCATCAAAATAAAGTAAGGCATAAAAAACATTCAAAACATGGCCACACAGACAGTTCTGGGGAAAAAAAAATCAGTAGGTCCCAAGAATTCTTTTATTTTTCAAAGGGCATGAATTCAGAAAGTGAATTGAAGGAAAGAGGAGATGACAAGTTTAGGGAAAAGATGAGAGCGGAAGAGATTAAATAGAATACACTATATTTATACCAATATAAATATAGCAATTAATATATAACAAAATCATCTTTAAAGAAATCTCTCTTTGAGAGTAAGTAGGAACCCTGCATTTACCCCAAATAAAAGGAACATCTCTCTCCTAACCTTCCTGACTCTGTGTTTAATTTACCTGCTTGTCCTTGCTCTCAGGCTAGCTACTCCCTATAGCCTGCTGATGGTGTACTGTCTCAGGAATTGCATCCTGAGAAGAAAAGCCTCGAGACATTGTGATATTTCTCAGAAACAATCATAATTTCTTTCCTGAGATTTGAAGGACAGAAAACCATTTTGATAACTAGGCAATTAAGACTAATTTATCAAACCTTCGAACTACGGTTTGTCCTGACTTCAGGGTATTCTAGGACTGGAGCCTAGAACAACCTTCACTTAGAGAAACCAGAGACTTCACTCAGCAATTAATGAGAGCAGATTTTAGGAATCAAAAGGGTCAGGGATACCATGAGAACAAAGCCCACAGAATCAACTGACTGGAATTCATGGGGGCTTAAAGAGATCAGAATGCCTACAGGGGTCTGATCTTGGTCTTCTCTGTATGTCATGGCTGAGTAGCTTGGTGTTCTTGTGGAATTCCTAAAGGTGGAAGCTGGGGCTGTCTCTGACTTTTATTTTTGCCTGCTTTTTTTGAAACCCTTTTCCTCCTACTAGGTCACTATGTTCAGCCTTGAAGTGATGCTATATGCCTTGTCTTATTGTTGGTTGTTTGGTTGAGGTCCCTGTGAAGTGTGCTCTTTTCTGACAGGAGGCAGAGGCATGAGTGGATCTGGGAGGAAAAGGAGGTGAGAGGGAGCGGGTCAGAGGGGTAAGAAACTGAAGTCCAGAAGTAATATATGAGAGGAATTATTATTATCATCATCATCAATCATCATTATTAATTAGCTATGTCATCTGGGTGAACACCCCACGTGGGAGAAGCCACCAGTCGGCAGTCTCTGAATTAGGTTATAGAATGATGGTCCTTTGTGATGATTTCTGCCTTCTGATCAGTTAGTGGATCATCCTGTAAAGTTCTTTCTCTTCACTGCCTGCCTCTGGACTAATGTGTGCAGCAGGTAAAATGAGCCTTTGCATTACCAGATTAGTGTACTTCCTACTTTCATCTCTTTCATTCTCTATGTATTTTGTCTATATGTTGGTATCTTTCAAGCAACTACAGTAAGTTGTGAGCTCTAGTCTCTTTATAGTGAGGGCATAGCACATACAATCTTATTCTATCTACTTGTATTGTGGTAGCTCTTGCCTTACCCCTTTCCAGCCTTTTTTACCTACTCATCTCTCTCTACCTAGATCAGCTATTTTTGCTTCCAAATGTAAAAGAAGCAATTGGCATCTATTTCTGTGCCTGTTGTGTGTGCCTGTCTTATGCCACTTAACATCATTTGCTACAGAAAATGGACTCCTACTATAATTTGAATGCTATCTTTGTGCGGGGACCATGTTAATCTCCAAGCTCCACGTAAATGTTGCTAAAGTAATTTTGGAGTATAGTACTCTTTTGTTGGAAAACAAGGTAACTTTTGCCTTGTCTTGGAAAGTAGATCCAAAAGATGACATCAGTGTAATTTAGAAGAATATGAATAAGGATAACCAACTTCTTGGAGTCATTTTAAAGTGCTTATTATAGCCTGATTCTTGGGTCCAGAAAACAGTGAAGAATGGTCTGGACCAAGAAAAGCATAGGTAAACCTTCTTTATTAGAACACAGACTCAAAGCTCAGACAATAACTGGCTCATCAAAGGGAATGGGGTGCTCCACATGCACACACACACACACACACACACACACACACACACACACACACACACACTGCTGACAGTTCCAGTCCAAATTTTCTCATGCATTCATACTTTATAGTTCTGATTAGCCAATATGTAGGGTCAAGTGTAAACAACTATGGGTCAGCTTTGGTTATCAGGTAAGTCCCATGGTCAGGAGGCTGGCCTCATTGCTCTCTAGGTCTCTAGGGCTGTTGTTTTATCACCAGGGCTATGTGAACATCTGGGTCTATATATGGATTTATTGTTGAAAGCATAGCAAGTATGATCCTTGCAGGACCTCTGTCAGTGGCAGGTCTGCTTGATAGTGTATCTCAACCACTGCATCAATCACAACTTTCTCCCTATACTGACTCCAGATATGCTGTGGACTTTATCAGAATAATATCTATCTCCAGGTTCTTCTGAAATCCCATGCCTTTCCCTTACAGGCTTTATAATCTCTTCACAATGATCCTTTTAATATTCAATTGCAAAATGGGTTATTTTAACCATTTGGTTATTGTGTTTTCCTCTATCTTTGGGATGGTAATGAATTTAGTGAAGAAAAAAGGTACTGCATTTTCCGGTATCATTGATTTCTGCTATACCTTAACTTTTCTGATTTGTAAAACTGTCTAAGCTGCCCCCAGAGCTCCCTGGGACTAAACCACCAATCAAAGAAAACACATGGTTTCTCATGGCTCTAGCTGCATATGTAGCATGGCCGACTACAGTCATCAGTGGGAGGAGAGGCCTTTGGTCCGGTGAAGGTTCTATGCCCCAGTATAGGGGAATGCCCAGGGCCAGGAAGCAGGAGTGGGTGAGTTGAGGAGCAGGGGGAAGGGGGGGGGGAGGGAATAGGGGATTTTTAGAGGGGAAACTAGGAAATGTAAATAAAGAAAATAATTTTCAAAAAAGAAAAAAAATATATAGTTCAGTTCCATGCCAGAGCTCTGGAAACTCAGTTCTGGAAAAATCTGACTATCCATAAATTTCAAAGCACAGCTTCTCCTAATATACAAAGTATATTTGCTTAATGGTGGGGATATGTTCTTAGTTTCCACATTATCTGAACACTACTAGTTTCATACTTATGGAAACCTAAAAAGTACAACCCACTACATAACGACTATGTAGTATAAAGAGTTGAATATATAGTCTTTGAATTGATTGAAATGTCATTGTGCAGAGTTAGTAGAGTCTCTGTAAAAACATATCTTTGGTTTGCTGGGCAGTGGGACTATCAAGAGTTTTGGCAGCTGCCCAGGGAGGGGCTGCCTTGAAAGGCTGGTATCACAGACCTCAGCATGCGCTCTGGGCATGTACCAGCAACCTTCTACCCCGACCCTACTCTTCACAGCATAGAACACCAGTTTTAAGTATCTTGGAGTAAACTGCCATTTTGTGATTCTCAAATTAGAAATGACCAATGGTGCAAAGAGAGTAATCTTCTTCAAGTCATCGCGACAGACCCGTGCTTCCCAAGCTCCCCAGACCATCCACATCTGCCTTCACATCCAACCCGTACACCTGCTCTCATCTGAGAATTCCTTCACATTGTAGTCAGAAATCTACAAATGACCCAGAATGACTTTTCAGGACCTAATTAGTTGATATTTTTTTCCTTTCCATGGTAGGTGTGAAGACCTATGCTGGTTTGACATTACAGTAGGTGTGACTTAACGCCTGGTAGGTAAGAAGAGTAGTAAAATTAATCACAACACAATATTTGGGTCTAGAGGCAATATTTAGATATAGCCAAAATTGTGTACTTTCTACTTGATTTTCACCCGTGCCATTTTTCTCCATATGACAATTAACCAGGAAGAAAATATGATCTGAACATAAGCTGCCTCTGCTTTCTGACTAAACTCAATCCCTGGTAATGCCTGTGTTCAACCATGTTTCTCCTCCTTTTCCAGGCCCAGTGTACTACAGTGCCTGAATTGCCTTCAGCAGGGTTGTATGGCTGCACATTTATTTACATGTTCAGTGTTTCCAGATTAAAGCAGAGACACTTCTAGATAAATGAAAACATGTTTTATTTACAAGTCTGTACACTGTGTACACATAAAAATATACAAAAACAAAATACAAAATATTCAAGTGTTAAAATGTGTACAAACACGTCTAAAATGCGCTTCTTGGAAAACCTCAAGCCATTAATTAGTTTGAAGAGAACACATTTTGTTTTAAAAATTATCATACAAAAAAATTCCCAAAGCCTTTAAAAAACTTCACTGGTTTCCAGTGGAAAGATTCTATACATATTTATCTAGAGCCTAACAGGGGTGTATTGTAAACTTAGATTTTAATGCTACTGTTGCACTTGTTTTGTTGAAATCTATTTTCCCGACAACCAACAAATGTTTCTTCCTTTAATCTTATATAAGCCATGGATAATCAACAAACTCTTCAATTTTCAGAGCTATATCATGCTTCTGACTAATAATACACTTGAGGAATGGTTCTGTGAATGGTACCTTTCAATATTTTGGTTATTGTTTGTTAATATGGCCAAGATATGTAGAATATGAGTGTGTCTGTAGTGAGGGCAGAAGACTGACTTATTTTTCGCAGAAGGACATAAAATATTTACTTCCTTCTCTTAAAAAAATTAGTGTTTGCATAACTAAAATAAAATTTGTTGTAAAGCTCTCATTATAAAGATGACTGAAAAAGACAATAAAATCAACCATGTGTGTAGATAAGTATATATACAATTATATAACTATCTACATGCACACTTTTATGTTAAGAATAAGAATTCTTAAATGTCACTACCCTAACCTTGTAAAGAATATGCTGTTTCTTTTCTTATTGAAGGCTCCATTCATTTAACGAAACAAGAACTAAGAATTTGCATTTTATTTTCTTGAGCTGCTAGAGAACTGCTACACATTCACTGAGTATCTAAACATACCAAGAGACAGAAATGTGGAAAAATCTCACAATGGAAATGTCCTGATATAAAAAGTTTGCTGGAATGCAGGCATGATTTACCTAACTTAATTATGTCTAAACAGAGCTGCCTTGATCAGTCATGTAGCCATGGGGTAATATTTGACTATCAGAAAGTCAAACAGAAATTGGCAGTGTGATGGGACAGATCTGGAGACTATTCTACATGTATTCTAAGAAAATCTGGTGAAACTTGATCAAGCTGCCTATGTATACCAAAGTCTTTTATCACGTCATAACTTGTGGGAGACTGATTCTACTTGACGCACCCAAACAGTGCCCAATAAATCCAGACTATATGAGTATGGTGAGCTGGCAACACAGGCTGAACTCTGTTCCAACAGATGTATTGGTTCATAAACATAACAGAGTAAGCCAGGCCCTTTGACATTTGAGTCTAAAAAAAGTACTAATGACCACTGCAGCACTACTTTTGCTCAGATATTATAGCTCCAATGACAGAGGACTACTGAAAAGTCCATGTTGAGTGACTAAGGGACCAAGAGGTCAAGACACATGCAAAGTGCCATTTCTAAATCAAAACACCTTGAGCTCAGAGACCAGGTAAACACAGCAATTCAGATGTACTCAAGCCCCAAATTTGTCCATTAAATCACATCTTATATGCTTACAAGTAACTTGTGTTTGATTACCACTGTCTTTCCAGAATTTGCAACAGATAATGTGGCAGGCATAGTCAACCACATGGCCCTATTATTGCACTGAGTTGTCTGTAGTTAGCATGTTCATTATACACTACCACTTGCCTCATGTGAGCAGCTAGAGACACATATTCGAGAGAATCTTGGAGTGACTGAATTATCATTTTTGGACAACACTAGTATCTTTGTAATAGGAACAACAATAATAACAATAAGAAATAGAGATATTTTTCTCAAAACACAAAGGACTATGACATCTGTTAGTCTTCAGGGAACAAACAGCACCGGGTGGCTTTTGGTGCCACCATGAGGATCTAACCAGAGTCCTTTCACAGAAGAGGTCAGAAGGTTCTGGAAGAGCTAGAGTCAGATCCAGGAAAAAATGAGGTGGGAGGATAGTTAGTGTTGCTGTTTCACAGGTACTGTTGGGTCACTTAAGGATAGTAAATGTGGGGTGGAAGTATTTAATCACTATCTGGCAAAATATTGCCTGTTGGGACACATTTTGTTAATACAAGAAGCAGCCACCATATTAGCAATCATTGTGTGAGCATCTGCTAAGCTATTTAAACTTTGAAATACAAGAGTGACTAGCCAATAGCATATTCATATGTGTGCCATATTTTCTGAATATTTAACAGACTGATTCCCACAAGTCTTTAGGGCCATAATAAATTCAAAAAATTAATTACATTTCCTTTATGCTCTTCAGATTCCTTGTAACCCCGTGTAAAACTGAGAGAAACCTTTTAAAAATACATGTGCAAAAACAGAATGATATTTAACAACCTTTGATGTGTTTTGTGGAGCTTTCGAATTTGAATATTTACACTGACCTCAATAAGTTATTCTTTAATCAAGTTCTCAGGCCATCTAAGGGCATTGTCATGGATACTAATTATGCCTCTAAGTGAATCCTATTCCAGGCTATAAAAAGAAACTTACTGGTTATGATCATTTAAAATTGCAAAAGCTGGAAGATCTAGAAAGCTCCAAGGACCACTGGAGAAAATTCATACAACATGAACAATGCCTCCTCTAGAGTTACCGAGATGATTAGACATGTCAGCATGGTGACAAGGTTGAACTCTCATGAGATTACATGGTTGGACCAGGCTAAGCAGAAGATGATACTCTGTCACTCAGAATGGGATGCCAGCAGATTATCTCATAACTGAAAGCTCAAGTTCTCTCACTTCACTGCTGTAGCAAGCCACTGAGGACATCTGCAGTCCTGCTTGAGCTCTGCAGGGGGCAATACCCAAACAAAAACTGGTGGTCTCTGAAAACCTTGCTTCCTCAGGAAGTAATCAGTAGAGCATTCCAGAACAAACATAGTGAAACATTTTTTTCCCCCACAATACTTTGAAAGCCACACATTTTGCAAGGGGTAGGCTGGTACATTTAATTAAACTGATATCGTCATTTTCAAAAAGTTTTAACTTAATTGTTAAAAAACAATTTTGTGGTTCCATCACATTCTTAACATAAAACATGCCTGCAAAAACAAAGGTGGATTTCTAGCTGTTTATGCTTAAAACTGAACAACATTCAGAGCAAGGAGATCAAGTTTGTGATAGTTGAGAAAAGCCTACAAGAGCTTCCAATAGAAGTGACAGGGAAGTGTGCATCCCACGCAGCTCAGAGTGCATGCTTCCAAGCTATTCTTTATAGCTTGAAAGGAACAAGGGTGTCCCCGGGCTGACCTGCAAGGATGCTACTGCCCAGTAAGTCACTGGCTATCTGAGAGCTACAGAGTGATTGGAAAGCTAGGAATATAATGTTGAAAAGCCAGGTTAGGGACACCTGACCAGTCATAACCCTGCATACACCACCTGTACCACCTGTGTGTGCTACATGTTGTTGGCTAGGTAGAGTATGCTGCAGGCAGACAAAGGTGCTGTTCTTCACTGTTGGCAGATGTTTCGTTTGACTTCTTAGATTGTGTGGTAGGGATGGTTTGTACTTTTGTAAGTGTAGCTTGGTTCTCAGCTGTAACATTCAGAGAACACTGGGAAGCAAAACTGCGAAGCTGTTGTTGAAAATCCTGTGCCTGACAGTATATGTGAAGAAACGTCAAACACATCTGAGTGAGAAATCAGACATTCATCACAGATTCTAGGACGCATAATGAGAAATGGAGGTATACGTGACTGCTAGTTACAGGACCTCAACTTGGATATTTCTAGATGGAAACTGTATCATCAGTAGTATCATCCCAACTTGTGGCTGGAACCAACTGTGATAAAAAGTATCCCTGCTGTAGAGGTTAACATGTTTAGAGGTATCATGCCCATGAGTAAAAATCTGTTTTCTATACATCTTATTTTGGCTTCTTTCTTGTGTGGTTTTAAAGTTTCATTTCTATATTCATAGCAGTAATAGTTACCCAATGGCTTAGACTAGAAAGAATTCTCATGGGCACTAAGTTACAGTTAAAGACAATACATTGTCTAAATCTATCTTCAAGTATTTTGTGTGTGTGTGTGTGTGTGTGTGTGTGTGTGTGTGTGACTTTGAGGACAACAGTAGTACCTTATTGCACATCAGTTCCCAAGAGTTCCATTTTAAGAGTGTGTATTGTTGGGGCTGGTTACTGGACACCGAAGGGTCTGGAAGCCTGGCAAGACTACCTTGCCCTTGTGATGCAAGTCTGCCTGGGTGCCAGTGTTAAGGCGCTGCACCAGTAGCTTTTCATAGAGCAGTGGGTGGTAGGCCCCCAAGGTGCAGGCTGCGTCGTAGTACAGCTCATGGTAGTGGCAAAGCTCTGTCTGTCGAACAGATGGGATGTACTCATACACGTGCACCTCTTTACACATGGACATCATGATGAGGATTCCTGACAAGGAAGGAAATGAAAATACAGTAAGTAATTCCAAGTAAGGGTAGAATTTTTTGTTTTATTGGCTTTTATTTATTTACTTATTCATTTTGGTCCTAGAATAGTGGTGACTTACAGGAACGACTGTGGTGAGATACACATCCTTTACATTTGCAGTGTTACAGCTTCCATTATGAAGAGTGGCTAATGGTGAATGACTATATAAAGGTATAGTACTGCATGTATCCATTCACTTGTTCAGTTATTACTGGAGGCCTAAAACTGACCCACAAAGATAAAACTGAATATTGGGGGGACTTTGCTCCAATGTGTAACTTATAATGTCCACTTTGCTCTCTTGTGTTACAGTAGACTGTTATGGCACATAACAAATGGCACAAAAATCTGAATATCAAAGTTTATTAGAAACTGAATATAAACTATTCTTCAGATGGTTCTAAAACAGAACCCTATAGTAAAACAGCTCTACAGGAAGATTGAAATACCATGAATCCTATTAGATCACCATGGCCTAAGGTTGGTCTTCAAGGACAGCAAAAACTACAGAAAGCCCCCACACAAGTGGAAACTGAATAACTCTTTAATGATAACTTGGTAAGGGTAGAAATAAAGAAAGAAATTAAAGACTTCCTGAAATTTAATGAAAATGTTGACACATCATACCCAAACTAATGAGACACAACAAAAGCAGTGCTAAGAGGAAATTTCATAGCACTAAGTGCCTTGGTAAAGAAACTGGAGAGATCTTACACTGACAACTTAACAGCACACATGAGAGCTCTAGAACAAAAAAGAAGCAAACTCAACCAAGAGGAGCAGAAGGCAGGAAATAGTCAAACTCAGGGCTGAAATCAACCAAATAGAAACAAAGATAACAATACAAAGAATCAATAAAACCAGAAGCTGGTTCTTTGAGAGAATCAACAAGATATATAAAGCTCTAGCCAAACTAACTGAAGGACCCAGAGGCAGTATACAAATTAACAAAATCAGAAATGAAAAGGGAGACATAGCAACAGAAACAGGAAATTCAAAAAAATCATCAGATCCTACTACAAAAACCTATACTAAAAAAAAAAAAAAGACCTGGAAAATCTAGATGAAATGGATGATTTTCTAGACAGATACCATATACCAAAGTTAAATCAAGAGCAGGTAAACTATCTAAATAGGCCCATGTCCCATAAGGAAATAGAAGAAGTCATTAAAAATCTCCCAACCAAAAAAAGCCCAGGGGCAGATGGATTTATTGCAGAATTTTACCAGACTTTCGAAGAAGACCTGATACCAATTTTCCTCTCAAACTATTCCATAAAATAGAAACAAAAGGAACACTACATAACTCATTCTATGAAGCCATAATTACTCGGATACCTAAACTACACCAGGACCCAACCAAAAAAGAGAACTGTAGACTAATCTCACTTATGAATATAGATGCAGAAATACTCAATAAAATTCTTGCAAACCAAATCCAAGAACACATCAAGACCATCATTCACCACGATCAAGTAGGCTTCATCCCAGAGATGCAAGGTTAGTTTAATATATGAAAACTCATTGATGTAATCTACCATATAAACAAACTCAAAGAAAAAAAAAATGATCATCTCCTTAGACGCCAAAAAAGCCTTTGACAAAATAGAACACCCCTTCCTGTTAAAAGTATTGGAGAGATCAGGAGTTCAAGGCCCATATCTAGACATAATAAAAGCAATTTAATTAAACCAACAGTCAATATCAAATAAAATGGAGACATAATTGAAGCAATCCATTGAATTTGGGGACAAGACAAGAATGCCCACTCTCCCCATATCTATTCAATATAGTACTCGAAGTGCTAGCTAGAACAATAAGACAACCGAAAGAGATCAAGGGGATACAAGTTGGTAAAGAAGAAATAAGGGTGTGACTATTTGCAGAGAATATGATATACATAAGTGACCCCAAATATTCTACCAGAGAACTTCTCCAGCTGATAAACAACTTCAGCAAAGTGGCTGGATATAAAATTAACTCAATAAATCAGTAGCCTTCCTTTATACAACTGATAAACAGGCTGTGAAAGAAATTAGGGAAACAACTCCCTTCACAATAGCTACAAATATTATAAATTTTCTTGGGGTATAAATTATCTCTAACCAAACAAGTGAAAAATCTGTATGACAATAAGTCTCTCAAGAAAGAAATCGAAGATCTCAGAAAATGGAGAGATCTCCACACTCACGGATTGGTAGAAATAACATGGTAAAAATGGCCATCCTATGAAAGTCAATCTACAGAGTCAATGCAATCCTCATCAAAATCCCAACACAATTCTTCAAAGACATGGAAAGAGCAAGTTTCATATACGCCTGGAAAGGCAAAAACCCAAAATAGGGAAAAAAATCCTAACAATATAACAACAGCTGGGGGAATCACCATCCCTGACCTCAATGTTTACTACAGAGCAATAGTGTTAAAAACTGCATGGTACTCGCACAGAGAGACACGTTGATCAATGGAATAGACCTGAAAGCCCAGAAATAAAACCACTTACTTACGGATACTTGATCTTTGACAAAGACGCCAAAAATATACAATGGCAAACAAAAAGCATCTTCAATGAATGGTGCTGGTCTAACTGACTGTCTGTTATGTAGAAAAATGAAAATAGAGCCATATTTGTCACCTTGCACAAAGCTCAAGTTCAAGTGGATCAAGGACCTTAACATAAAACCAGATACACAGAATCTAATAGAAGAGAAAGTGGAGAAGAGCCTTGAACTTATTGGCAAGGGGAAATTTCCTAAACAGAACGCCAATGGCTCATGCTCTAAGATTAAGAATTGGTAAATGGGACCTCATGAAACTGAAAAGCTTCTGTAAGGCAAAGGACATACTCAATAAGACAAACTGGCAACCTACAGATTGGGGAAAAATCTTCACTAACCCCACATCTGATAAAGGGCTAATATCCAAAATATATAAAGAACTCAAGAAGCTTATCACCAGAACAAGCAAACAAAAACATAAACAAACCAACAAGAAACAAAACAACTCAATAAAAAACTGGGGCGTAAAACTAACCTGACATTTCGCAACTGTGGAATTTTTTTTAATTAGGTGTTTTCCTCATTTACATTTCCAATGCTATCCAAAAAGTCCCCAATACACTCCCCCCCCCAACTCCCCTACCCACCCACTCCCACTTTTTGGCCCTGGCGTTCCCCTGTACTGGGGCATATAAAGTTTGCAAGTCCAATGGGCCTCTCTTTCCAGTGATGGCCGACTAGGCCATCTTCTGATACATATGCAGCTAGAGACACGAGCTCCAGGGGGTACTGGTTAGTTCATATTGTTGTTCCACCTATAGGGTTGCAGATCCCTTTAGCTCCTTGGTTACCTTCTATAGCTCCTCTATTGGGGGCCCTGTGATCCATCCAATAGCTGACTGTGAGCATCCACTTCTGTGTTTGCTAGGCCCCGGCATTGTCTCACAAGAGACAGCTATATCTGGATCCTTTCAGCAAAATCTTGCTAGTGTATGCAATGGTGTCAGCGTTTGGAAGCTGATTATGGGATGGATCCTTGGATATGGCAGTCTTTAGATGGTCCATCCTTTCTTTACAGCTCCAAACTTTATCTCTGTAACTGATTGTTTCCAATTCTAAGAAGGGGCAAAGTGTCCATACTTTGGTCTTTCTTTCTTCTTCAGTTTCATGTGTTTTGCAAATTGTATCTTATATCTCGGGTATACTAAGTTTCTGGGCTAATATCCACTTATATGCCAGGGCCAAAAAGTGGGAATGGGTGGGTAGGGGAGTGGGGGGGGGAGGATATGGGGGACTTTTGGGATAGCATTGGAAATGTAATTGAGGAAAATACGTAATAAAAAATATTAAAAAAAAAAGAATAGCTAAAATCAAAACCACAGGTGACAACACACGTTGGTGAGGATGTGGAGAAAGAGGAACACTCCTCCACTGCTGGTGGGATTGTAAGCTGGTATAACCACTCTGAAAATCAATCTGAAGGTTCCTCAGATATACCACTCTTGGGAATATATCCAAAAGATGCCCCACCATGCTACAGGGGCACATGTTTCACTGTGTTCATAGCAGCCTTATTTGTGATAGCCAGAAGTTGGAAACAACCCAGATGTCAGAAGAATGGATACAGAAAATGTGATTTATTTACACAGTGGAATACTACTCAGCTATTAAGAATGAGGACAACCTGAGTTTTGCAGGCAAATGATGGAACTAGAAAATATCATGCTGAGTGAGATAACTCAGACTCAAAAGGACATGCGCGGTATGTACTCACTAATTAGTGGATATTAGCCAAAAAAGTACAGAATACACAAGATTCAGTCCACGGAATTCAAAAAGGTCAACAAGCTGAAGTGTCCAAGCTAGGATGCCTCAGTCTCACTTGGGAGGGAGAAGAAAGCAATCACAAGTGTGAAGGGAGGGAGGGATGGACGGGGGGTGGTTAGTGGGGATGGGGGTGGAGAAGGGAACCTGATCTGGTATTGGGTGAGGGAAAAGGACTGAAACCCTGAGGGCCAGAAGAAAGAATGGGTACAGGAATCCTCGGGAGATAGGAGGTTGGGGTGAACCTCCGGAATGCACCAGAGACTTGGGAGGTGAGAGACTCTCAGGACTCAAAGGGAGGGGCCTTAGATGAAATGCCTGACAGTAGGGAGAGGGAACTTATAGAGCCCACCACCACCAGGAAGACAGAGCATCAAGTGAGGGATGGGGTTGCCATCCCACAGTCACAACTCTGACCCATAATTGTTCCTGTCTGAAAGAATTACGGGGATAGAAATGGAGAGGAGACTGAGGAAGAGAAGGCTCAGCAACAGGCCCAAAGAGGGATCCAGCTCAAGGGGAGGTCCAAAGGCCTGACATTATTACTGAGGCTATGGAGCACTCACATAAAGGGACCTATCATGACTGCCCTCTGAAAGACCCAACAAGCAGTTGAAAAAGTCAGATGTAGTACTGATGGTGACTGTTGGAAATGAGTATATATGCTCACAATGATCCCCTAACCATAAGGTTCAGGGTTTAAGGAATTAGCTTAAAGGAAAGGAAAAATTATGTCACATATAGAAATATTTTAATTATGTATCACTATTTGATTAGAGCAATGATTCATTGACATAATTGCTCCATGATATCAAAGGCTCTGGAAAAATAAAAATAATCAACAATAAAAAAGGCATAAAGAGAAGGTATATATCCTCATATCAAGGCTGAGTGAAAAAAAAACTAGTAGGAGAAAAATGGTCCCATGAACAGGCAGAAGAATCAGAGCCACCCACACTCTTACTGTTAGGAATGCAACAAAAATCCCAAACTAAAGACACACAGCATGTACACAGAGGGCCTGGTGTGGACCAGTGCAGGCTCCGTGGTTGATGCTTCAGTAGCTGTAAGCTCCTAGGAGCCCTGCTTAGTTGATTCTGTGGGCCATGTTCTCCTGGTGTCCCCAACACCTCTGGCTCCTGCAATTTTTCCTCTCTTATGCCTAATCTTATTGCATCTAGTTATGCAGTTTGTTTGATATCACTAGGCAGCCTGCTTTTTTTCTGAAGAGTGGATCTGGAGGAGAGGGGAGGGGGTTGTGGAGAAGGGGAGGGAGCAGAGGCATCTGTCATGATGAAAAGAAAAGTATGAGAAAAGAATAAAACCAAACAAAAAATAAAACAAACAAAGAAAACAGGCAACAATTATGATATATAACTAACTCTATGCCCTTTGAAACATCAAAGGCTACTTTTACCTTGAGTAGGCGTTTAACAAGGAAGCAGCCTGTTTCTGTTTCTGAATGTTTCTGTTTGGGAGCATGGTACTATTGCACCTCTAACAAATCTTACACGAAGCACAGCAGAGTTATAGCTAAGTATTACTTCTATTAGGAAGTTATTGTTCTCAGCCACATGAAAATCTTATTACATAGGCCTTTTCTTTTATTAGATATTTTCTTCATTTACATTTAAAATGCTATCCCGAAAGTCCCCTATACCCTTCCCCTGCTCCCCAACCCACCCGCTTCTGCTTCTTGGTCCTGGCATTCCCCTGTACTGGTGCATATAATTTTCCCAAGACCAAAAAATAGGGTTAAGAGCTAGTAAGTTAGGTCCCTGATTTTATTCTGGTCTTTGTGAATTTCAAGATCTTAATTACAAAGCAACACAGGAGGAGGTGAGCATCCTGCAGGAGATAGATATCACAATAATGATGGTGCAGAAACTGAGAGATCTATGTCCCACCCACCCATTTTCCCATGAAATTGTGTTCTGGCCCAGTGAGAGCTCACTAGAGGCACAGTTGTCATACCTGGATATGATAGAGGCATGAACTATAGAATAAAATAAAACCAGGAAGGTTGTGCTAGGAAGAGTGAGGAGAATTATTTGGTGTTTTTCAAAATGTTTAAACATTTAGTTAATACTGTTATTTACCACCTTTCATAGAATTGAAAAAGTTATAGGAGATTCTTTAAAATTATAAAAAGCTGCCTAACATCTGTACTTTCAGCACTCAGGAGTCTGAAGCCAGCCACACACCAAGACCTGGACCCAAAATCGTTGCCTAGCAAAGCTAATTAACACACTATGCACCAATTTTATTAAGGTTTAGTGGAAGTGTTTGGCTTATATCAATGTGAGAACAAATAATATCTCCAGGCTTCTTTTGATTTACATACTCATGGAATGGATTTTTGGAAAAAATAAGTGTTTGTTTTGGCATCAGCGGGACAATTTAGTGTATCCTGACACCAAAGCTAATAAGCTTGATTCCTAGGATATACATGGTGAAAAGACAGAATCAACTCCTACAAACTGTCCTTTGACCGCCACAAATGTAGTATGGGATATACATGCAACCACACAGACACACACAGTCACACACATAGACACACATACACACAATTTTAAAAGTGGGTTTCTTCACTTACTCTTAAGTAATAACCAGGTAATCAAGTCCAAACATATCCAGAGTTATTTAAAAATATTTCAAAGGTAATTTCCAGTTATTAATATGTAATTTGAGTTAATTTTAATGATTAACTACAATAAATATTCATATTTTAAATAATGATTCTTCAAAATATTTTGACAGGCAGGATTACTAATTTGTAACGTGGATCTGATGTTTAAAATGCAGAAAACATGATATTAATTGTACTCATCCAGAATTTCAGAGAACTAACAACATTAGGCATACAAAGTTTAATAAGTATTTTATTAATATTAATGAATAAAAATATAATTTAATTCATTCAATGTGAATATGTGCTTACATTAATAATTATAAATCTTTACACATGTCCTTTAGCTCATTTCTTCTTATTATTTAAAGATTGATTATTTTTAGTTATATGTATGTGTGTTTGCCTGTGTGAGTTTATGTGCTCTGCATTCATTTAGGAGCCTGTGGAGGTCAGAAAAGGGCACCAGATCTCCTGGAAGCAGAGTTATAGATGGCTGTTTGCTGTCGTAAGTGTTGGGAGAGAGGAGCCCAGCCTTTCTGGGTAACAGGTCCTCTTAGCTGTTCAGTCATCTTTCCATCCCACTAATTATTAATTTAAAGTGATAATAAATCATTAGCTTTCATAAACTCTATGAACACGAACTGCAAACCTCTGAAAGGGATAATTGCCCAAAACTGAGGTGTGAAGAAGAAGCTGTAGAGTGCTTCTTTAAGTAATTAAAGAAGCCCCATTATTTCCAAGAATATTGTTGTAAATGAAGCACATTTGTTCAAATGTGGTTCACTGGAGAAGCTAATTATGATAATGTGCAGATTTTCAAGCAAGGAGAAAAAGGCTTAGTCCCTTGCTGGGATCTTGTCCCAGTGTTGACACAGCCTAAGGCTCACCAGGCAGCCTGCACCTAAGCAGATCTTCTAGACATCTTTTCCCTCTAACACTGTACTGCTGTTGAACTACCTGGTTCCTGCTGTGTAAACCAATCTAATAGGTTCCCCTTTATAATGCACATACATTCAGGGATCCTGGTTATACACATTTCTGATCATTTTTCGATCCTATGTATTTCAGAGACACATAAAATAGCATGTATGAAAGTAAAAGAGATTAGGGGAATGAAGGAGACAAGCCATACACAAGGACAGGGAAATGAATTGGAGAAAAGAAGCAGTACACAGGAGATCAAAACACAACTGAAAATCCTATGTTCAAGAAATGTGTACCAACAGAAACTTAGTATAGTATATGGCTGATTATGTCTAAATTTTGTTTGTCCATTTGTGAGTTAAAGAGAGAGGACATAAGGATACAATGGAAGATTTAATGCTACACCATTTCAAAAGATAAGAAATACACTTTATACTTTTTAAAATCTGTACATAAATAAAAATATTTATAACACCCGTGTTTGAGCATGGCCATAATTAAGTGATAAGTAGAAGGCGGGTATGAGTTCTGGGTTCTCTCACGGTGTCTATCAGTATCGAACTTACAGACTAGGCTTTTACAGTTCCCTGCAACTTTGATCCTTTCCATGAGGCTGAGAGTGGGGATCTGAATATCCCAGACCCAGCACCAGTGTCACTGGAGGCTAAGAAATGGGAACCCCAACCTCCTCCACCTACTCAGAATCCTTGGTTAGAGAGGCTTCAGAAGCTACTTTCCAAACTGGCTCTCAGTGGTCCCTGCCTGCCTCTCACGGCAAGGATCCTGACTTCTGCAGCAGAAAGAACACAGCAGTCTGACAGCACAGTAGAGATGGGTGCTTACGCACTCTGTCTCCATAGTACTCACTTGTACAAGGTCTGTAAGGTCGCACCTACTGAGCATTCTTTTTACTTGCTAAGCTCTGTCTTGCAGAAATGTATTACTTAAATAGGTAGGTGATGCAAGACATGAGCCAACTTTGAGAGCCCGTGAGCAAAAATGTGTTCATTTACCAAATACTCTCATTCCTCCGTATCTGTGGAACTGGACCTAGGACCCCATGCAGATACCCAAATCCAAAGGTGTTCAAGTCACTTATAAGACATCATAACATCCCATATCACTATGCACAAATTCCAGTGCGCTTTATGTATCTCTAGATGGCTTTTAATATTGAAAACAATGCAAATTGTTGTTATTGTTTGGGGATTAATGACAAGAGAAAAGGTCTGCACATAGTCAGACAAAATTTATTTTCGAAACTATTTTCAGCTAGTGGATATTTGAATATGTGGATGCAGAACCCAGATTATAGAGGGCATCCACCTAATATGTACCTGCTTAAGACCCTGTAGAGATAATCTCTAGGCACTGTGGGAATTCTGTCAATAAAAAGCTGATGGACGGTAAGTTGAGGCAGGCTTAGAGAGTGGGACATCCAGCACAGAGAGGGGAACTCTGGGAAAAAGTCAGGAGGATTTGCCACATAGACTCAGAATAAGTTAGACATATGAAACTAATGAGAGGTAACTAGGCAGGTGGCAGAACTCAGATTAGTATAAATGGGTTAATATTAAGTTAAGAGCTAATTGGGGAGCCTCAATGTCATTTTTGGGAACTTGGGTGGTCATAGAAAAAGTGTAAATGGTTACAAGACCCTCCATAGTGCCCTGTAGCCTTCTTGAAGTGACGTGCTCCTTCACTTACACCTCAGGTTGTAGTTGTGTTCCTCACTGCACACTGACCTAGGCGATATTGCTCCCGATCTCACTGTACTATAAGCATCAGGAAGAGAATCCCCTTGGTTTTTTTTTTCACCACCCTAGGTCTCAGACTTATGCTTGAAAGCACAGGAAATGTTCAGTATCAGTTGCTATCACTAATGAACATGGCTTCTTCCTATGTGACAGATTCATATCCCCAAATAAGCCACTCGGGGGACCATAGAACTTTATTTTGGGGGTTCAGGGGAATCTTTCTGAGAAGCTAGCTCCCTTTATACATTAATTTCTGTACAAAGATATGTGTTTCTTGATTAAAATAGTGAGCTTATGACATCCCTCCACTTCATGTATACAAACTCCTGAGCATGTGAAAATGCATGCTGTTTGTTGTATGAGCAATCACATGTGAGACTACTCCCCACATATGGGTTACTGTTAGGGACTCCCGCTGCTTCACCCAGCAGAGGGCTAGACAGGAGTGTAGTGCAAGGTGATGAGGGCCTGCCTTGGGCTACCGCTGGATGAGGAACTGCCTGCTGGCCAGCTCCCAAGCACAGTGGTGAGTGTGTATACTAAAACATTCTAACCCGATTTGCCTCTGTCAAATGGGTTTTGTTCAGGGGCTGATCCTTACAGCCTTGGAGATAACCGATGCTGACACTTCAGCAAGACTTTAGAGCAGGCAAGGGGCATTTGGAGCATACTTTTGGTCACGGCAACGGTATTTCTTCCCACTTTCATGGAGCATTGGCTAATACAGTCCATGAGGGCAAAGGGAGCAAAGATGGGGTTCAGGAGAATCTTCTGAGGAAGGGGGGGTGGTCGTTCAGAAGCCATGTGAATGTGCACAGCGAATGACCACACCAGGACGGGCTATCAGGAAGCAGTCCAACTTTCCTTAGAGTAACTCAAGGCTTATAATATTTTGGGGGACTGGGGGTAGTAATATCATTGGCTGAGGGCTCAGGGTACAGAAACACATCATTAGCATGGGGAGACATTTCAGGAATCTCAGGTGCTAGCGGAACAGGTTCTTATTAGGAGAAAGGAACATAATCTTGTAACCTAACTAAGGCTACCTGACATTCCTCAAACAGAGGCATATAGGGGTGCTTAGAATTCTCTAGACAAGGTCAGAGAAGGTGGAGCCCCACTAATGAAGAGAGTCTCCTATATTTCCCAGAGCTTTCTGGTCATGCTGGACTTCAACCTTAATTAGAAGAGTTCTCCCACAGCCACAAAAGAACCAAAAAAACCCCAAGTCATTGATTTCACAGAAAATTTTCATGGGAGAGGGAGTGAGATGTGGTTAACATCATTCTACAGCTTTTTGAAAACATCAAATAACTGAACAGAAAAATTCCATCTCATTCAGATCAAAGAGGAAGTACAAAATCTACAACAGTTTGGGGGTGCTCAGAGGGTGTTGCTAAAAGTAACCCAGGTTGTTACCATCGCTCAGAGTGGTAAGAATCTCACATCCTTCAATATGGTGAGGCTCAGAGGCAGCAACTATATCTAATGCAGCAGATGTCCTCTACTGCAGTTTTATATCCATCCACAGAACACAGTTAGCCCACTGGGAACCCAATGTTTTCTTATCAATTTTCTGCATTTTAGTTTCTTTATATTGGCAGAACTTAGCAGTGCGCTGTGACAATAAAAATGCTCCCTATTAGGACTGTGTAATATGGGAGCCACCAGGATGATGCTGCAACTGAATACATGAAATAGTGCTAGCAGGCCTCAGAAATAGATGTTATTTGCTATTTAATTATAATTAATTGACATTTAAATAGTCATGTGGCCAACAGATGATGCACTGGACAAGACAGTGAAAGAAAATAAATATAGACAGCCCATCAGTGCATTGTAGGGTGGAATAATTGCCCAGTCACACAAGTTCATACCTACCAGTCAGGACTGAGAATGAGAGAGTTCTGTGTAACAGTTGGAAATTTAGTAATGCATAACTGAACAATGTCCCTTTTGTTGGTTAGCATTTCAAACTACCTGTTATTGGTTCTTTCTGTATAAAATGAGTTTTCACCCTGCTTGTGTACCCTAACATTCCAACTATTAGACACACGTACCAATAAAACCAGAAGATGGTGGGTTGGGCTGTATCTTCTCCCTTGTATTCTCCTGGATAATGTCCCAAAGCTGCCATATGAACTTGGGGTGAAGAATGTAAAATGGCTGAGTCGGGTATTTCCGGCGATGCTGGATATATGGAGTGAAAAGGTTGTAATCTGGCTTCTTATACCACTGAAACAAAATAAAAACAATTCAAATTGAGTACAGATCATGTTGTGACAAGGAGACGACACTGAATATGTCTAGGGCCAGTCGAGAGCTGGAAGGTACTGAAGGATCCAGTCACCTGGGAAAGTACAAAGAGAGGCCCTCGGAGGAATAATGCTGTATCTTTTAATCAAATCTTTTATTTTTGACTCTATAATTAGTAATTATACAATTTTCCATTTCCTTTCCTCCCACCAAGCTCTCCCAGTGATGTTTTACTCATGGTAAAATGAGAGCAGGGTCTAGATAGGAGGTGGCAAGCATTTTCTGCAAAGGTCAAAGAGGAAACATCTAAGAGGTCTGGGCTAGAGGCCTGCCATGAACAGACCATGGCAGCATGAAAACAGTCACAGCAGTTAATGCCAATGGGCATACTGTGTTCTACTCCAGTTTTATAATGAGAACGGTGGCCAAATTTGGCTCATACTCTAGTATGTTGGTCTCCTGGTACTCAAGCAGTGTGTTTTGAAGGCAGATTTTCCACATTTTACGACAGTGGCAGAAAATACATTATCCTGTATTTTGGGAGGAAAGCTGCACAATTTATGGGGTGGACTGACTTGATTTGATGAAAACTTTTCTTTCTTTATAATGGTGGATAAATTATAATCCCACCATAATGACCATGTTGCTTGTACTTTAACCCTGTTTGTCTCCATCTATAAGGTGAGAAAACCCTGACCAGGGCTTGGATGCTCCCAACAGATGTAGAAAAAGGTTCGCATCCCCAGTAGTCAGTCAATTAAAATCGTGCAAGAACTGAAATCTGGGTAAACAAAGCTAGAAATATCCAGTTTTCATTGATACTTGATGCTTAGTCTAGGGGTCATAAGGGAATTGAGTTTTCCACATAATTCTGCTGAGGCTGTGTTCTCAGCTTCTGGAAATGAAAATTTGGCAGGCATAGTTTTTAAAAGAATAATGAGCCAGTGATTCTGATTTATACCACTGGCAAAACACACACACACACACACACACACACACACACACACACACACACACACTCACACATGCCCACACAAACCAAACAAAACACTGATAATAAGGTCAAGCAAATGTCTAGCCTGAGGCTCAAGGTGGACAGTACCACATACACTCCTCTTGATGGCCAATTCTATCCTGGGCAGCTCTAAAAATGATTGATCCCTGAAGGAGCGGAGATCTGTGTCATTCACATTCATCTTAAGAAATCTGTATGCTCCTGGTTTTGGTAAACCAAATAAAGAACACTCACTCACTAGGGTGAACATAAAATTTTCTGAGCTCAAAAAAAAAAAAAGGACACATAAGCCCACTGGCTTCTCATATGAAGTCCCATCCAACATGGCCAGTTTTTTTGCTTGGGAAAATATTAATTTGCCATGGAGATTTAAAAAAATATACAGCTCACTTGTTATTTCATAAAATTTAACATATTGAGAAAGAGCCAATGAAAATTATCTTTATGAAAGTTGGAGACAATTATTTAAATAACAATGAACAGTTTATATTTTTCTTGGCAAATGCACATAGTTTATTTCCAAAGCCCTTATTACCATCCTATCACTTTGGACAACTGCCAGTCAGATCAGTCTTATTTTAGGTGTAACTACGATGTTTTAAGCCTTTACATATGCTGCACTTTCTCTATTTCTCAGAGGAAAACCATCTTTGCTGAAGGTGGCTCTGCTACTATTCTAAGCGATGTCAAAAAGGTGCATGGAACACAGGTGAGTTTGTGCCTATCAGTGACCTGTTCTTGTGAGTAATTAAACAGAGACACTGTCTGACCAATGGTCTAGGGCATGAAGAAAAACACTTACCAGGTTAAGATTGGCAGAATAAGGAGCAGGATCCCAGGCTACCAGGATAACATCTTTATATAAAGCACTGTCAATGAAGTGATGGCTGGGGTTGGCCAGAATCTGTAAGCATATGGGGGAGGGGGCAGAAATGAAGATCTTTATAACTAGTGATTGCTTCTTTAAAAGCTTATTTTTAAAACAAGTCACAATTAAAAATAATAGAGTAAGGCTTGGATTTTATATTTTCCTTTGTGAGAGGGAGAAAGGCAAAGTATGTTTACAGTTCGTTGTTATTTTTTTAACATAAAAAACCAAACCCACAAAGTACTCCATTTTTACCAGAACTGCATCAAGGGTGTCTATCATTCCTTGCAAGATGAAACTCCTCAGCTAATTCAGCCTCCTGGCTTCCTCATTCCCTTTGACATGTGACATGAGACAGGTATCGGTAAAGAACAGCTAGAATTGAGTTAGGAGGTGTCAGTTATAGTACTATCTCCCAGGTCCTATCTGATTCTTGATGGACCCATTAATTTCACCTGCCATCCATCGTTTTTTAAAAACACTATCAAGTGCAGGCATTAAGACCAACCACTGACAAATGGGATCTCATGAAGCTATAAAGCTTCTGTATAGCAAATGACATCATCACTTGAGTGAAGTAGCAGTCAAAGAATTGGAAAAATCTTTACCAGAGTGTTCATGTATACAATGTATAAAGAATTCAACGTATTAAAACAAACAATTGAATTAAAAATTGGGGCATAGAACCAAATAGAGTTATCAAAAGAAGAAATAATTTTAAATGATCTTATCCTTAGCTAGATAAACACACATTATCTAACTAAGAGAAATGCAAGCGTAAATTATTTTGACATTTCATCTTATACCAGTCAGAATGGCTAAAACAGAATTGAAATTTAAAAAGAAAAAAAAATGCAGGTATGAATACGGGCAGATGGAAATTCTTCCTAGGTGTTGATGGGATTGCAAACAGGTATAACTACCATAAAAACTGATGTGGAGGTTCTACAACAGTCTATATATAGATCTAGTCTCTGACCCATATAATGCACTTGGGCATACACCCTCATACTCTATAGACTATTACAGAGACACATACATGGTCAGCTATGTTCATTACTGCTATAGTCACAGAAATAAGGAAAAGGAAACAACCTAGATGTCCATGAAATGATGAACAGATAACGAAAACACAGCACATATACACAATGGTTTACTATTCACATGTTAAGAAAAAAAAAAAGAAAGTTTTAGGTAAATGGCTAGAGCTGGAAATAACCACTCTGGAGTGAGGTAACCAAGACTCAGAAAGACAAACATTTTAGTTTCTCTCTTTAGATATAGATGTTTAGATTGGAATGCCTAAGGAAGTCAGGAACCCAGTAAGAGATGATGGGATAAAAGAACATAAATGATGTGAAATGGAGTTAAGTGAGGTGAAGGATAGCAAGGTAGGGTATAGAACAGTGTGTGTTTGTGTGTGTGTGTGTGTGTGTGTGTGTGTGTATAACAAGATGAAGCCCATTTGAAAATGTCTTATGGAAAGCTTCTTCTACAGAAGCTTCCTAACACACACACACACACACACACACACACACACACACACACACACACATATTATATGTATGTATATGTTTATGTATATATGTGTATATATGTGTGTGTGAATTATATGAGAGAAAGAGTGTGTGTAAATAGAACTACCCTACAATAGTGGGGCAAAGCCTCTTCCAGACACCTATATTAACAAAGAAACCCAGTGCCCTGAATAGATGACCTCTTTGGGATTTTTTTATTCTGTGTGTAGCTTCATAGACACTAAACATTATAAGTCATAGCCACTGCACTCGGTGAGTCTCTGGAACCTAGTAATAAGACCCTGCTGCCAAAGACACCACATATTTCCGTCATAAGGCATGGAGAGATCAACCAGGCACTGGTTAGAGGTTTCACATCCTACTGACTAGCTTTCACGGTGCTATGAAGGTGAAAGGCTATCATCTAGATGTAAACCCTGAGAGCTATAGTAATGACTGGTCAAGTAGAATGTGCCTATTAATGCAATAATGGCATGGAAGTTATGGAAAAAACAAACCATTCTCTCACTGGATTTCAGTCCCCACCATAAAGCAGAACTCATGCTTTGTACAATCAACATGGTCAGGAGCTTATGGTGGGTAGACTCAAGGAGAGGACTATTTAGCATCTGACATCTAATGACTTGCTCTTATACCCATAGATCCATGCATCTTTCAATAATCATTATCAGAGAAGCTTCTTTTTGCAATGGATTGTGATTAGCACAGAAAACTACAACCCGTGAACAGGGATAGAATACAAAACTTCAGAATGCCCATCAATAAATGAGATATATATCACAGCTCATCTCCCCAAAGTTCAGAGATCATTGTGAAACGAGGGTTAGAAAGAGTGTAAGACACAGGCACAGTACATGTCTACATCTAAACAGTGTTTTTCAGATCCAGCAGTACAAGACCCGCCTGCACAAGATTAAGCCAGGAAAAATTCTATCATAGGGAGGAGTTAGACATGAAGTCCCATGCCTAGCTAAAGAGCTATTAGCAATTGATTTCTGGGATGAGAGAGACAGTTTTTTTTTGGGGGGGGGGATGTATCTTCTAAGAGGCTACCAAAGCTACAGAAGATAGGCCCATGTCCTTGCACATATAGGCTTCACTAAGTGCATTTTGTGGGTTATAAAACAAAACAAAACAAAGCAAAACAAACAACAACGACCCAAACCAAAAAAAGATAATATATGAAATTCTGAGGGAAGAGTGGTAGGAGTTCAGAGGGGAGGGAATCAGGGTGGACTTGACCTAAAACTAATTGACTTAAAACTAAACTAAAAAATTTCATTTTAATGAAGATGCATTTTTAATTTTATCACATCTTAGTAGTTCTGAAATCAGGATATATCTTACAGGATACATGTATTTCACTTTGGTCAGATTTATAACTTTCTGAGAAGCTACTAAATGAAATGTAGATCTTTCCACCAGTGACTATGAATTGAGAAAATATGGTAATTGTTTTTACTTTGCTGCAGGCTGCCTGGTACAGTGAACAGTACAAGGTGATAATAGCTTGTTCTGCAAGAAGTTCACCATAAATCACTTATCTCGGTTTTCTACATTTCTAATTTTGGAAATTAGAAATTGCGGCTTGTTCTGGAAATACTTTTCTGTAAATTCAAAAGACATTAAGAACATAGAAAAAGAGTTATTCCTGCTTCCCAGCAACCAACTTATTTTCGTTTTACAAATTTCTAAATCACAAACTGAAGACATGCTACAAGCTCTCCTGTTTCATGTGTTTCTGTTCCCTTTACTCCTTATTTCCATAATATCATCTGTAATAAATAGCATTTTGCAGTTCATAAACTGAATCATGATAATCTACCACAGCAGCTGTGGGTAGCAAAACTTTTGGAAAACATCTATCCCTAAAAATACTTACATTAACTATTCCTTTTTTTTTTTTTTTTTTTTGCTGTGTAATGATGTGATTTGTTTATTTAAAATGATTTTCCTCCCAAGTTCCCCAATGATTTAGCAGGTTTTCTTTTACTTTCATCTCAAACAATCAGCACATTTTCTTTTCTTTTCTTTTAACCATGTAAGCAGCTATTTTAACATTATATTAACACCAGAGTCCAATATGTTGACCAGTGAGTAGGACAGATTTAAATTAGACCCTTGGCAGCTATGGTGTTGCTCCCAGATCCTAGGGATTTCAGTGATGGTCGATGTTCCTTCAGGCCCTGTCTCCAATCTGCAGCATGACTTAAAGCTCCACACACATCCATTCAAGCCCTCTTTGTTGTCTTCAAAAGATAAACTTAAATGTATTTTTGTCTATATTTAAATCCACGAGACTATTCCCCATAATTATCATATACTTTCTTTTGTTTATGTTCTCTGAAGAACAAAAGCCGGCCTTACTCTGTGGTCCAGATGGGCTTCAAAGTCACTCTGAAACCACAGATGCCTTAAATTTGTAATCCTCCTGCCTCAGCTTCTTAAGCCCTGACCACAGGCAGTAGCCATCACATATGGCTTACTTTCACTTACATTTTTGTTTATTTTCTTAGTTTTTTCTTCTTTATATTCTTCCATTTATTTTTATTTCATCTGTATTTGCTACTTCTTTACTTATAAAGCATAACTTTCCACACTCAAATAAAAATAAGCCCGAACCCAAATATTCTTAATCTAATGCATCCGAGTTGATAGATAAGATAGCTTTCCTTAAATTTTCATCTATCCCTACCTTTAAAAGTCAACCATAAAGTCACACCTGAAAAGTAAATGAATTTAAAATGACAAAATATACATTTCAAAGACAACAAATGCAATGATCAAGACAATCTACTGTACAATTTCTCAAAGTCAACAGAAGACAGCATGAATATAATCTATCTTTAAATATATCAGTCAAAACACTCCTAAATAATAAGATCACTGAGCATTACATATTTTCAGTTTTCTGTACATCAAGCTCTTAAGAGAAAAGTAAAGAGATGTGGGTGACAGAATGGAAAATAAATGACAACTCTTCCCAGATAAGACTATGTGGGTATCAGGAGTTCAAGATTAAACTTCTTAAACAAAATTTTAAAAAGAACAAAAGAGTATGTTGGTCTAGGGATATATCTCATTTGTAGAGTGCTTGCCTAGCATGCAAGAGGTCCTGGTCCTGGGTTTAACCCCCAGTACCACGTCAGAGAGAGGGAGATGTCTTTTTTCTTTTTTGGACAGAAACAGGATAGAGCATATCTTAATAATAGTTTGTTTACTAATTACATTAAGAAAAATCATACAGGCCCATTTCACAAGAGTCAAACGAATCCTTTCCATAACACTGTTGTTCACATTATTAAAACATTATCAATTATTTGGGTCAATTTCATCTTTAAACTGTTTTAACTGATCACCACATTAACTATTCCTAACACTATCAAAGTTATAATATGAAGGAGCAATGAAAATAAGTTTCTGGTTGGGAGTCAGGACAACATGAGGAACTGTAATAAAGGGTCACAGCATTAGGAAAGTTGAAAACCACTGATCGCTCTAATATCAAAAATATGTACATACAAATAAAAAAATCATTTTTTTATGCTTGATCTGAGTTCCCTTTGGCCTTACTCCTTTTTCCTATCCAAATCACATCTAAATTTTCTCTTGGCATTTTTCTTCACTAATTCTTTGTGATTCTGTAAAAATAATGGCATTGTGCTTATGCTAACAATATTTCTATTCACTCATCAAGTTAAATGACTTGCCTACAAAATGTTTCAGTGGAAACACTTCATCCATCTTACCTGAGAATTAATGATGCGTACTGTGGTTTTATTTCCGACATCTTTCTCATAGCCACGTGTAGGGGCAGAGTTAAATCTCAAAACTGCATCATGAGAATCTAAGGGCACATAAGTGACATTTTTTTTTCTCTGTGAAATCACATAATTGAGGGAAAAAGCATTAAAACAAGTCTTGCAATATCTGAAACTTAGAAATCACTAATAAAGTTAATGTACATATACACAGTTTTTTTTATATAATTTGATGTTGATTTGGGATGACAGCTTGCCTAGAGACACTAGTATGGATACTCAAGAGTCCCACAGCCCTAGGGCACACCAGTCAATACCACCTCAGAGATATAAATATAGTCCCAAGTTATACTTCCTAGTAACAGTCACATCTTCTTTTTCAAAATATACTATATGAGGCTCACTACTAGCAAAGTCACCAAATGATACATTTATTTGGATGCGTCCCCTTGTTTCTTGATAAAGTACTATGTGTGTATATCTGTGCATACACACATACACAAAATCAGTGGATTAGGGGTGACCTATTTTGCTTGCTACATTTAGATGCTTGTTATTTTTTTTATACTGTGTAAAATATCATATTTTGTGTAATCAGTTCCCTTAAAGTTTTAAAACATGTAGAAGCTGGATCTACAGGAACAGGTAGAGATGCTTGGAGCACAGAAGCAGCTCACTTGGGTCTTTGTAGCCAGTAGAGCTGAGGTCATGATAAGAACTGCTATATAATCTGGCAGCCTTCTCTTAAACAGTCTAAAAACTGCCTTTAAGTCTGCTTTCTCATCTTTTAGTGAAAGTTTAGATTTAAAAGAAAAAGTCTTGTTTTCATGATGAATTCTCTTCTCCCACTGTGGATACCAGGGAGTCCTTGCAATTGGTGAAGCTAGCAGTATCACCAGTGGTCAAGGCTTTTGTACGAACAGTAACGGGATTTCTTTAGCTTTAAGAATCCCGCGCACATTTCAAGTTTAACTTGCAGCAAGCACAATGATTTGGTTCTGTGAGTGAGAGGCAAACTCAATAGATTTCTTTTTTTTTTTTTAGGTATTTTCCTTGTTTACATTTTCAATGCTATCCCAAAGGTCCCCCATACCCCCCCCAATCCCCTACCCACCCACTGCCCCTTTTTGGCCCTGGCGTTCCCCTGTACTGGGGCATATAAAGTTTGCAAGTCCAGTGGGCCTCTCTTTGCAGTGATGACCGACTAGGCCATCTTTTGATACATATGCAGCTAAAGACAACGGCTAGGAGTCACAATGATACATGGATGCTGTACTTACTGGAACCATATTCTCAACAACCTGCTCTCTATAAAAGGGTTCTCCTGTTCCTTTCTCAGAGTCTACATCCCACTCATTAGAACATTAGAGTAGATGCTACTGTGCATGCCCACTAAAGCAATGATTCCAAAAGGTACCTTTATAGACAAGTTCTGAGTTCAATGAATGTATAAGGGTACTTAGCCTCTCTCTCTCTCTCCCTCTCTCTCTCTCTCTCTCTCTCTCTCTCTCTCTCTCTCTCTCTCTCTCTCTCTCTCTCTCTCACACACACACACACACACACACACACACACACACACACACACGCACACACACTTTGGGGCAAAGTTTGGAAGGGTTAGCAAGCTATTATCAGTAGGCTGAATGTGGCCTGCCCCTGTTTTAGTGAATAAAGCTGTAAACCAGACATATGTAAAAAGCGTATAAAACAAGACAGTCTATTCTGGCACAAGTGACTTTGAAACAGAGACCCTGGGGCCCACAAAGCCTAAAATATTTACTACATGGCTCTTAGAAAGAAAAAAAAAAACAGTTTATAAATCTCAAGATTTCAAGAAATTTAAGTTTTGTGAAGATAATGCAAAAACCCTTGAGGACTTTCAGGCAACTTGACCACATTGGTTAAGCACTGATTTGCATTTTTGCAGTGAACTGCATTATTTATATTTTAATTAAAATTACATAATAATCTAAAATTTTGAATTATAAGGATTATATTATACAGAGCAATAAATTCATATTTTAATCTTTACCAGGACTTGTTATACACACACACACACACACACACACACACACACATGCATACGCATACAGGTTTTTAAAAAGAGAAGATTTTATAAGCTCTTCCAGAAAATTGTGAATATTCTTTGACAGTTCACTCAAACTTGTTAAGTGGTAGTTTGTTAAAAGCTGGTTGCATTATGGCATCTCAAAGCATATCAATGAATTTAAAAAAAAATTTTTTTTTGGTCCAAAAAGATTACTGACAACCTACTTTTATTATGAAGTGAAAAGCAGGTTTCTTTTGGCATTCTAGTGTCTGTGCCTATCATTCAGGCTGTCTTCCTTGTAAAAAGTACTATTTTGTGGCTGAAATTGTAAGTCTTCCAAAATTAAATTTTTTAAACAAATTAAAATGAATGGCTATAAATCCAACGATCCAACTAGCTTGCCACTTTATAATTTATTCTCCATTGCTCTTAAAATGTGTTTTAACCAGTAAAAAATTTTGCAATGTTGTTCAATGTTAATTTGAATACTCAGGAAACAAGTTGGGCAATGATCCTAAATATTGTTATGTTCCATTATAAATCATTCAAATACCATATTGGTCAATAAACCATGGCTCTCATCAGTTTTCAAGTGTGGGAAGCTTCCAGGCTCCTAGTTAGAAGCTTCATTTTATCATTGCAACAATTACTGTCAGTTATGCTTCTAAGAGTGACAGTTCATTTAACTCCTTCTCTGAGAAGGAAGCTATCAAGTGTCCAGCTCAAGATAACTGAAGTCTGTCTGTCATCTTATTTTTTCAAATAAAAACTATATTTCATGGCATGATTCACTAGTTCATCCTCCAACTCCATCCCACAGGGTTTTCTCATACATATGTGCCTTTTCCCATATCTTTCTTTGTCACACAGGATCTGAGAAACACCTGCACGGAAAAGGCCAAGACTTCCTGAAACTACTCATTTTGACTGCTGCATGAAAGCTGTATACAGCAAACAAGGCACTCATTCTTTTTAGTGTTTGGTGGTAAAGAAACAATGGTGGCCAATGTTATGGACAACCCTCTCCACATATGTGCTCAGAAGCCATCATTTTTATCCTTCACTGCTTTTGTTTTCCCTGTACATATGTCAAAATTGAAAAGGAAAAAAAATTGAGATATAAAAATTGATTTTTACCTTGTAGAGCATGGGCCCTAGAAACCATAAATGAATCACAGATTTGAAGTGATAGAGACAAACCCAAAAAGAAATTAAGAGGGACGAGGGTGACACCAAGAGGTTGAGGGTCTTACTAGGGGCTCAGAAGGATTTGGGCGTAAGGCTAGGCAATAAGTATGATACCAACTCCCCAACCATGTCTCCTAGGTAGCCATGTTGCCCAAAGCCATACTGCCCACCACTGTGACAGTCTCTGTGTCATGGTCTGATGAACACACCCAGTGTCCTAAACAATGGATATATTTCAAGTAAATTGGCTATAATTCTAATTAATAAAATGACCCTCATAAATCTCTAGGCATTTAAATGCCTATTGCCCCAGGTGAGTGGTTCTCAACCTTCCTAATGCTGTTAACCTTTTAATATAGTTCCTCACATTATGGTGAACCCCAAACCTAAAATTATTTTCATTGCTACTTCATAACTGTAATTTTGCCTCTGTTATGAATCATATCTGTGTTTTCTGATGGTATTTAGGTGACTCCTGTGAAAGGATCATTCACCTTCAAAGGAATTGTGACCCACATGTGCCATAGATGGACCAGTATCTTACAATGTCACAAGGCAGAAGACAGTGAATGCCTTGGAGGGAGCGCTGGTCTCAAGAGTCACAAGGTCACTTGTGCAAAGGAGGCAGTGGTGGGGTCTGCTGATAGTGAAGGCAGTCAATAAACAGAGCTAAGGGTTAACAAGCTGAAACCATCCGTCCCATCCGTAAGCACTTGGTAAATATACACTGGACTGCACAGTAATGTATCTTCAGAAGTTAAGCCATTCATTCATACTTGGAGGAAAAGGAAGAGATCATACAGTAAGCACAAGGTGAATGAAATCAAGCTACACCTCTAGAGAAGGCATTTCTGGGTCAGAGTAGAGCTATGCTGTCTTTACAACAGAACCCATCAAGGAACAGCCAAGAATGCCAGGAGTCCCGGCACCAAGTCCCATCTAGCTCCTGACTTGTGCTGAATAGAAAATAAAAATGAAACAGTCACAGGGATCGGAAAAAACTATGAATAATCTCTATCAATTCCCACTGCATTCTCCCTCTCCTCTCTGGCTTGCCTATCTCTTCTGACTTCTCTCATGCCCCCAAACTCAGGTTCACACGTGATGTCTCTAAAATCAAACTTCCACTCTTACGTTCCCTTGCCTCAGACATCATTGCTGTCAGAGACCCACTTGCAGAATCCACACTCTGCCCATGGGACATTAGATGCACATGTCCTTGGTGATGCTAATTTTACAACAGCTAAACCACACTAAAATAGGGTTTTCTCTACAGCAAACCATTTCAGTTGGCACTGCTACTACAATTAGTAATTGAAGTCTGGTTTTGAAAGCACAGGACTATCTATGCACTGCCCTCCTCCATTCCTAGACAGCTTCTTTCCTGCAGCTGCCTCCTCCTCCTCCTCCTCTTCCTCCTCCTCCTGGCCCCTGTACTCACTAAAGTTGTGCCTTGGCCTGGACCAGCTTCTGCAGAGCAGTCTATGTTGATCTCTCTGCTCACCAATAAGTAACCCGTGAGGTTAGGGTTCTGTTGTCATTTCCATCCTGTTTGTCTAAATATCTCCCTGCATTTCTCCAATTTACAGGACACTGGAATTGCCTGTTCATGGTCTGGATTCTCCACAGTGTAATATAGCATTTGAAGTTTTTGCCTGTTACTTATTCATCTTTGTGTTTAGCACAGGGCCTAATAAAGCTGTGGTCAGCAAGTATCTAGTGGTGGTTGAGTGACTATATGAACTACTTTCTTGGCTTTCTAAATGTAAAGCTACAGAACTTGCCAAATCCAAGACTTCCTTCAGAAATTACTTTGGGTTCTTCCCCTCTGCTCTTCCTGCTACCTTCCATTTTCCACCTACATGACAGTATTCAGTTATACAGTAACACAAGCCCTAGTCTTTCACATCAGGACTGTGATGTCTCCTCTCGGAAAACTGTTATTTTCTGTGGTGGGCTTCCACAGCCCTGCCAGGAATTGTCATTTGTTGTAGGAATGACAGAAAACTGTCTCATAACTCCAGGAAAGAATGTTCCATGTTTCCAAAACAGACCAGGCTATATATGCATGCAAAGTTAAAGGCATTTACAATCACTATATTTTTCAAATCCCAAACAATAGCTCCATAGGTTTTAGTCTAACAGAATGGGGCACCCAGAAAAGGACTTGATGGCCACAAAACAAATACCCAGGGAAGTTGAAAGGTTGGCCTCTTTCTGGAAAAACAAAGAAGTAGGTGACCTTAGTTAAAGAGCCTTCCTGGCAGACTGAGGGTGAGCTATGGTACAGGATGCCTTGGTCTGCTCTAAATTTTTCACCTTGTGAATTTTGGCAGCCCCTCTGATCTTCACTTAGCCAATCCAGAAGGTGGCAGTTTGAGGTTAGCTCAAATATGCCCAACACTCTAAGGCTTTTATTGTTGTTGATGTTGTTTTCTGAGCGCGATTAAAGACCATGTAGGTTTGCAATGGCAGCTTCAAGTAAGCAGGAAGGAGGCCAGCCCTTGATGTGTACAGTAACGATCCTGCCACACCAGCTTATCAGAGATGAACAGCTTTTTTGCTTAAACAAACTTAGCAATGCTATAGTTCTATGACTTAAGAAACTAGTTATAAAACCTGAACCTATACAAAAAAAGACAGAACCAACCAACCAAGGTAGCAAATAAACAACCAAATCTATAAGCCTGTTCTTCATTTGGGACATTACAATTCTAATCATGAAACCACACCATTGAAATTAAATTTAGACACTAGAAAATAACAAATACATGTGGCCTTTCATGTTTCCCAGAAACATGGCTCTTGTTGACTTTCACAACCTCTGCCAAATTTTGAGTAGAGTTTAAAAAAGCTCTAGTTATGAGCATTTATGAAGGAATAAAGGACAAGAAAATTCTCTTTTGTATGCAAGAACCATTCGAGTATTGTATATTTACGATGCAGAGGTGTTTAAAGCTAAACAAAATCAGAAGAAAGTTACTGCCTGCTTCAAAGCACAATACTTAAATTCCTCTTCATAATTTTAATATTGGTTCTCAGAAATGAGAAAGAGCTGTGGTGTTATTTCACCCTGGGGACTTCTAAACCACTGCTCTTTCTTAATAAATTGCAGGCTGTTCTGCTCTGGGTTTTGCTACAAGCTTATGTGACACACGGATAGTGTTATTATGAGCTTGATGTAATGTCAGCATGGAGACACAGGGACCTCACACACTACAAGTCCAGATTTGTTTTTATTGCCTTGGGTTTTTAACATTAAAAAAAAATCCACTTAATATTCCCAGAAAGAGGGGAGCTAAGGCTGAGGTCTGGGATGTCTGCAGGACACCATCATTCTTCAAGGACACAGAACCAAAGGATCTGCTTAGAAGAATACAAGAAACAGTAAATTATTCACCTATAATGAAGGAGCAATGTCCCTTGAATGTCACTTTCAGACTAGTTACTTAGGATCTACTACCATCTGCAGGGAGACTGTAGTAACTGATCGTTTGCATCCAGGCTTGAAGCTGAGGCTATGTTTCAGCCACATTTGTAGCCCATGCTCAGCAAAGAACCGGTTAGTGGATAAATACAGGCTTGTGAAATAAATGAGTTATTTTTAAGGTTATATTTTAACGGTTTTCAGTAGCCGCCAAACTGCTTGCTTATGGGCACAGCAATGGAATCAACATGACCAGAAGGTTCCTAGAACAAGGCACCTTAAACTACCAGAAAGAGAAACACTGGAGGAGGGACAGGACAGAACAGTAGATAATCTTCTCTGGCAAAGAAGGGTGAGAAAATGAATACTGTCCACCAAGAACTACAATTCGGTTGGTGAGCCCAAACCAGCTCATCTGGAGCAGGATATGAACTCCACTGTGGGAAATGTACTTCTACCCAACTCCATGCCCTTCAACCAAGTTGACACTGTATGTCTTTCTGTCTATGTATGCTATGAGGAGGCATGGATGTCACTGTGAAGGGATTCACACCCCCCCCCCTTGGAAAACAGATTACTGTCCATATTGTATTGGACCTTGTTCAACCAGTTGAAGGCGCTAAGAACATACACAGTGGTATGGCAAGGGGCTCTGCCTCAAAAATGTACCGTAGAGGGGCTGAAGAGAAGAGCAGAGGACCAAGGCTTGGCTCCCAGAACCCACAGGACTGCTCACAACCTTAACCAAACCCAAGTCCATGATATCTGGTGTCCTCTTTTAGTCCCCACTGACTCCAGGAGTAGTCATAGCACACTTACAGGTATGCAGATAGGATGCTCAAACACATAAAATAATAATAAATCTTTAGAGGATTTTTTTTAAAGAACGCATTAAAATTGTCTGACATTCCCCAACTGTTAGTATATCCTACACATTTCAGACTTGTAAGGTCAGCCAAGTCCTTTAAAATCTCTCCCTCCCTCTCCATATACTATTGAGTGATATAGGAAGTAGGAAACCCATTCTCTCCAAATACAAGAGGCTTTGAGGACAGTATGGTAGAGTATATAGCCATCTCAGTAGGTCATGTTGCTCACCATCTTGAAGAAGGTCCCCACTGTACACATGGGCTGTGACCCAAACAAAGGTTAGGCTAAGCCTTTCCTAGGAACGGTTTTCAGTAGCAGCCAAGCTCTCCTCAGCACCCTTAAACTTGAGTTTAGCCCTTGGGAGTTCAGTACCATCATTATCGTTCTCTTTTATGAGAGGCACCCCTAAAAGCAACCTACAGTATATTTGACCTTAGCTTCTTTCCCCATATTCTTTTGTTGCCCCTGACCCTGGTTGATTCTGCTCATGATGACTACGGTTCCTAAGATGGATGAAGCTTGTCTAGCATCTTTGGCACAGCCCCAGACTGGAACTAGGAGTTCAGAGAGCTCAGAAAACACTGCCCCACGGGACCCACCGATTTCCTCCCCCAAGGAGGAGTTCAGGATGGCACCGGCAGACATGACAACTGCGCAGCTGCTCAGACCGCGCGGGTGCAACTGGCTCAGAGGTACACCTGGTACCAGAGGCCGCCAGCCCAGCCCCGAGAAGGGCGCCTCTCTGCCGTCCAACGTGCGCACACGCACACGTCTGCGCATCTCACACAGCAGCTCCGGCCCTGTACGTGTAGCTTCACGCCGACCCCGCCTGCGGAAGCGCACACCATGCTTGTTGAAGGACATGTAGTAACGCATGGCCTTCTGCAGGCGCGGGTTCAACATCTTAGAGGACACGGCCCCCTTCCAGAGCCGGTACAGGAAGGCTCTCGACATGGAGGCTGACAGCATGTCGCTGTCATAGGCTTCCTCAGGCAAGCTGCCTCGCCTTGGGTGGAGCAGCTTCTGCTTGGGCTGAACAGGTCCTGATCGCCATGATGTCTCCCCTGGAGATGGCAGCTCCAGTGCACCCTGCCTGTGGTGGTACAACTCAGGCTGATCCGCAACAAAAAAATAGCTATCTTCCTCGGGATAGAAAGCGCTTTGTGATTTCCTCCCAACCTGGGATGTAAAAAACTCATCCCCATTGTCAAAGCCATTTGGGGCCTGATCCCATTTCTGTGGGTCCCCAGGCCAAGGGTGGAAAGGGTTCTCAGGGTGGCTGTCCAGCAGCACTTTGCTTGCATCCAAACTTCTGGGCAAAGAGGGTTCCTGCAAAGCGCCCATGATGACCCGCTGCTTGCCCTGTAGAGGCAGGAGCCCACGTCTCTCCAGGAAGGAAAAGGAGCTGGGCATAGGTGCCGCAGGATTGCTGTTGGTGAAGTAGATGAAAATTGCCAAAAAGAGGAGCCCCCAAACAAATATTCCAAAGAGCATTCGTTGTCGCCATTGCTTCAAGTGTGGTTTCATTGCAGATCTTTGGGGCCAGCACTTCACCTTGGGGTTCTAAAGCACTACGAGGTGGACAAAACCTGAAAAAGACAGGAGCCTGGTTAGCATAAGAAATCTGCGCAGACACTGCCGGGGCAGCATTTAATCAAAAGTCGACTGAGGGGGGAATCAGAAAAACAGAATTCTCTTCTCTCCTACTTTCACTCTTGACTTCTGAAAGACAAAAGGTCACACCATCTAAGCAAAATCTTGAGAGAAATAAACGTTTCCCAAGAGACTCTGGACATGTCTGCCATTTCTAGCCTAAGCACTCTTGTGAGGGTCTATTGCTGTTCCCTCCCTTGGCATCTAAGAGAATTCTATTTAGGTGAGGCAAAGTTGGAGAATAAAGTAGTTTGCCTGCTCATATCTGCTAGCAGTCCATCAAAGTCTCAGCTCGTACATTTTATAGGCATCAATGGTAGGCCTGTCTAAGTTCTTCATGACCTACCTAGAATATATCAGAAGTCCACCACTGTTAGTACTGAATAGAGCAATGCTGGGTGACTGTGGCCACAGGCAAATACTGCAGGGTCCTTGCTGACTTCAGTGCCCTCAAGAATTGCCCTACCCTCTGCAAGCAAGACTGAACTAGAGCCACATAGTAAACCAAGAGGAAATACCAGCAGTTATCTTGTTGTGCTCCAGACCCTGCACTTAGCATTTGTTCTGAGTTATCTCTTGATCTTTTTATCTCTGAATAAGACATAAAGCACTATTACATCCATTTCCAAATGAAGCAACAGGTCCACCGAGGTAAACCAATATGCTCACAAACATGTCGAGCAAGCAATATTATGCTCAAACCCACTATGACCCCAGGGCTCACTAAACTTGGAAGGCATCTGCTCATACCTGCTCATATCTGCTTAAGGAAAGTTGTATTTTCTAGATTTGGCTTATCTGTCTGTGGTAAAGGATCATTTTCACCCAAATTGCCACTCACTGCTATACTTTTTTTTGTTTCCCTCTGTACCAGAATGTCATGGCTGTGCCAGTTACTGTCAAAACTTCTCACTGCTTACTCTTTATGTCCCCACATGTCTCACCAGAAAGAGATAATGGATACTTTTCTACAGTGCAACCTGGGACCATGATTCGAAGGTCATTTTCTATGTTACTCAACTAACCTGTCCATTAAGGACACAGTCCATCACGTTTTAAGTTATAATGTCCAACAAAAAGGTCTAGGAGTCCTCTCTAGTATTTTGAGAATCAACTGGAAATCGTAACATTACCCTCTGTAACAATTATTCTATTTCCACTAAAACTGTGGACATTGCAATTTCATTCTGTCACTTACTACCCATAGGTGGTGCAAGTGAGGAGCATCTTCATAAGACTTCCCTCACTTCAGATGCCAGCCTTAGGGGTCACCAGGCCATGTTTGGCTCAGCTATCAAGCAGAAAGTCCCCACAATATCCATTAGGTTTGATACTCTGCTATAATGAATAACAAAACCAAGCAAAATGGTACATGTAATTATTTTGGTTTTATATATACAAGACCCATGAGGTGATGAATGAAGGGATTTCACTTCTGGTATACAAAAACCTCAGCAGTCATAGAGCTACATTGAATCTCACTGCCAGCATTTTACTGAGGTTGTGTTATATGGGTATTATTTCATGAATTACCAGCCTCAAGGGTAAACTCAATCCACAGCTCTCCTTTCCTTGTTGGAAGACAATACTGAGTTCTAAGCCAAAAATTTCACATTGTTAGCCTTTCAGAAGTCCCTAACTTAAGCTTTGTAGGAACTTGTAATAATGAGCATAGTCCTATCACAGGGAATCTGAATAATTGAAACAGAGTTTCAGAAAGGATCCTATGACAAAGACTAAAGGAGTCCTTCAGTGTTCACAGGGTGAACTACTACTGAAAGGATGGATTTGAAAGCCTGCCTTCCTGTTTCTAAATGGGAATGATTTCGCTGCTCTGAGCTTTGAGTGGGTAACAGGAGAAAGATAAGATCATTTCAGCATTAGCCTGTGAGAACCTTTTTATAACCTACAGATAAAGGTGGGGAATGTGGGGTGTGAGAATCAGGGGTGTAATAAAATAGAAAAAACCAGCTTTGAGCTGTTGGGAAGAAGCCAGATACCTCTGGCCCCAGAAGCCATGCCCCATATGCTACATGAATTCATGTTGCCTTATAATTTAGTGGCTGCAGGAAGCTGAGGCGAAAGAAGTCTGAAGGTGAACCTGCTGAATTACACAGAATGATTCCTGAGATCAGAGCCCGGCTTCATTACATGAAAATGCCTAGTTCCTTGAAAATGAGACGGGAAGCCTTTTCTGTCAAGGGAAATAACGGCTGGCACAGTAGGGAGGTAAAATAATGAGAAGATATCTGGGGACACCGGGAAAAGAAGGTCCCACTGAGTACCCAAGGCCCTGTCCCTATTTGTTCTTTCCTTCCTGATGTGCTAGACTTGAGAAAACAGAAGAATCCCCATGATCCTCAGAGCTCACAAAAGAAGTAATAATCTCAAGGCAAAGAACGGCAGTTCTGCATCGGGTAAGATGCACAGACCTCCTGGCACACAGTAAGTAATTATGCAGAGGAGGAAATTTGCTGCCTCCACTCATGATCAGGCTTCAACTTTTAATAATTCAAGTCTTCTGTGCAACTTTGATGGCTGCAAGCCTTCTGTTGCTAATTAAGAGACCACCCTCCAAAATGATTACGTCTCAAAGACACTGGCAGATCCTCTGCTAGCAAAACACACATAATTCCCTCTGTTTATTCCTGGTCTCCATCAGACACATTTTATAACAGATCTAGGTCATAAAGGTGAGGGACATTAAAGTCAAAGCATGTGTCCTTCTTCATGTGGAAGGGAAGCTCTTGTTATGCAACAGAGAGCATCCTTTTCCTATGATAGCACATCTGAACTGTTATACTGACATCACTTAAACAGAATCGTCTGTTGCACTCACTGCTATAAGCCATCATTAGCGGGTATGGTATAAATGGCATCGGAGGTAGAGGAGAAGTCCATAGGCAAAGCATCTGTCCCTAGATGCCAGTGGAAAGTACTCCCTAATCATAACTTCATGTGTATATTGTCAGTGAGGGTTAAATGACTGCCACGTTCAGCTATGGCAAGATTATCTGCATACTGGACCAGTGCAACTTACTCTGCCCTCCACAGATATGCTCAATTATTACCTAGCAGCAGGAAGATTTTGATGCCCAGGGGACTCTCTCTGTTATTGGCACTACCTCTGTCCTATGGAATTTCTATTTTTATGTAGAGAATATATCCATAACCCCTAGAAATTATTCTGATTCCTTTGCTCATCTAGAAAGCTTGGTGGGTTTCCTTAACTAAGATATGGATTTCCTCTTCCAAACAGAGAAAATAAAAAGAGTTCAGTTGTCTTCAGGAAAATCATAATTAGACAGAAGAATGTTTAAATTCTTCAAAGTATTCTAAAAGAGATCATATTTCCCCAAAGACATGTTGTTAGATGAAATTATGAAATGTAAACAATTCTGCAAGCAGTAAAATTCGGCATGATGTTAAGGCAGCTAAGTTTCTGTTTTGTTTAAGGACAAAGAGCTGAATTATAGTTAGTCTTTGCTTCTGTAATGGAATCACTCCTGAGCCCTAAGATTGACAAGTTTTATCACCAGGTTTTGTTTTTTGTTTGTTTGTTTGTTTTGTTTTGATTCAGGTTTGGTGTTGACTGTTGTGGTTGTTAATATACTTTTAATACGTTTGGGGTAACCCTAACGACCAGGTTTACTGCGAGTCTCAAAAACCAAAGAGTTGTCTGGACCAAATTCAAATCTAAGATTTAACTTGTGAGCTACAGAGGGACATCCATATCTAAATGGTCTCCATGACCTTTGTCCTTAAAATTAGCTCCTGTTACACACGAGAAGGCATTCCAGACACAGAGAAGGAATATAAAGTGCTCCAGTTAGGATGCATCTATCGCTTCCCAACCTCACAGGCCCCTTTACAAATGGCCCCTTTCCTTACTTCACTTTTGTAAAAGTAAGAACGTGTTTAGACCACTAAATACAGAAGGCTAAGAGTCCCAGTCCGTTCTAAAGCCATATTCAAAAAAACAGAAGGGAAAGGCCAGCCAGATCAGGGAGTATTGTGGTGATGGGACACAAGCCCCCTTTTAAGGAGTACTTCAAATCTTTGTCTTTGGAAGAACAGTCCCCCTTGATAGAGAGGCCTCTTCTCTGTGGCAGGGTGGGGTTATGAGTGAGTACAGATGTGAGGAAGGGATGACACACTCAAAGGATCTCATTTGGCAAAGGTGTTAAGTTTTCATAAGGGGTGCCAGGGCAATTAATGATAAGATACTCAGACAAGCTACAGTGGAGATGACTGCAAGCCTCCTATAGGTGGCAGCAACATATTACTCAGTCTCAAACACTCAGGAAAAGTGGATGGCCTATGGAACACTCTTAAACTGTATTTCTCAAATAAATGATTGGAACTAGTAAGATATAGCAAATGCAGGAAAGCCCATGTTCCTAGTTGTTTATAGGATGGCTCTGTTGGTATATGCTTCTCAACCTACAAGGAGGGTCTGGGTTGGCTCCAGGAATGCATAAAACTAGGCAGTAGACAGTTAGGCTTTTTGCATGCCTAGTGCACTAAAGCAAACCTTGAGTACTTCAGTAAAGAGAAGGCCTGGAGATGGACACTTATGATCAGGGTGGAAGAGGGGTGATTGTCTCAAGCCTTGGGACACCTAGGCTTGTTCCTGCATGAGGATGTGTGCAGAAAACACAAAGCACAAGGATGGTAAAGGTTTGGGTTGACTCAGGGTGGGATGCTCTTACAAGATGGTGGCATACATATATTTCTAGGTCAGTTATTGTCTACAGTACAGTGTTTTTGCTGAGGGGTCAGGCAGATAGGAAATGGTTTTAAAGGGAGATTTGCAGATGTGAGTCTCCCAGGCAGCTTTCAGTGGGGCAGGAGCAGGGGAAGAAAAATGATTTCAAAAGACTATCACTGGTTGTACTGTATGAAAACAACACAAGCTGCCTAGTGTGGTGTTCTTTTCTCTTTCTGAAACAGCTTTCAGACTTTGGGCACAATGTCTCTTTGTTTTATATTCATTAGCATTCAAATATTTACAGTTTGCACTAATAATGTGCCAAGGCTTGTAGTTGAAGCTGTCAATTTGATTCAGCACTGATTATCTATCTATCTATCTATCTATCTATCTATCTATCTATCTATCTATCTATCTATCTATCTATCTATCTATGTATCTATGTATCTATCTATTTATGTATCTATCTATTTATTTTACTTTTTCACTTTACATCCCACTCACTGTCCCCTTCCAGTCCCCCCCTCTCACAATCCTTCCTCTTACTCCTCCCCTTCTCCTCTGAGGGGGTGAGACCCCCTGGGTATCCTGACACCCTGGCACATCAAGTCTTTCAGGCTAGGCACATCCACTCCCACTGAGGCCAGACAAGGCAGGCCAACTAGAAGAACATATTTATTCCATGTATAGGAAATAACTTTTGGGATAGCCCCTGCTAGAGTTGTTCGGGACCCACATTAAGACCATGCTGCACATCTAATAGATATGTGTTAGGAGGCCTAAGTCCAGCCCGTGTAAGCTCTCTGGTTGGTGGTTCAGTCTCAGAAAGCCCCAAGGGTCCAGGTTAGTTGACTTTGTTGGTCTTCTGTAGGGTTCCTATCTCTGTCAGGGCCTGCAACCCTTTCTCCTATTCTTCCATACGGGTCAAACTCCAACCAGTGTTTGACTGTGGGTGTTGGTATCTGTCTGAGTCACCTGCTTGATGGAGCCTTAGCATAACAGAGTATCATTAATAGTCAGGGATTGGCGCCACTGTTTAACTCAGAAGATATGAAGTTGCAGACTTGAAAGATTTGCATGGACTCTTAAAATAGAACTGGGCTTGAACATAACATAGATATAGCCAAAGTTGGCTCTTAGAAGAACGTTCTGTACAAGCATAGGCTCCCTGTTTTTTCAAAAGGCAATGTTGTAACTTTAATTGCTATAAAGTTAACTCTTAATGATGGTTCTTAAATGCTCTTAAATGATGGTAGTAGAAAATAAAAAATACGGGGAAAGTGGACCTATTTAGAAAGCTTCTTTGGAGCAACTCTGGAATGTGTTGTCTGGAAATAGGCAGTTCAGTTCACAGGTTAGTAGAGGCAGCTCTATCCACTTGCAAACACTTCACAGATACAACGCTAATCCAGTTTGGCAGAGTTGGGATAGCAAACAGGAGTCAGCAGCAGTGGCACTACCTAGTAGAGATAGCCAGGCCTCAGCCTGGGCTCTATTCAACAGGATGGACCAGGAGGAAAGCCAGGAGAAGTTCTCCTCTGTGCCTCCCTCAGGGAATCGAATATCAATGAAGATGCAAGACCCACAATCATTACACAGCTAGCTCTATAAGCAAGCCAAGCTCAGCCTCTGTCACTGTCTGTAGAGTCCTATTTATATTCTCCAAACATCACATGCCCTCCACAGGTCTTGCCTCTACACATGTCTTGCCTCAGCATGTGCCTCTGTCTCAGCTGTCTCTGCCAATCAGCCCGAGTCTGAGAAAGAGGCAAGAAACTACAGCACATCACCGGAAGATTTTTGGTGCACTTCTCTCTATGGAGTCCTGACAAATGCAGCTCAACTATGCAGTGTAAGGCAGACAAATACATTTATGTCATTGGTGAAGAATCCTTCATCATGTGCACTTTTGTGTGCTTGCTTTAGTAGAACATCCTTTGTCTGGTGTCTGCTTCAGTGCAACATTCCCTCACGAGTCTGCCTTAGTGTGTCCAATTCAGGAAAACACTCGTTCACATGTTAGCCCCAGCAAAACACCATCCAGCCGACTTTCCAAAGATCCCTTAAGTTGCAACTTCACAGTGTAGATTGCTCCCCATCCTAATCCAAGGGGTATCTAGAGTATCACCACAGGCATCTGATGATACAACTGTAAAGTCAGAGTCAACATCCCTGACCCAGGCATTGGGTGGAACAGAACATATGACAGTGGCATCTAAGCAGAACAAAAAAAGGGACTAGGGAAATGTTTCACTGGCAAACTTCTTGCTTAGTGTGTGTAAAACCTTGGATTTAGTTAGCACTACAGAAAACCAAATGTGATGGCTCACACCTGTAATTCCAGTACTTGGCAGGAGCTACCACGAAAATGAGAAGTTCAAGGTCGTACTTTCCTGGATATTTGGTGTGTTCAAGGTCAAACTGGACTTCTCCTTCTCCTTACATGACCCTACATTGAGGCATCCTTGGTTAGACAAACATTAATACCTGACTATAGTTTATAAGCACTAAATAAATCTTCCCTACATAAAAACCTGTGTTTACTGCTTCAGTCATCAATGTAAAATTGCCCTAGAAGAACTGATATGTATCTTCAAATGGATTTGGGGCACTAGTCAGCTTATTATAGTTCATTCTGCTATAATTCAGTAAATATTTATTAAACTGAAGGTAAGGGTGAATGCATGTTACATGGTGTTCAGCCCTTGGAGAAGTGACTTTGTAGCAAAAGCAGGAATAGGAAGGATTGTACAGAGTCAAAGTCCCAAATCTCTCTAGAACAGAAAATTAGGTTTCTTACAAGAACCAAATAAAGAGGGCTTCAGGGAACTCGCAGAAGATTTTAGAGGCTCCGTGTGAAATTTGCTTCTCTCTCTGAAATAGGGTTTGTTTTCAAAGATGCAAACAAAAAGTAAAAATAGAAGAAAAGTTAAATGTCTTAGTGCTATCTCCATGAGCAAATATCAAATATGACCTTAGAAGGCATCAGAGGCTAGAAAAGCAAACACACAGATTGGCCATTTATGTAACCATGTAAAATATGCCATAGAACTCCATAGACTAAACACCTCTGAGGGAAGCAAAGGAATTTTAATGGATGAGAGAGAAGGGGTGTATGTGCACCATGCAGAAACATTTAAGGATCCGAAGAAGAAAAATTCTGCTATCATTAAATATGAGTACATAAACTCCTTTATTGGAATCCTTTTTCTTATATGTATAGTAGTCAATAATTTTAAATAATAAAAACAATCATAAAATTCGTAAAAATGAGACAGAGGTATCATTAACTGCAATTATGTTCATAAATCTATTTCCAAAGCACTTTAGGTAACAGTTACTGCTAAGAGAGTAACACAAAACATAAAATGTGTAGTTTACACAAGGTTTCAGGTTTAGTCAAAACTCGAGTGAGACAATATTATCAGTGAAGAAGAGACAAACTGTGTAATCTACTGATTATGATAGTGAAGGGGATAGCAAGATGTCTCAGTGGTTAAAGGTGATTGGCACCAAGGATGCTAACCTGATTTGAACCCTGGGATCAACAGGATGATACCAAATTGTCCTCTCACATCCATACACCTCCATCCAAATAAATGTAATTTTTTGAAGTAAATGATGGTACAGGATTACACTGGAAGAGGCTTCAGATCCATAGCCCTCACATCTACATGAACTTGGGCAAGTTTGTACATGTTAAGCTTTATCGTAGTATATAAAATAATGAGAATCTCAGCCCTATAGAGTTACAGTTTTTTACTTTCATTTTCTCTTTCTCAATTTTCCCATAATAATTATATATACTTATGGGGCATAGTTTGATATTTCAATACACTGTGCATTTATCAGAGCATGACAATTATAATTTTTATCTCTTATCATTTCTTTCCTTGAAACATTTAGCTCCCTTCTTCTAGTTTGTTCTTCATGATAGGAAGTGGTTTTTAAAAACAATCATTCTACTATGCTAACATATCAGTGTGCACAGTACTGTTGCTGTTTAATTTCCTAAAATGATTGATGTTTAAAGAGTGGTTATTACTTATTTGACCATCACTACATTTTCACGCTGGCCCTACCCTTTTAAGGGTATTTTTTTAAAAGACATTTTTCTACTCTCAGAGGAGTTTTTGGTAACTTGAGAAGCTGTCTGAAATAGGAAAATCTCAACTCAATCCTATAATCTGGTCTATCTTGAACATTCTGAATATATACATTAAAAGAATAAGAATTCCTTAAATTAAAATAAATAAATGACCTAACCAGAGATGGGTAAGTCCCAATGTAAAAATCACAGGAGACATGATAAACTAAGGCAACAATTTAATCGGAGTGAATACAATGAAACTTCAGACAAAAGACACAAAAGAATGATTATAAAACCTTCCAAGAAATCAAACAGGACAAAAATAAACACTAGAGTGGATTCTAACACAAATAAACATGTGAATTAAATGAGCAATTCAATACTGTACAGGAAAATAGAATTCAATAAAGAGATAGAAATAACAAACAAAAAAGCAAACTGGTAATACTGGAAATGAAAACATCAATAATGCCAACTAAAAATGCACCCCCAAAGTCTGCATGGGATAGTACAGAAGGGGTTCCAAATGTGAAGCCTTAAAAATAGAAACTCATTTAGAGCATTTAGTCAGTGATAAATGAAAATTAGCAAAACATATTAACAGAGCATTGAAGATCTATGAAATATGATGGAAAGAACATACCTATGCATCATGGGCAGAGAAGAAGAGGGACTTCATACCAAAGGCAGAGAAAACTATTTCAAGAAAAAATCATAGCAGAGAATTTCCCAAATATAGGGGAAGATACCCACTTAAGTACAGATTAAAGTAATAAGCAGAAAAAATAAAAGAACATTTTATAATTAAAAATATTTAATACACAGAACAAAAATTTATATTTAAATCTACAAGAGCATATAAAGGCAGGCACATGATTTTTCTAAAGAAACTTTAAAACCCAGGAGGACTTACATTCTGAGAGAATAGCCTAAAAGATTTAATGGCCATCACAGAAGATGCTGCAAAGATTCCCCCAGAATGACACAGTAAGGAGGAAGCCATGGTGGAAAAATAGTGAAGCAAATGAGGAATGATAAAATTCTAAAGATTACAAATAACTAGTGACAGGAGATAATAGTGACTTCAACACCCCACGCTGAGCAACTGATAGGTCATCTAAAAATAAACAGAGAAATATGTGAGTTGAGTGGTAAGAGTGATCAAATGGATGTAATAGACATCCCCAGGACATTATACACAAACAGTGCAGAATGCACTTCAGAATTTCTCTGCAATTGTTCATATGACACAAAGCAAGTCTTAATAAATAAAATTGTATATTATTTGACCACAATGGGATGCTAGTAATCAACAGCAAAATTAACTACAGAGCGTTCACAAACTCAAGGAGGCTAATTGAATTTATTGAATGAAGAACAGATTATTGAAAAAAAAACAACAAAAAAGAGCAATTTAAGACTGATAGAAGGATGAGTACAGCATAGCAGAACCTATGTACTATATAACAAAAGAAGTTCCCAAGGAGAGAGTTCACTGCTCAAGTGTGTACATTAAAATACAGAGAGTTCTAAAATAAATACATTAATGATACACATTAATGTCTCAGGAAATTAGTCAAATTTCAAAACAGTTTGTGGAAATAAGTATGGTTTAAGGCAAAGATTAATAGAATAGGAAAAACAATGACAATATTAACAACAACAAAATACAAAGTGTCAAAAGTTATTTTTTGAAGATAAACAAGATACTAAACTCTTACCTAAAAGAAGAAGAAGAAGGAGAAGGAGAAGGAGAAGGAGAAGGAGAAGGAGAAGGAGAAGGAGAAGGAGAAGGAGAAGGAGAAGGAGAAGGAGAAGGAGAAGGAGAAGGAGAAGGAGAAGGAGAAGGAGAAGGAGAAGGAGAAGGAGAAGGAGAAGAAGAAGAAGAAGAAGAAGAAGAAGAAGAAGAAGAAGAAGAAGAAGAAGAAGAAGAAGAAGAAGAAGAAGAAGAAGAAGAAATAGAGAGAAAACTGTTTCAAAGGAACACACTAGCACAGATACCTATTAAATCATTACAACACACTGCGTGGGGGATGTTGGAGAGATGGCTCAGCAGTTAAAAACCCTGACTATTATTTATGAGCTCCAGTTCAATTTGCAGCACCCATCTTAGCTCATAGTCATCTGTAAGTCCAGTACAAGCCCAGATGAATTTGCTCTTGAATTCTAACAGAATCACAAAAGAGTAACACCAATCCATCTCAAACTATTCTGTGAAAAAGGAATGCTTCCAAACTCTTTCTAAGAAGCCAGTATTATCATGATGCCCAAACTAAATAAAGATAAAATATACAACACATGACACATTGAAGAAAATTAGGGGATGAGAAAATAGGTCATTCAGCTAAGAGCTTATGGTCATGAGAATATGAATACAATCCATGGAATCTGAAGTTAAAAATCCAGGAATATCTGTGTGCATTTGCAATCCCATCTCTGGGGATGAGGAGAAAGACAATAAAGCCTAAAATAGTAAAATGTCCTATTTCCAAAAGTAAAGTGGATGGGTCCTGAGAAATATCATTCAAGGTTCTCCTGTGGTCTACACGCACACACAAATACACAGGTGTACATGTGGGGCACACACACACACACACACACACACACACACACTAAACCTCCCTCATGAACACAGATGCATAAACACTCAATAAAACGGTCCAAAAATTTCAAGGACACAGAATAAAGCTTATTTACTATAGTCAACTGGCTTCATTCCAGAGATACAAGGATAGGTCAATATACTCTGTGATCTTAGGTAGTAACTGTCAACAAGACAGGATCTGTTGGCAGACAGGATTTCACATACATCTGTGAGGGATTATTTAGTTTCTGATAATGCCTATAGAAGATTATCTTGACTATGTTAATTGATATGGGAAGACCCATCTTAACTGTGGGCAAGACCACCCCTTAAAGTAAAATAATGAAAGGTATAAAATAAAAAGAGTGATTTAATCACTGGAGTTCATTGTTTTGGTGTCTATCTGCAATCTAAGCACTGGGGTACAGTTAGCCAGCCTCTGTGATAGTAGATACAATGTGACCAAGTCCTTAGAGTTCAGACTGCCTTGACTTCCATGACGTGACAGACTGTAGCTCAAATTTGGAGCTAAAAGGAACCCCTCGTCTCTTACCTTGTCTTTATAAGTTATTTTATCATTGCAATGAGGATAGAAATAAGACATATGCAAATCAATAAATGCAATACATCACACGAATGGGCTCAAGAGTAGAGATTACATGATCTCAATAAAGGCAGATTTATCTTTTGACAAAATCCAGCATCTCTTCATGACAAAAAACACAAACAGACCAGGGATAAAAATGAATATATCTCAGCAAAATAAAGATTTTATATGACACATCTACAGCCAACATTATACTAAGTGGGGATGCTTTCAAAACAGCTCTACTACAATCAGGAACAAGAGTCTCTTCCCCTATATTCAATATAATACTTGAAATCATAGCTTTAACAATAAGACTAGAGGGGTATGAAATAGATACAAATGGAGCAAAAGGAAGCCCAAGTCCCAGTAATTGTGGATGATACGATTCAATACGTTAGAGACCATGAGGACTCAACCAGACTCTTGTAACTAATATATACTTGAAAGTAAATGTAACTTGAAAGCAAAGTAACAGGCTGTAAAATAAGCATGCAAAATCAGCAACCTCCTTACATATCAAAGATGAACTTACTGAGAATGAAATTAGGGGAATAATCCCATTCACAACTGTGGTGGTTTTAATAAGGTTGGCCCCCATAGACTCATGTATCTGAATGCTGTCCCACAGGGAGTGACACTAATAAGAAATGTGTCCTTGTTGGAGGAAGTGAGTCAATGTGGGAGTGAGCTTTGACTTTTGTTGTACTGAAGCTACTCCCAGTATGAAATCAGAGCTCCTGGCTGCATGTAGAAGACATTCCCCACCTGGCTGCCTTCAATCAACATGTAGACCTCTTGGCTCCACCAGCACCATGTGGGCCTTTGAAACTGTAAGCCAGCCCTAATTGGAAGGTAGCCTTTAGAAGAGTTGCCATGGTCTTAGTGTCTCTTCATAGCAATAAAATCCTAACTAAGACAACAACAGACTCTGCCTGCCCTGCCCCCAAATAGAAAAACTTAAAAAAAATGACTTGGGATAAGCCTGGCCAATGAAGCTAAAACCTCTACAGTGAAAACCCAAAACCCAGTAAGAAAGAAATTGAGGAAGACACTAGAAAAAGGGAATGCCTCCTATGTTCATGGACTGGAAGAATGAATATTGTGAAAATGACTATCTAACCAGAAGCAACCTACAAACTCAGTGTATTTCCCATCACCCACCCCCCCCCCACCCCTCGCCCCGTCCCCCAATGTTGTTATTCACAGAAAGAGAAGCATCCATGGTACTAATGCAAACAAAGAAAAACTAAAACTGACACCTATGCTGTGTGGTAGCACGTGTGTTATGTACTTATCCGCATATGTGAATATCTTGATGACCTCAACGAAACCTTTCCTGCTGCGACTGTTTTTCCTTCTTCCGCCCATCAGTTCTTCCTAAACAAAAGGAGTCCTCCAGTCCTCTGCCACTGAGGCAGCATTATCCTGCTGTGATATCCTGCCACAGGGTCTGCAGCCCAAACTCTTGTATATATGGGTATGCAGAAAAAACAAAACAAAACAAAACAAAACAAAACAAAACAAAACAAAACAAAACAAAACAAAACAAAAACCAAAAACCAAAAACCAAGGTGCATGGTATGGCTTACCAGAGAACAGGAGAGGTCTGCTTCAGAGTGCTGTTAGACAGTCAACAGAAAGAAGTGATATTGGGGAAAACACTTTAAATTAGGGTATTTTACCAAACTCATTCAGTTTTCATTATATAATCCACTGTCAAAATTTAGATTCAATAAGTACATTAGAGCAGTGAACTATGATGTTGTGAAGGCACTAACATCTTGTCCTTAATGATGTCTCATCCATAAAAATCAAGGGATAAGCCAGGCATGTCTACTCAGGTAGAGACAATGAGAAAGAAACATTAAATTTATATTGATGCACATACACAAAAATATTTTGAAATGAAAAATAAAATCGAGTTGAGTATTTAGTATGTAAAATAGGGCTTTGAAGACACTTCACAGTTAAGTTTTAAGTTCTGAGCTCTGAGGCTCTGCCCTGTCCTCACACAAACACTTGAGTAGCACTTGCTGAGAGGAGCGCTGGTCGTAGTCAACCCTACTGTGGATGGAGAAGCCCCTTGCAGTGGGCCAGGTGTTTCCTGTCCAGCATTCTGTTTCAGTTTGCACCAGCTGTTTTTGTGCACAAATGAACAAGGAGCCCAGATATCCATCACTTACTCACCAACTGCTTTTATCATTCATTCTTTTTCAGAAATATGAGCACCTATGCTGAGCACAATGCTGATCAGATAAAGAACATCTGTCCTTTCATATCCAAAAATGTAGCATTTATGAAGAAAATTAACTGCAGATTGAAAATAATTTGGGAAGATAATTGTGTCTCTACTGAGCACATATAGGCCTTTTATTCCCTTGTCATTCTCTAACCAATACAGAATAGCAAGTATCCACTCATACTAAATTGGGTATTGTAAATCACCTAGATGATTAAAGTATGTAAGAAGGTGTATCCTTTGTAGATGCTGCACCATTTTACATTAGATACTTGTGCATCCACAGATATTCGCAACCATGAAAGTCCTATAATACTCCTGTACAGTGACCAAGGAAAGCTTAACTTTTTCTAATGGAACAGACAGTGATGTGGGAAAAAAAAAACAGATCTTAATTACACATGTTTCATGCCGTATGGTCTTCACCGATCCCTTCTTGCTGGAAAGAGAGAGTAGAAACTGGAACAGAAGAGTCAGATGCAGTCAAAGGTCTTGAAAGAACACACCCCATGCTTAAGTAACTCCCACACAATAGCACTACTGTGCTGTTCCGGCCCCTTCCTCAATCCCTGATGCCCAATCCTACTCATGCTGTCATATGGAGTTTGCACAGGTTTTTTTCCCTCTACCTGAGTCCTTCCTTCTCTAGACTGACTTGGCTGTCTCTAGGTTTTACTGAAATAGAAGTGCCTTCCCAATTCCCTTGTGCCCTGTCTTGCCAGGCTTTGTTTTAATTTTTGACACTGACAATGAACTTATGTTTGTTGCCCACATTTCTTCTCTAGTGAGTATAGACTCCCCTGTAGACTCACCCTCAGTGTCTAGGACAGTTCTCCGGGGAAGGAAGTTGGAAATGAAAGAAGTGGCTTTACATAAGACTCGAGGACATAATTCTATCCAGGGAAGGTCATAAGGATATTGAAGTATGTAACTTGGGAAGAAATGGATGGTGAAAAGTTAGATTCATGAATGGATTTTAAGTGGGGGAACCTTAGCAATGAAGAGTTAAGGCGGCTAAGAGCTAGACATGGTGCACTATAATTTCATAAAGTTCTGGTTTATGTAACATCCCCTTTAAAGGATTCAGTCACCTGTTACCAAACCCATGAACACATAGCGAATTGGATGTGCTGGCATCTGTAAAGCATATTATCAGCTTTTGGTAATGTCAAGACTGTCACGACACTTGCGTTGTGGACATACTTAACACAGCAGACTGCAGTGCTCCCTCTGGATCTCAGGAGAGACCCTTCCCTACAAATGATTTTTGTTAAAACTCCTTTGAAACACTGCACTTATGACTTTCAGAAGTCTAATTTGTGATATATAGAATTAGAAAATAGAGAAAATAATAATACAGGCACAACTTTGACCAGTGACACAGAATAGGCTGGGGGCAGCGGCGGCGTGGGGGGGGGCTTTAATCTGCTCTTGATATATTAGTGATAGAAGTAAAAGGACAACAGAAAGATAAGGCCATGGACATGGTTAAATAACCAAACTCTGCACTTAAACCTCTCCAGGATGATACAGATATAGCACAGCAAAGATGAAGAAAGATATCATGGTTTCTTCAAACTACAGAATTCAAGACTTCCTATCCATCAGTGGTAAAAACAGGGCTTTTCCTGAAGCCCACCCTTTTTCTTTATTGTAAAGCTCTCTGGCCTGTGCACAGAAATTGCTCCCCTGCTCTGTGAGGATAAAGATCATTCATAAATGTTAATATATTCACAGAAAATTTGATTAAGTATCTAAAATTCAAAATGTGCCAACAGTTGAAACTTTGAGGGGCAACCCTATCCCATAAGCAGAAATGTCCATCCTTGACTTCTGTGAGTGCCTGTGGTAAAAATGAAAGGGCACTAAAAATCTGCCACGAAATTGCCTTCATTCTGCCTACAAGGTGCACACAAGACAAAACACTTCCATGTTTAGATATGGGACTCTTCCCCCAAGAGTCTCATTATGCACATTTAAAAAATCCAAAATCAAAACCATCTGAAATCTGACACATATTTGGTTTCAATCACTTTAAACAAAAGTGTACACACCATATACACACAAACACATATATACACCTTTGGAATTTGCTAAATTCACAGATAATATGCAAATGGGTGGGAATTAAATAGATGATATAAAATAGACTTATCTTCCTCAGTTATAGGATTAGTGAAGAAAATCTGTAAGAGTCTTCATGACATTTGAGCCACTTGAATGCATTCCACAAATAAGTGAAACAGCTTATGTTTATTATATCATACTCTCAACTAAGTATATAAATGACATTCAATTAATGTATGTATCTGAATCTAGTATCCTTGGTGAGTACACTACATAGTTTTGCAGCAGAATTTATTTATTCACTCAGTAAATATCCTTTGCAATCCACTTATGTTCAGACATAAAATTACTAGATATCATTCTATATGTGACACAGAGACTAATGAAGTGCTTAAGCTACTGCCAAGCAACGGAAGAGCAACCCTGATTTTCATGAGTTGCCTCTAGCTCCAATTTGCCTTTGCTCATTTTATTTCTGCTCTTGGAAATATTGAAATAAAAGCCTTTTTCTTTCCTCTACAAATGTTTGCAGCATCTATTTTACATCAAGTTTAACACAGCCTTATCGACACTAAAAATACACACATGCTAGATTGGTTTTTGAAAAAGAAAAATGTTTATGATGTCTATCAAAGAAACACAGAATTTATCAGTTGAGTTTGACTTAAAGTGTCAGATGAGTTGGATAAAAATCTGTTTCTACAATTCATTTCTGAACAATGTAAGGTTATTTCTTTCCTTCCAAAGAAAAAATACACGCACACACACCCAAATGTTCTGACTCTTTCAGAATGTAATGTTCAAGTCATGAATGGCTACTTCAAGTTTACAGCACATTACATGCTTTCTAGCTTGATTGCCTCTTTTGTTAGAATGAAATTTTAGTTTCAGTTCTTCAATAAGATGAAGTATCAGATCTAAATAGAATCAACAGGGAAGCAGGGTGAGATGAATGGAAACTGCTTTCTAACCAAGGGACACATGCAGTATGTGGGGCAAGCATCCCCAGATACAGACAGCCATGCAAACAACAACAACAAAAAAATATGACCAAATGTTGAGCTAACCAAATTGCTGACTATTTTAATATAAAGGATTTGACTGGCAAAATGCATTACCATTGTCCCAGATCTCAAATAAACAAATGTAAGGGTAGAACCATGGATATGTGACTTACATGCAAATATTTTGCCTTAGACCAAAGAACATGCTATCAGTGGAGTTATAGATTTTGGAGCAGACATTACAAAATTCCAACATCCTCTCCTTTAGAGAGGGGGGGGGGAGAGAGAATTACACAAGGTTACCCAGCTAGCTGGATGCAGATAAAATGAAAGCACCAACATCTGGAATTGTGTTCATTCTCTTATCCTCAGTTTTATTCTGGCACCAAGCAATGGGAGAAAAAAAAGACAGAAGTACTTAAAGGTTCCGTAACTCTAATCTGTGTATATGAACCCATCATCCAATGATGCTGGCTAGATGAGACCATTGGTGGTGTTCCAGGGCACAGTCATATGTCACTTAATGATAAAGGTACACTCTGTGAAAAGTACCACTAGTTATGTTCAAGGCTGTGTCTAAACCTTAGTATGTACTTACATTAACTGAGATGGCTATGATTGTCCCTAGGTGTTCTAACTTCAAAGGGTTCACTCTCACATAATGCAGTTCCCTGTGGGTAGAAAGGTTACAAGGTGAATGCAGCTTATGATGTATTCCTTTATGAATTATTATTAGCAAAGAGGAACTATTCCAAAAGAACTTAAGAGTTGAAAGCACTGTGTTTCTAAGGCTGGTCCTGATGAAGACCACCGTGTGGTAACATCCTTACAACACTTTGGCCATGCTGAGGCTGTCTGCACCCAAGAAAAGCACATTAGCAAAGAATCTAGAGGTCTGGGTCTGGTGTTGGCCAATGAGGAGACCTGGTGCTGCTTTATTAACCTGAGATAGTAGAAGATGAGTTTTCATGAGGCCTTTCCTGGAGTGTTTGACACTTCCAGTATCCACTTTATTTGAGAAAACTGACTTTTCCTCTCCCAGAAGGTATAAGTAGCGTTCGGTTGTTAACCTTTACCTTAGTGGCTAGGTTTTCGTTTACTCTTTGATTCATCCACTCATTCGTCTTTTAAAAGATAACAAAATAAAATATAAAATATATGAAACACTTCATGAATTTGCATGTTATCCTGTGCAGGGCCAAAAAAAAAAAAGTTCTCTCAGCTGTAAGCTAAGAAGAATAATTAACAGCTTGCAGCCTCTCACAGCAACTGTCACGATCCATTCAGACTGGGTGTAAAGCGAAGAGGAACAGGGACGATGATTACCATTGATTGAGTCCTTCCTTTGCACGTGGATATCCGAGAAGCTGTAAAACAGCACTTACCAGTGTGTGATTCCTGATGCTGCCTTGGAATCTCTAAGCAGATGTGTTTAAAAAGCACCATCCCGGGTTCTCCTCAAGACTCACTAGATTAGGATGACCATCCAGGAGCCTCCCTAGGAAATCTTTACACTTGAGCAGATGCTTGAGCGAAATCTAGAGGAAGATGAGTTCCAGGTGTTGCTTCAGTTGGTTTAGCATTCTGGAAAGTTCCCCACAGTTGAACAGAAAAACATCCATATAATGACTGAAATTAACAACCTACTCACAGATGCCAGTCTGACCACAGTCTGTGAACTCCCAGTACTCCTACCCAAACCAGCCTCTCCCTTCAACCCTAGAGACCGCACAGGACTCCAGGCACACATCTACTGATTTGCATGTGCTGTTTCCCTAAGACCTTTCCTGGCCTTCCTAAATCCTTCCTCTGCTCACAGCACTTCACAAGCAAATACCTCCCATGGTAAGGCTGTAAAGATAAAACACGTGCCTAGTACATGTATGGCCCCGAATGCCATCTTCTATATCATACAACAACAACAACAACACTAAATACATTCATATTCCCATTGACTAAAGCAGAGATAATGAAATTTTGAGTCACGAATATCTGGATTCAAACAAACTTCTAACTTAGGACTTTCTGTGGCCATTTTCATTTATTAAGTTTATCAAATTTATTAAGCCATAGGGCAGCTTCTCCAACTGCAAGAGCAATGTAATCTCAAACAGTTTAATTCATCTAGAAGAGGATTTTAATCAGACTTCAAACAAAAGGCAATTAAAGTTTCACCGAGGACCAATGTCCAAGGAACGACATCAACTTTTCCTTTTCATGTTCTCTAATGGCTTCTGTAATGGCCACAGTAGCTACACCTTGTAACAAATTATCCAAAAGGAATTTATATTCCAACTCTGCAGCTTACTGAGGGTTTTTTTTTGGCGCGGGGCGCGGGGAAGGTTACCAGATTCTTATGGAGACAGAGGCAGGCAAAGACACCTGACTGTTAGCATTTGCACATCTTTGTTTATTATCCTCAGATAATTTCAAACTAGCAATGTGATGTCACTAAGCAGAACATAGAAGAAATCTACAAATAAACATTGCTATAGATAGCACATATACGAAATAGCATTGTCTAAGAGTATATGAGATGTCAGCAGGGCTGAGGCACTTGGTTTGTCTTTTGTATAGTCCCCTGGAACCACAGGCTTGGAAGGCTCACACTAGCTAATGCCTTCCCGCTGCTGTTTGAAAATTTTATTCTGCAGATAATGTGAATTGGAAGAGAAAGAAACAAGGCACCTGAGCAGAGTAGATCCTAGCAACGCGTGAATTGTGCATCCACCCAATCGTTGCCCCCATTCACTTCTCAACTGGCTGCCTTACAGCAAGAGGGGATCCGACTGCCAAAGAGACCATGCTTTCTGCTAGAATCATGTGCTGCTTCCACAGCAAACGTAATCAGATATACTGCAAAGGACCCAGAGACCCTCCTGCACGTTCTTACGTTTTTTTTCTCTCTCTCAGTCAACTACATGCACTAAAGAGTAAACCATAAACATAGAGTCCTACCTTGCTTTCAAGAACTTATTTCCTAGCATCCCACATACAACCCTTGTAAATGGCAGCCTAGTGTCCCAAGTAGAGTGAGTCTAAAATTACTCTGCATTGGCACAAGGCAACTCAGCTTCTCAACAATAGACTCCTCAGCGTCCAAAGTGGTCCACTGCTGTTCCAAGGTTAGAGATGAATCTGGACTCCTGAAGGCACACAGCTCATCCCCTTCACCTGCTCTGATTTTCTGTGTATCTTTCAGCTGAGCTTTGTCATCCACTCCCTGCGTGCTAGATACACCTAACTCTGCTACACAGGGCACATCAGCCTAACCTGCAACTTCAGAAATAAGTAGGATAAAGTCACTTCTGATAACCTCAATGAAAACAAAAAGTTTTCATTTACATGGCAAGTTTCACATAACCTCAAAGCCTCTCTCGGGCTAATCTCATGTTTAATGACCTCTCTGCCCAGAGGCTGTACATCCTGGCAGGTCTGATCTTTTAGAGAACTAAAAGTACAAACAGGAAAGAGGGGTTTGAAAAGTGCCCTTGGTGGCTAAGAGGCATTGAGTTTCAAATGGTTGTTTGCACCGAGGACCAGATGTGCACTGGAGGTAAGGGATTAAAACTGTGCACTGAAGTTCCAAGGGGGAAGAAAAATTGAGGATTTCTACCACAAAGCCCAACCGCAAGTACCTTCACAGAACAAGGCATTACCCAGAGTTAATGTGGAACAAAAATGCCATGTGGCTTAACAGAGCCTGCTGAAGCCATATGGACTAGATCACAGTCAACTCCATCTCCTTTGACTATTTTGCTGTGTTTCAAATGGGAACAAGGGCACTGACCTTGAGTCCTGTGCAGGTATTATGGCTAGACCCCAATACTGCTTGTCACAAAATTCTTATGTTGCAGAGGTGGAACTTGAAGTTTAGAATGTACTTAATGGTTTATTATTTTGTTGGTTTTGTTTTCATTTACTTTAAGAGTAAAAGAAGAGGAAGAAGAGGAGGAAAAGGATGAAGAGGAGCAACAACAATAACCAAATGGGGAGGAGGTGATTCACAAATCTCTTCAAGGCAGTGCCCTGGGATTTGAGCTCAAAGCTGCTGAGTTGAGCCTGGGCCTCTCCCATGGCTGCCCTCTACAGCTTCCAAAGCATTTTCACAGGTGGGAGAACCCAATGACAAGGTTTCTGATGAAATGTTTCATTCTGACCTCAGCTACACTGAAAACGAAACTTCATAGGTCATATTTTTTAAAACTGACCATAGTAAACTAAGTATGTGCAGGTCCCAAAGCAACAGTAATGTTGCTGGCCAAGTTTCCTGGAGGTTACTGTCATGACTCAAGTACTCCTGTGGTGGACTGGAGAAAGACAGTAGAGCAGCAAGAATTTCCAGGGGAGGGAGAAGGGAGACTGAGACTTCTGGGGAGAAATTTAATATAAAGAATGCCATCCACCCATCCACAAAGAGTTGACTGAACCGACCACTTATCTTTGTTCTTAGGGAAGAAATTTCCAACCTTCAAATGTGCTTTCTTACTCCCAAATGCATTACTTATGGCTGGAAAGTAAGAATCAGTGGACGATATTTCAAAAGGAAAAACAAAGTGACAGAGTGCATTACTTTCTATTGTACTTTCTACTTCCTGGTAGTAAGTTTAAGTAATATAGGGGCTAGAGAGAGATGGCTCAGCAGGTAAGAACACTGGCTGCTCTTGCAGAGAACCCAGGTTTGGTTTCAAGCATCCAAATCAAGACTCAGAACTATGTATAACACGAGTCCTAAGAGATCCAGTGCCCTCTTCTGACCTTCACAGGCACCAGGTGTATGTAGATGTGGCCAAACAATAATACATGTAAAGGAATGTAGGTGTTAAGAAACTCACTGTTACTATGACACATTTTCTGTGATAAAACACCATAACCAATGCAAATTGGGGAGGAAAGGGTTGGTTTCAGCTTGCAGTTTATAGACTGTCATGAAGGGAAGTCAGGCAGGAACTCAAAGTAGAAAGCTAGGCGCAGGTTTCTGAACTGAAATAGAGGCAATGGAGAAATGCTGCTTACTGGATTGTTCAGTTTGCTTTCTTACACACCACAGGATCACCTGCCCAAGGGTAGCACATCTCCTAAAAGGTCAGGCTTTTCCATATCAATCATTAATCAAGAAAACTACCTCACAGACTTGCCTCCAGAACAAATTTGATGAAGACATATCGTCTGTTGAGGTCCCCTCCGCCACTACCCTGATTAGCCCAGCCTGTGTTTAGTTTGGGAAACAAACAAACAAACAAACAAAATGCTGATCAGCACATCCCTCATATCTGTGAGGGGCACTGAATAGGTACTAATAAGAAAGCTAGTTAAACAAATTCTCATGATTGAAGGACTTTGAAAGGAGATATGTTGCAGGGAAAAAGAAGGTGGATCCAGGAGTTATGAGCAAGGAGGACAGGAAGCAGCTGAAGAGCCCTAGAATACCCACCAGGAAGGGAGTCAGCTGGACTGGGCAGCTTCCATGTGCAGAGCTCAACATTGAGATACTCTGAGAAAACCAACTTGATGCCAATGTGAGAACTTTTTCACTATAGGCAGAAACTACACCTTGTCACACCATTTCCCCCCAGGAGCTCTCAAACTATCACCCTCTCAAGTCCTTAGATAGTGCTTAAGCTTCCTTCCCTAGGAAGTTCCACACTGAGGGGGAAGAAGAGGAGTGCCATAGCTTCCTGTTCATTCTTCTGATACTAAGAGAAAGACCCACTGATGATTCAAAAAGTTTCTAAACTCCCCTCCCATTATCTAGCCTCTGGGCAGTAAGGGGTCCTCAAAGCTACTAGTTAAGTCTTCCCTGGACATCAAAGAGCCTAGAGAAGACAGAGCAGTTGCTTGCTTTTTAAAGCCTTCTCATTAACTTCACAGCTAAGCTCTGTACTCGATACAGCAGGACCCAATTTGTCAGCAGATATGGGGCTGATGATGCCCTCCATCATAGGTTGGAAGGAGCATAGAACAGAACACCCTGCCCTAGAGGCTCATAACCTCAGGCCTGGTACAGACAAGCCTCTATTTGTGAAGAATGTTAGGAGGCAAACCTCAATAGAAGCACCTTTGCACTACACCTGTGGTGACTGAAGGACATAACTAACAGTTGTGGCTTCTAGGAGTCCCTCTCCAGAACAATAGCAAGATGTTGCAGGCCAGCTCGACACAGCTGTCACCTAGGAGTCCCTGGACTTTGGCCTGGATTCTTCTATACAGACATTCCTCTGGGTAAAACTGGAAAGGAGACGATGGCAGGAGGATCACACACAAACACAAACACAGAGAATGAGAGGGAGGTGCGAGGGAGAGGGAGGAGAGAGAGAGAGAGGGAGAGAGAGAGAGAGAGGAAGAAGAAGAAGAAGAAGAAGAAGAAGAGGAGGAGGAGGAGAGAAGAGAAGAGAAGACAAGAGAAGAGAAGATACGGACCCCCACAATACACATCATTTTAAGCTTTCAAAGAAATGACTTCTATTTTCGCCAAACAAAGGCCACTATTGTAGTATGTCAAATTACTGGTTAATAGTGAGTTTACTAACAGAGACCAAAATACTGTAATTTCCAATTACCACAGATGATCATGAGCATAAACAATGGCAAGACATCCCACTAATCAACTTAGTTTGCCAATTTCCTAGGAAACCCCCACATTAAATTCATTTTCATTGCCCCAGGACTGTAGTGTGGTTGAAAAACAAACAAACAAGAAAGAAAGAAAGAAAGAAAGAAAGAAAGAAAGAAAGAAAGAAAGAGAGAAAGAAAGAGAGAAAGAATTAAAAGGAGGAAGGGAGAAAAAGGAAAATCCAGCAAATAGATGGGCAAAGCACCCAGCAACCTGTCAGTCAGGAGATGTGAAGGCAAGCCATCCTCTTTCTCCCGTGCCTGGCATCATTTTGAAGGTTCTGTCAGTGGCATCATTTTGAAGGTTCTGTCAGTGTCTATGTTCATTGCTTTCCTATACTCATCTCTGGTTGATGAGTTGGCTTTAGTGTAGGATGAGGCTGTCTTAGCTGGCACCAATATTCCAGAACAAAAGCATAAGACTTTTCTTACCACATCCTCTTATCAAATCCTTGTTAACGACCACAACATAATTAAAAGTACACAGAAACCAGCTGGCCATGCAAGCTCTATTAAGCTGGCATAGCATGACTCAGAAGGAAAAGGAAAAGGGCCTGGGATACACAGAGATCAATATTATTACAAAACATGAAGTAAATTTTCCAGAGTTTCATATCTCACACATTATTGTGAATAACAGCCACACAAAGATGCTCTGGGGCCCACCGAAGCTTCTCATAGTAGAACTGTTTTTCTTAACTTAAAAGCATCATTTTTTCTGTGTCATTTCAAGGCCAGTTGAGACTGTTTTATGCTGTGAAGATAGGTCACATCTCAGGTGCTGGTAGGGCCATCAGACAACAGCACTGCCAGGCTATGACATCCTGCAGGATTAACAGTTAATAGCTAACCCACACAAAGCCATTAGCACTTCACGTGAGTATGAATGCCAGCAAAATGATTTCCACCGTGTGATGAGTCCACCTTAATTCTCCTCTTCACTCCTAGCCTGCCTATCTAGGCCATCATAAATGGACAGTGAAAGAGTTTATACAAAGGCTCTATACACTTTGCTTTGTTTCAGATCCCACCGGTGCGATTTAGTAAATGCATAATTTTCCACTCACAGTCATTCAGTGTCTCCAACTTCCAGCACCGGTAGTGTCTGCTGTAGACTGAGAGTGACCGACATAACCCTTTTAATGAACTCACAAGTCTCAGGCAGTCTCTCAGTTGCAACTCGACCTTTTGAGAGACAGCAAAATTTCAAAAGCCAAAATAAAAGTACACAGATACTAAGGAGGGAAATGCAGAATGTTTGGGACTTGAAGGTGTAGGAGTCCAGGAAGATACTTGGACAGAGAGCTGCTGACAAGCTCTGACAAGCCTTGCTGGTGTATACTGACCCCTGCTAATGCACACTGACCCTTGACTTAGTCCCTCATCAATGTATCTGGCTCCCGAGAAGCACACTGGCAGAGTAAGGTCAGAGCTGTGCATCTAACATGGTGTGTAGGGGATGTGGGGCAGGGAACATCAGAGTATATCATCAGGCTGAAAACTAAAGGTGTCTTATATTCCTGACCTGCAGTTGGGCTTAGACTGAACTAAGAGTCAAGGCACTCCATATGTAGAATTCTTCAGGAGCTTTAAGGTAATTTCCCCATATTCTAATAGCTATTTGGGGAGGAAGAATTAAATATGCAACCTAATAACAAAGCATTAGTGAGCTCATTTATATTAATGCTGCCTTGTTATCTTGGTCAGGTATGGGTACTGTGTGCAGTCCTAATTGTTAGGCTTTAATACAATATTTATAAACTTGAGATGATGTGTCCTCCACAGACAGAACCTACCTAATTTATGTTCTAATTATTTATCAGTTTTTCATGTCCTTCTGTTCTGAATGGGTTGCTGAAGGAAGAAACAATGTCATTCAATCTTATCTGTAACAATTATAGAAACTAATGTGCATTTCAGGTTCCTCTCTGAGGTTCACATTGTCTCAAAAATTTTAAGGTTGAGTGGTTTAATGCTGATTTCACAACACTGCTAATAAAGGTGTTTCTTCAAAATGCTTAACAGAAACTCTCAAGCACAAGTTAATGTACATTCAAAAGGACCTACCTTGCCTTGGGCCCATTGCCTTTTCTCTGGCTCTAAGTGGGAAGCTGTCTCCATGGAGACTTGACTTGAAATAAGGGGGTGTATATCTTGCCCATTCCCTTTCATTTTTAAAACTCACATTTAAGGAATGGACATCACTCATCTCAGTATACTAAAATTCTTAGAGCTACTCACTCAACAAACATTCATGAAGCACCTACTGACTTGGAGTATCATGCACACCATGAGCTATGTAGCTAGAACACAGATTCTCATAGCCAAGACAGGGAGAAAGAGGTAAAAGTGGTGGTTAATGAATCAACAGAAAGACCATTAGCTGACTCCTCCCTCCCCTGTGTCTCTTGGTCTTTGTCTCTCTGATTCTGTCTCTGTCTGTGTCTATTTCTCTGTCTGTCTCTGTCTCTCTCTATGGTGTCTCTCTCTCTCTCTCTCTCTCTCTCTCTCTCTCTCTCTGTGTGTGTGTGTGTGTGTGTGTGTGTATTAATATCTGTTGGAAAAATTAACAAGAACTGGTGGTTGGTGTTAGGGAGAGGAAGCATGGAATGGCCAGCGTTATTTGCAATTACAAAGGAGACAAAATAGCCTGAAAGCAGAATGGGCTAGAATAGCAAAAAAAGTGGAGACCATGACCTGGGCCAATACTGAAACACATCTCACTGATGCTCTAGATCAGAGGCTTAGCCTTGTATATTGTGGAGAATGGCTGGGACATAATAAGATGACATGATAAGAGGACTCTGTCAAACAGACCATAGATAGATGTAAAATGGAAGGGGAAAGAATACAAAACAAACAAGAGGCAAATGTTTAAATGTATACATGTATCAGCATTCCCCACTGTGCCCCATTAGCACGCAGAAATAAAAATAGATGGACAAAAAGTCTTAAAAGTTTGGAGAGAGACAACATCCTTTGTAAACAAGAAGCCATTTTTCGTTGCTATTTTTCTTTAAGGATGTGAGAACCTGAAAGTGAAGTCCAAGAAACAGTATCCCTCCAGAAACCATAAATGTCACTGCCTAGAAGAGGAAAGGGGATTGACAAGCACAGGGGGCATAATGACATGTTTCCAAACCCTTAAATAGCTCTTGCCCCGGAGCATGCTGTGGAGGAGCTAGCTTTGCTGAGAGCAGGTAGCAGACACAGCTTCCTCTACAGGAGGCAGCCATAAAGCCTTCCTGCATGTAGGCTTTTCTGCCTCCAGCACAGCTCTGCAATGAACATCTGCAGCTAGCGTGAAATACAAGCTGGCTTTGGCTTTAGGGGAAATCCCAGATTCATACAACATAATCTGACTACAGCTAACCTTCATTAAGATAATTAAGCAATTCACCCATTATCCTTATTGCCTAAGTTCCATTTCCTTTTTATTTTTTCACGATTTTTCTATTTTTCTGTGTGTCTATGTGTATATGTGTTCGAGAATATACATGTGCACTACTTGTGTGCCTGTGCTAAAGGGGTCAGAAGACTTCATGAGATCCTCTGGGGCTGGAGTTGCAAGTAGTTGGGAGCCTTACAATGTGGGTAATCCTAACCAAACTCAGGTCACCTGCAAGAACTCTTAACTACTTATTGATCTCTCCAGCCCCACAGCTCTTGTCTTGTTTTCTCCACCTCTATTAAATTTTAAGATATCTTTCTACCTTTAGGGGAAATGCCTTCCCACTTTCACTTTCAGGAAAGAAGGCAGGTCTCTCAAAGTTGCTCCTCACTCTAGCACAAGATAGTAAGCCAATGTCATGGAACAGTCTGAATTAGGTTTTTAGAAACTCCACTAATTTCCACAGCCTAAGAGAAAACTTCTCTAAGAAGATAAGTGCTGTACTGGCTGGTTTTATGTGTCAACTTGACACAGGCTGGGGTTACCACAGAGGAAGGAGCTTCAGTTGAGGAAATGCCTCCATGAGATCCAACTGTAAGGCATTTTCTCAATTAGTGATCAAGGGGGAAAGGCCCCTTGTGGGTGGGACCATCCCTGGGCTGATAGTCTTGGGTTCTATAAGAGAGCAGGCTGAGCAAGCCAGGGGAAGCAAGCCAGTAAGAATCCCTCCATGGCCTCTGCATCAGCTCCTGCTCCCTGACCTGCTTGAGTTCCAGTCCTGACTTCCTTTGGTGATGAACAGCAGTATGTAAGTGTAAGCTGAATAAACCCTTTCCTCCCCAACTTGCTTCTTGCTCATGATGTTTGTGCAGGAATAGAAACCCTAACTAAGACAAGCGCCAAGGAATCAGTCTGACTGACTACCCCACACCGTGCTACCTTTGTTACCTTCTCTACTACATCTCCTAGGAGACTCTAACCAGACTGTGCAAAACCCCTTCTACAACTATTTGTCTACTAATGTCCTTTTACAAATATTAAATTATCTCAAATTTACACTTCATATGACATAAATTCAGTTGGAAATACAAATTTCACTGATTATTTTTGTTCTGCCCTCTGTCTTCATAGTTTTAAGTATAACATGGCAGTTTTAGAACACTTTAAATTTTACTTCTGGCTGTAGTCAACAAAAAGAAAAAGCCTATGGTGTTTACTCAGTGACAAAACGAAGTTATTATGATAAAAACAGCAATTCTAGAGTTGGTAACATTAATGAACTACTACAGAAGTGTTCAACTTTTTAATGTATAACCAATACTTCTATTCCTGTTTAACTTTGCCTTAATCCTACAAGAAAGTATGACAGATTGTTGATCATTTTGATTAAACCCAGTGTAAGTTGGAAGAAAACATGAATCTATCCTAATAGAAACCAAACAGGGACTTCGGAGACACTAAAGTCTATTTCCCCATGCTTTCTACAAGCATATACCATTCATGAACAGTCACTAAATAACAGCTCTGAGAAAAAAACAGATAGTCCAATAGGCCCTGTACAGTCATGGGTTCTAGATGCAGTCAACAATGGATAAAAATATCCATCCTTCTCCACACAAAATGTTGTATGTATATCAACCAAAATGATTGTTATTCTTAACATTATTTCCTAAAATATGCATTACAACTATCTTCATTAGGTACTTGTCATCTAGAGATGATTTGAAGGACACCTGGTTAATATATGTAGATTTTTTTCAAATATTATGCTGTTATAGAAAGAATGTGAGCACTATATACCTAATAAGGTTTTAGATCCTACAAGAGGTGGGTTTTAATACCACGTTGAAATTGCCAATCTTTGTGTACTTGTAATACTAGGAAAGTTAAAGCAAACAGCACAGCATGTGCATAAATTTTCTTAAGGAATGATGCACATCAACACAGTAGGTGCTGGCTCTGTGTTGCTACAATGGAAAGCCAGGACTTGTGCTCACAGTGTGAGTCTCATATTCACTTTATGTTTCAATATCATACACTCATCTGCCATATTCAATAACTGCCCTTCTAAATGCAATGTAGATTCAGTCCAGATGACTAAGTCTACACAGAGAAATTTAGGATAAAGTAAGTTATTGTTGCCAATACAACAGGCATAGCACACACCTTATTAAGCTTAGGCAATTCTGCAAGCACACCCTAGAAACACCTTAGAAACAACACAGATAGCTTAGTGCAGGATTCCTTTAATGGTTCCATAAGAAAAATAATATGTAATATGTACTAAATCTTCTCTTCTACCAGAAGGTATATTGTCAGGGTAAGATTATAATAATGTATTATATACTTTAACTTTATGATTCAAAGAGTAGAATGAAGTATATAAGAGAACATTGGGGTATACCTTCTGGAAAATCATATTATGTGAAGGGTACATACAGATATCTATTTTCTACATGGTTAAGTCAGTTTTTGAAACTCCCTAACCTCAAATGATTAATAAAACACATTATTTAATGGCATGCAAACTGTTATTCTGGTATATGAACTACAGGATTTACTCTGAGGCAGTGTTTCTCAGCCTATGCGTCATGGATTCATGTGATCCTTTCACAGAGGACGCCTTAAACTATTCGGAAACACAGATATTTACATTACAATCCATAACAGTAGCAAAACTATAGTTACTAACTAGAAACAAAAGTAGTTTTATGGCTGAGATCACCACAACATGAGAACTGTATTAAAGTGTCACAGCATTGGGAAGGTTGAGAGCCACTGCTCCTAGACCACCTGGCTACTTGAGTCCCTCATGTCAAATGACAGCAAATTCACAAACAATGCACACATCCTCTCACTTCAGTCTTCCCTAGATTATACATGTGTTATGCTGAGTTGTTTATGAATGGTGCCTGGAAAAAGTCCACATATGTTCAGAATAAACACAATTTTGTGAAACTATTTCCAAACAGACTGCTGTTAGTCAAATTGTTTGTGCAGAATTCACAGATGCAGAGGTCCAACCTTATTAAACTGGGCAAATTACTTAATGAATTCAAGTTTTCTTTCTACTAATTTTCTACATCCAGAACAGAATAACTCTTAATTATACTGTGAGTCAAGTTGGAGATTCTCTTTCAAAAGTGGAAATTATATAACCACATACACATTACAGATAGTCAGTTGAAAAAAAACTTTCACACTTAACCACTTCCATGTACTCATACATTTGTATACTCAGAAAACTTCTTTGAGAATTGGGAAGTGTAGTATTTAAAAAACACAAGTCTTGGGGTTGTTGCTTAAGTTCTTTGACCTGCTACTATCAACAGTGAGCTAGAACACACTATGACGCAGGACAACTTCAAACAATGCTTTCTTCCTGGGAGAGGCTTAATCACCTACATTATTTGACCAAGTTCATGTTGATCTGAAGTGAGTGGCTCAACCTGTAACCTGAAAAATTGCTTATATGGAACAGTGGTCGAGTCCTCAGTCTATCAGGTGACTCCACTGGATGGCCTGCTCAGGACCTCTCTAGAACCAGGCTCCTCAGTCCAAAAGCTGTATGCAGACAACCAAAGGCACAGTGAAGGTGCTGCTTGCTATTAAGAATACTCACAGGCATGCACCCCATAAATATACACACATGTAAATTAACATACATTTCCGCATCTGTCCTATTGGCAAGAAACTAAAGGTTCTCTAAACCCTACCCATTTGGGTAATTTTCTGTACACTATATGTAAATTAGAGAATATCATTCTGTCAGAGATAATTCATATATGAAAAGGAATGCTCTCTCAGTGATAAGGGACAAACTTAAATAGTGATTTTTGTTACTTAGCTCAGATTGCTTGGGATTTCAAGAATTTACCACCATGTCCAGTTTCACAAGGTGATATTAATTGGATTTTTAAATATATATATATATATATATATATATATATATATACATACATATATATATATATACAAACCATAGTTTATATAGTTCACTCCCTCAATAGCAAAAATGAGTTCATTCATTTAATTATATACTATAGATCCATCTTACATTTGAGTGAGCCACCATAAACAAATTCCATGTTATCTTATCAAAGTTTTCATCCACAGTCATATAGAACGATTCATAAAAATCATTACCACCGTGCTTTCCAGGAAGCTACTTCTCAGATATATTTCTAAATAATAAACTACTTGGATTATCTAAGAGGCTCACCTTACCACAATTTAATTTAAAGCCAAGTCCTTTTAGAAGCAAGAACCTCTACTTGAAAAATCTGTACAATTCAAACAGGCAAGATGAATTGTTGGAAACTTAATAAAGCGCTCTCCTATCGGGCTCAAGCTACAAGCAGCACTGAGAAGAACTCAACGTGCGAAGTGTAAAGTTATGAAAACAGTCTGATAATCAACATTGCAGGGCCTGCCACAATGAACTTGCTGATGCTTTACCCAAAATACCTCTAAATGTCTCAAAAGACTACTCTCCGAACATGCTCTCGTCACTACCTGACAACGCAAAGCAAATGCCCAATTCTCTCAAATTTCAACACAATCTCGGCCTGAGAATTTCACTCAGTGTGCCTTGCTTAATATCAGGTAGAGTTTCATTTTAATGCTGCTTGTCTGAATTCTCCAGATGCCATAGCCCATTTACAAAGTTTTAGCTCAAAAATGTCTTTCTGCTTACGGGGCCTCTGAGGGCTCCCGCCTTCTTCTTCCCCCAGTGCACCTGCCTCACCCCACAGCTCAAGCCTGATGGAGGAGGTGGTAATTCACAGTTGCAGCAATCTCTGGCTGGACACAATTTTGACAATGGTTATTTGTGTTCTGGAGAGTGGAGCTCACCCCAGGAGCATTAGCTTTGGGGCAGCTCTGTCAAGACATTTCACTTTTCTGAGGCCCAGCATTCTCACTGTTAAAACAGGGTAATGATACTTCCTCAGCTTGTGGCTTAAGAGCACTCATCCCATGCAAAGCAAAAGGCAAGGTGTGGTACATAATACCTGCAAATCAGTCGCTATTATTATTCTTTGGATTGCTACCTTCTCCTAGGGCTGCCAGGAAAATCGATTTTAAGTACACCAGAACATTAAATTATTGATCTTAAGAATCCAGCACTAGAAGTCAATTTGAAGTAGATTTGGTCTCTGTTGTTTTCCCTTTACAGCTCTGGAGACTGAACTCCTGGTTCAGGGAGACTTCCTCCAGGATAAGTCAAGTGGCTGCAAGGCCACTGGCTGTCAGCTTTCTTGATCACTTTGTTCTTCAAGAAAGATAGCTGCAAAATGGCAAACTCAGTCTTCACATGATTCCATCTCTCCGGGCCCAAATTGCACCTTGAATTTGGAATTCTGTACTCAAGAGGAACACAGGCTGCAGCTTGGGTGGCAGTAGGAGACAGAACAGGCTTACAGAAATCATGCAGAGACAACATGCTTGAGGGTGGGAGCATTTCCTATCGCAGACCCACTCTTCTCCACTGCCCCTGTATCAGGACACACAGGTGGCCGACACTGTGGAGACCTAGCTTCTACCACATGTCCAAGTTAGGATGAACAGCAGTGCTGGACCAGACCACCAGCCCCGGCAAAGCCTGAAGATGATGGCCTTATATCTATCTTAATGCATTCCACATGCAGACTGAGTATATATTTCACACTGCAGCTGTTCACTATCCATTAAATGGGGTGCAGAGAACTTGGAATCATAATATACTTTACATTTGAGACCTAATAAATCCATCTCTGCCCAGTGTTGTAGTCTCTGTGCTGAAGGTATGCTAACCTTTACAAGCACGGCTCAAAAGTGGTACAGTGGAGGGTTTTCAAGAGAGGGGGTGCTTTATTAAAGTGAAGCCATGCTAATTTACTAACAGTAGCTGGTCATTATCCATAACCCATTTAGTCTTTGGCACTCTCATCAATAGTTGGTGCTAAAAACACTGAAAACTGGCATTAATGTGCACTTGTTCCCGCCAGATTCCAAAATTAGTGTCTGACCTCATGAAATTGTTTCTCTTATATGTGATTGTCATCTTTGGTGAAGAATGAGTTTCCAGTTTTAAGGCTTAAAAAAATTTGAAACTTAACATGTAGTGACCAAAACTCATTTTTTGCTTAGACATTAGACCAAGTTGAATTAGACATTAATTTAAACAATTAAATGTTAAGCTCACACTCCAAAATATTCCAAAGAAGGAAAAGCACAATGTAGTGGGAGTAGCATATTACAGTATACTCTAAGAGAAATCTATATCCTATCATCACGCATGAGATATTTTTATTCAGATTATCAGAAACGAGGCAACAGACCTGCAGATTAATTAAAAATTTCCCATGGGATACATGCCTCCAAGCTTTTCTGAGGTTTATTTATCTAAGCAGAAGCTGTACCAGCCCAAGAATATGTATATCAACACTTATGAAAAATGAGTTGATACATTCTACACTAGAGGATAAGAGTTAAGTTGGAATATTATCAAGGTATCTGCACATAATGAGAACAAATCTCAGAAGAAGATGAAGAAAAAATAAAAAGCCCTAGAAACAGGACGTATGGACAAGATTTCTCTGCAACAAACATACAAGCTGATCAGTCTTGATCAGATCTGGCTTGGGTGCACTCAGAAACTCAAATCCATTCCTTCTTGGTTTTTGTCAGGACTAAGCACAAATGACTGCCCCTCCTTCATACTACATCATTTATACATTTCCAGATATTAACATAGCTCAACCTGATTCTTGCAGGTGTGTGTTGTCATCCTTACCTTTACTTTCTAAGTTGTGCATACCACCCGCACCATAAAGGTGGAGCTCGTAGCTCTATCAGAAGAGAAGTACCTCAAAATTCCCCAAAGGATTCAGTTCACAACTCAGGAAGCGTCATTTTCACCAAACAAAAAGGGATAGAGCATGCTCTAATTTCTATCAGTCATAGTGAGAAGCAGGTAAGGACCCCTTCTTTGCATGTCTGAGCATCCTCCTGACTTATAAAATTAAGAACGTTTTCGTCTATTGATGTTGTCTTTACTTCAGTTACTATATTCAACCACCGTTGCTGACAGTCATTTTAACGCATTAGAACAAAGTGGGGAAAAAAAAAGGTTGTCAGTTTCAGAAAAAATAGTGATGGAAAAAGCGGCTAAGGGGCCACACGTTGCTTTCCCTTCAAAAAGAAGAGTCACCCCAAATTTGCCACCCAAACACTCATGAAAAATAAAGGTTGAAGAGGTAATTCCTGTTAGGTCTTGTTTTGTTTTGTTTTGTTTTGCTTTGCTTTGTTTTAATATGCAGAAAGTGTGGTGTTTAAGGCGGCCAAGGCGTCTCCTGACCCAAAAAGGCAGTCCTCAGAAGGGCTACAGTATACTCCTACACACCAGACTGTTCAGTTGTCCAAGAGACAATGATTTCCACCAAACACGACCTATTTCTCTTCAAATTTTCAGCAGAACTGTTCCCCAAAGTTTACCAAAATCCAGGTACACAAACCTCCCCATCTCACAAAGCTTTAGGAATCCAACTCTACTTTATAAGTTATACACCAGGAAACACATAAGGAGAAGCTGGAAGGCAATCACAAAAGTCTCATTTAAATTCCTGGAAAGCACAGCTTCTCTAAACACACTATTCATCTCTCTTTGGAAGGCCTAATTTGCATCGAGCCATGAGTTTAACTCCACTGGCCCCACTGCACCAGTACCATCAAGTCCAAAAAAGATAGATGCCATCTTCTGAATTCAAAAGAATTTATCACATAACCACTCTAAACGGTGGGAAGTAAAACAACCCAAACGCCGAGTTTTTGCCAGTCAAGTGTATAAGAATTAACACTGACTTTAGGAGGCTCCCGAAAATCCCTCTGCACATGAACATTATAGCCACAAAAGGAAGAAGAAAGAAAGAAAGAAAGAAAGAAAGAAAGAAAGAAAGAAAGAAAAGGTAGGATGCTCTCTAAGCTGCAAGCCCGCTAATTTGCATGAAGATGGGTGTGGGAATTTGATTAAAAAAAAAATCTCCACCTTTCACAAGCAAATCACATCAAATCAAACCAATGCACAGTATTTCATCCCCACAGTTAACTATGTCCACCTGTCCAAGTGCAAGCCCTCCTTTCGCTCACCCTGTTGTTTCTCCACATACAGCGCTGGCTTCTGTTCGCAGAGCTTATCTAACTCTAGCTCAGTGCAACTGGCCAAGGAGATTCCAGCAGGATACGGCAGGTCTCAGACCTCACAGACCTGCGTGCTTGTACTCATTCAGTTTGTCCCTACACCTGTGCTGCTACTCCTGTACTTGGAGCCTCAGTAGGATTCCTGAGGGTCACATTTTATCCCCCACTCCCACCCCACCCCCGCAGCCTAGAGGGCAGGAGGGCTTGCCGGGTGGCGAGCGGGCGGGAGGGCGGGCGAGCGAGCGGATGAGCGAGCGCGCACACCACGAGCTCCTACTCTCTCTCGGATGCCCTGGGAAGCTCCGCGGCCACGCTAGGGGCTCAGGCGACCCTGTGTAGGAGCCGTCTCCTTTCCGACAAGGCATGACCGCGTTGCCGCCGGCTGCAGCTTGGCCTCTCAGCAGTGCGTGGCTGCGCTCAGCTCCGCGCTGCGCGCCTCATTGTTCCAATCCGCGTGGCAGTGGCACCTCTGCCGGTGGCCCCGAGGGCAGGCGATCCGAGGCAGCGGGCCTGGTGCTCCGCACACAACCCCGCCTTCCCCGTTCCGATCTACAGCCCGAGCTTACCTGCTGGCTAGGCGCTGGGGAGTTGATCGGCCTCCCGCGAGCGCTCCGGCCCGCAGCTTGCCCCGCGGCCAGCGCAGGCGGGGACGCTCTGGCGACGCAGAGCCTGCCTGTCGTACAGCGATTGCAGACTCCGCTGCGTGGGGCGGCGCGGCTGCCTAAAAAGGCGTGCTAATCCCAGCCGCCACCTTCACCAGCTGAGCGGCTCCAAGGGCTCCCCGAATGGCTTCTGCTCCAAGTACCTGGCACCCGGGCACAGGAATGTCCCGGTGGTGGCCTCTGGAATGCCACCGGCCGCCGGTGGTGGGCAGGGCGGTCTGGGAAGCTGGCCGGGAGGAAGTGAGTCTTTGTGTGCTGGCTTCGAACACACAGCCCTCTGTAGACAGAGCAAAAGCCGGGCTACCTGCGCGCCAGGCAGCTGGGTGGAGTGTGAGAAGCACAGCATCCTCTGGGCCGCTGGCTCCCTTTGTTCAGACTCAGGCCGACTCAAGCCGCCCGCATTCTCACTTTGGCTGCTGCTGAGAAGCGCCCGACAGTGCAGGGACACACTTGGGGACGTGCTGCTTTGAGAGCTTCCCACTTGCCAACTCCATCCATCCATCCAACCCTGGAAAAGGTGATCACATTCTCTCTAGGGCGTAGGGGTGACCAAGAGCGGTGCTGTGGGAGCCGCAGATAGAAAGTATGTGAGTGTGTTCAAGTGCTAATGCCCATTTGTCACTGCAACCCTCCTATTTTTCAAAGGCATCCACAGCGGTCCCTGGTTGTGGGTAAACATGCTTCTCTGAACTTTGCCCCCTTGGATGTGAGTGTTACCTACAAGTTTTCATGCGTAGTTAGAAAAGGACAAGACAAATTCTTCACTGAATGTATTGAATTTGAAGTTCATCTATCTAGTCGAGGTGTTTTGTTTTAGATATTTTAGCTAGTTGTCCAACTTATTCAGAACGCATGGAGTGCCTACTATGTGTTTGGGGCTAGGCATCATGATAGATGAGCAAAACTCAATCTAGAAGTTTACAGACATTTAACAACCGGGAAACTAAACCCACAGAGTAAAATTCATTGTGTGTGGTCAAGTGTACCTGGGCGATGCTTTCTCTGGTTTCCCCAGTTCTGTTAACTGTTTCTGACACTTGGAATTTCTAAGAACTGCCTGAAGGGATGGTCTGTCACTCATTAATTACTGCGTCTTATATATGAGAAATACATACGCTATGGCTAATTCTGTGCTCTGCCCTTTCCCACAATTCACCACGATGGACTCTGCTAGTCACTGAAGTGATGTAAACTGTGACTCTAGGCTTTGTCTTCTGTCTAATGGGTACGTTTGCAAGCACCAGCAAGGTATGCTGCACAAGGTGCTAAAAGTGGATTATACATTCTCTAGTCCTTAAATGTAACAACAAATCAATTCATGTAATAAAAAGCATAGTAGCATCCTTACAATGTTTCACTGCAAAGTAAAAATCCTCAATTTATAACATTTTGGGGGGGGGGTTGAAACAGGGTTTCTCTGTATAGCCCTGGCTGTCCTGGAATTCACTTTGTAGACCAGGCTGGCCTCGAACTCAGAAATCCTCCTGCTTTTGCCTCCTAAGTGCTAGGATTAAAGGTGTGCGCCACCACACCTGGCAATTTATAACATTTCTTACAGACTGTGAATGTTTTTTATCCCATATTGCTATTTTTCAAAAGTACTTCAAAGATGATGCCTTCATGCCTACCTTAAAAACAAAACAAAAACAAAAAACAAAACAAAACAAAACCAAAACACTAGGTGTTCCAAGACAACAATGGACTTTGTGCCTGTAGAAAATTTACCCAGCTTAAAACAAATATGCAAATTGCTGTCATAGAAATGTAAGTTAACTTAGTTTACTATTTATGATCTAAGTAGAGAATAAATGGGGCCGACCTGGAAATCTGTTGCTTCCCAGGTAAATCATGAAGGCAGTTTAAATGCAGAAAACTGTATGTCATGCTGGTTTCTGTCGGAGTGTAATGATAAATGAAATACTTTTCCATGCTTTAGTTGGTCTGCTCGGGGGAATCCTAAACAAGGGTAGACAGGGTTCTTTCCATTGGTCTACTAAAGAGCAATGCTGGCTCTAGAATATTCCTTTCAATTCCAAGTGAATGTTTTTTAAAAAGCCAGGAAGCATTTTAAAATCCATTTTTTCTGTATGTGCTCATATTAACTTGTATTCTGTGTTAAACTCAGGCTTTCTCCATCATCCTTGCCATAACCCATAGCCATACTGCTAATAGACTCTGAAAGCATCACTCAGTATCAGCTTGGTTTGAACACATTCTGTGTCTTATGTGTGTGGTGTCTTTGTCAACAGGGTCTTACCATCAAGGTCTGGAGTAGAACCAGCAGTTGAGGGAAAGAAAACTGTAATATTAAGGGTCTACTGGACCCCCCCCCCCAGTCTAAGAATTCATAAAAAGGAAGCCCCTCCTGGCACAAAACTTTTTACTTATTACTCATTACTCGGTGGTGTCTGGTAGGAGCAGTGTGGCCCCATTATAGAGTAACTCCTTTTAAACTCTTTTTAGATATGTGTATGTTTAAATTGCAAGAAGACTTTGCCAATGTGTTTTTTTTTAAACAAGGACCATGGTGTTAATTATCCTGTCCCATGCTTCTTCCTCTAAACTATCCTTCCATCCCCACCCCATTTAACCTTTCCTGTTTTTTTTAAATTCTGATTCGTATCAACATGTTCTTTCTTCTTGCTGTTGACTACTCACCCCAAAGTTTCAGAACCCTTTACTAATTTTCTGACTTCTGTGGACAATTCAAATGGAGCACACATATCTAAAGAGTTAAGGTGTATTATGTTCCTTTGCCCCAAAGACAATATTTAGAATTTCTTAAAAGTCTCTCCATAAATAGAAAGAGCTATATAATTGTCAATATCTGTGAATCTCAGTGTGATAATCCAATACTTGATGAGCAATGCTCAGACAATAACATCATTAGAATTTCCATTTCTCATACATCTATCACTGGGGACATTCTCATAGCTAGGTTTTCTGTCTCTTTCTTCTCTCTCATGTCATTTCCTCAGTGTGCCTGTTACATATCTTAGAATATTTTTAGAAATTCAAACCATTTTCTAAGTGACTCCCAGGTTGAGCTTGTTCACTGTCTTAGTCAGAGTTTCTCTTCCTGAGCAAACATCAGGACCAAGAAGCAAGTTGGGAAGGAAAGGGTTTATTCAGCTTACACTTCCATCCTGCTGTTCATCATCAAAGAAAGTCAGGACTGGAGCTCAAGCAGGTCAGGAAGCAGGAGCTGATGCAGAGGCCATGGAGGGATGTTCTTTATTGGCTTGCTTCCCCTGGCTTGCTCAACCTGCTCTCTTATAGAACCCAAGACCACCCAGAGATGGTCTCACCCACAAGGGGCTCTTCCCCCTTGATCACTAATTAAGAAAATGCCCTACAGCTGGATCTCATGGAGGCACTTCACCAACTGAAGCTCCTCTCTCTGTGATAACTCCAGCTTGTGTCAAGTTGACACACAAAACCAGCCAGTACATTCCCCATGGTTTAGATACAGATGTACTCACAGCTTTGTTCTCTTTTATTTTTGGGCCATAAACTCAGAGAATCATTTCCTCTCAGCACAGCACACGATGCTACTGTGCTTATTTTCCCCAACACTGGATAATGTTAACTTGCCTATTTGATAAATGAGATGATTATCTACTCTTGCCACTGTGAAGTGCTGTTCACCCCTTTCTAGTTAAATGATACTTTATTTGGGTTGAATTTGAGGTTGCTTCTCCTTAAATCCACTCTCTAATTTTAGTTTACTTTCTAGTCCAACTGTACATGGGTTCTTTTCTACGTTGTTTCTTCTTTCACATAGTCTAACTGGCAATTTCCCTAGGACAAAAAGAAAAAGGTTTCTTCTTCTTCTCTGTTCATAACATGCCTGGGAAAAACATTTCTTGTCTTTGTCAACCAGTTTCAGCATAGAAAGTAAGTAAGTTTTCCTGGTTAATGCAAGAAACTCAGACATGACAGCTAACTCTGAAGCAATTTCCCCATTTGTAAATTGATAATAACAACATCATACCTTAGGGGTGTTCGGAGGATTTAATAAGATGATACTGAAGTGCCTATTTCAGTGCATAATATTGTAACCTTCAACAAACTGAAGGATTGTTAGAATGTTGGGAGGAAGCCCAGTCTGCAAATACAAATATACAGTGAGAAGGTGAGAAGGATGCTTGCTGGGTTGTTCTATTACTAACCGACTCCAGCAGCTGCTTGTCAGATGTCTGTGCTGTAGCAGGCCCACAGTAACATCTGGAAATGAAGAAGAGTGGGCCAATCCATTATTTGGTCTCACTTTCCTTCATCCAGGTAAGAAACAGGTAAATCTATGCACCACAGCACTTACATGGGACAGTCACTTCTAGCCATCACCCTGCAGGTCCCAGGCCAGCAGACTGTCACCAGCTCCCACCCAACGCCTCCCATGCCTTCCACATTGAAACTCTCCCACCTGTCTGTTAGTTTTAAGACTATGCAACATACCAGATGTGGGTCTAGACTTTAGTTGTTCTTTGCTTGATGGTTTTTGGTGACTTCCACAGAGTAGAAGGGGTCCTAATTAGAAAATCAACTAAAAAAATATCTCAAGACCGTCTTGATATCTGTAGACCAACGGAGATATTTCCATTAGATAAAATATCTTAAGAGAAGAAACACTCTATGTGTGCGTCTCCTTTGATTACTTTCTCAAAGGCCTCTCTTTAGTGAGCAAGCATATTGTAATTAATTAAAACCCACCTCGAGTGCTGGTTAATTTCCCCTTGATTAGCCCAGCAATTTCTCATCCATCCCTTACAAAACACCAATCATTCTGAGTTGAAGTGACCTATTCTGACACTTGATTACTGAAAACATGATGGAGCTGAAAACATGATGCCATTTCAGAAGTCTAAATCCTATAGCAATTTAAATTTTGTTCAGTCACTAGCAGAAATGATACAAAATAGGTTTCATTATAGAAACTAATGGATAATAATGGCACTAATTTAGGACTTCAGAGGCATGAACAAAAAGCTTTGGACCAATTTTTACACAACCTACATACTTTTAAAAAAGAAATAGTAAGTTGCCTGATATGCCTCTTTTAACTCAAGTTGTTCTTCTCTGCACCATTCCAGGTCTTAGCTAAGGGTTTAAGAATTAATTCAGCTTCCTGAGGGTGTTTCTCCATGATTGATATTTATGGCAAGTTATATATAGAATAGCATAGCCCTTGGCCAGTGGTGGCGCACGCCTTTAATCGCAGCACTCTGGAGGCAGAGGCAGGTGGATTTCTGGGTTTGAGGCTAGCCTGGTCTACAGAGTGAGTTCTAGGATAGCCAAGGCTACACAGAGAAACCCTGTCTCAAAACAAAACAAATAAGGGAAAAAAAAAAACAAAAAACAAAACCAAAACATAATAAAAAAATAAAAGCCAAAAAAACCAAAAACAAAAAACAGCATAGCCCAGACTACTATGTCTTTCTTAATCCAAGCATCACAAACTTTATAAAGAATCACCAGTGTGTCTTACCCCTGTAGTCCCACTAGTAGAGCAGATAAAGTATATGTTTTCACAAATACAGATAGCTGAGTCTATAGAGTGATGACATGTCCCAAAAAAGTAAAAACAAACAAACAAAAAGTCAGCAAAACTCACCACTTTAAGTGGTACTTACATAACATGTGGAATATAGTGTTTAAATTTTTGAATGACTTGTATAAAGGGACTAAATTATCCTGTGGCAGGTAAGATCAGAATAGCAGGAACAGAATCAGTCTCTTACTTTTAACTCAACTCTAGCTTCTGGTGGCAACATTTCCAAGACACATGCTATAATTGTACTGAAAAGGTTATCATTTTGAGTCTCTATTTCTAGTTTACATAGATTGTGAAGGCTGCTCTTACCTACTATATCACTGAGAAGCAGTATAGGGATGACAAATCCATGGTTTTCTTTGTAAAAGTTCCCGTGTAGGATCATGTTTATGTGCAAGCACAGTGCTGCCACCACAGATTTCCCTAGGCATCTTCTCAAATGCAGAAGACCCTAAGGCAGTGGTTCTCGACCTTTCTAATAGTTCCTCCTGTTGTAGTGACCCCCCACTACCAAAAATTTATTTTCATTGCTACTTCACAACTATAATTTTGCTATGATTGTAGCATGAATATCTGTGAGTCTTTTATGGTCTTACCCAACCCCTGTAAAATGGGTTACAACCCACAGGTTAAGAACCACTGCCCTAAGCATCTGTAAGGCAAATGATACTGTCAATTGGAAAAAAACAACAACCAACAGATTGGGAAAATATCTTTACCAACCCTTCATCTGAGAGAGGGCTAATATCCAATATACACAAAGAACTCAAAAAAATTAGACTCCAGAGAATCAAATAACCCTATTAAAAATGGGGTGTAGAGCTAATCAAAGAATTCTCAGCTGAGGAATACCAAATGGGTGAGAAGCACCTAAAGAATGTTCAACATCCTTAGTTATCAGGGAAATGCAAATCAAAACAACCCTGAGATTCCACCTCAAAACAGACAGAATGGCTAAAATCAAAACCTCAGGTGACAGCGGATGCTGGTGAGGATGAGGAGAAAGAGGAACATGCCTTCATTGTTGATGGAATTACAAACTGGCACAACCACTCTGAAAATCAGTCTGGCCATTCCTCAGAAAATTGAACATAGCATTACCTGAGGACCCAGCTATACACTCCTGGGCATATACCCAAAAGATGCTCCAACATATAACAAGGATACACATTCCACTATGTTCACAGAAGCCTTATTTATAATAGCCAGAAGCTGGAAAGAACCCAGATGTCCTTCAATAGAGGAATGGATACAGAAAATGTGGTTTGTTTACACAATGGAGTACTACTCAGCTATTCCATAAAATGATTGCATGAAATTCTTAGGCCAATAGATGGAACTAGAAAATATCATCCTGAGTGAGGTAACCCAATCACAAAAGAACACACATGGTATGCACTCATTGATAGGTGAATATTAGTACAACAGCTCAGAATACCCAAAATACAATTCACAGACCACATGAAGGAAAACAAAATTGTGGATGCTTCAGTTCTTAGAAGGGGTAACAAAATACTCATGGTAGAAATACAGAGACAAAGTGTGGAATAGAGACAGAAAGAAAGTCTATCCAGAGACTGCCCCACCTGATAAGTACAGAGGCAGATGTCAGCCAACCATCAGACTGAGGATGGGGTCGTCAATGAAAGAATTAAAGAAAGTACCTAAGGAGCTGAAGGGGTTTGCAATCCCATAGGAAGAACAACAATATCAACCAATTAGACCCCTCAGAACTCACAGGGACTAAACCATCAACCAAAGAGTAACACACATGGAGGAACCTGTGGCTCCAGTTGCATATGTAGCAGAGGATGGCTTTGTTGGATATCAGTGAGAAGAGAGGACCTTGGTCCTGTGAAGACTTGATGCCCCAGTGTAGGGGAATGCTAGGGAGGGGAGGTGGGAGTGGGTAAGTGGATGGGGGAACACCCTCATAGAAGCAGGTGGAGGGGGTATGGGATAGGGGGTTTCTGGGGGAGGGGAAGCCAGGAAAGGGGATAACATTTGAAATGTAAATAAAGAAAATATCCAATAAAAAAGAGGAAAACACACTGAAGGTAAAATGAAAAATTTCCTAATAAAATAAACGTGTGACCAAAAAATAATCTTTAGTTAAGAAGGAAGTAAAACATTCAATAAAGTAACTAGAAATCCAAAAGAAGAGGAGGAGGAGGAGGAGGAGGAGGAGGAGGAGGAGGAGGAGGAGGAAGAGGAGGAGGAACCACTGCCCTAAACTGTGGCTCAGCACCCACTGGTCCTCAGGTTCCTCTTAGAAAGGGTCCCAGAAGACACTAGTATTATTCTTGTAGCATAACAAACTCTCTCATCTGTGGCTTCAGATTCTGAGGATTCAGTTACCTGCAACCATTCTTAAGCCAGAAAACACTAACTGAATAGTTGCAGTAATAAGTAATTTTTAACTTTTACTGCAGGGTATTACTATAATTGTCCTAATTTACTTATTGTTAGTCTATGACTGTGACACATTTATAATGAAAACTTGCCATGAGTATGTATTGCTTTGAAAACAATATATAGGGTTTGTTACTATGTGTGGTTTTAGGGATCTATTCAATACCTTGGAGAAGAGTCTATGAAGATAAAGGATACAATGATAATACTGCATGGTATTTAATGTTTTCATTCTTTCTTTCCATGAGTGCACAGTGGAACTTTCAGAATATTGTTTGACACATGATATTTTAGTACATTGGTTGCAAAAGAAGCCATTAAGGTGTACCCATGTTTTAAAACCCAGTTATGAAGATGACTATCAAAAATATAAAATGAGAGACTCCTAGCTGGTCTGCTCCTGTGAAGATACCATATTCTGAGCTATCCTAGAGGATCCCCCACACTCAGAGCAGTTGACACCACAGCTTGAAGGAATGCAGGACAATTGACCTGACAGACTGAAAGCCTCCCTGGAGTTCTGTTGCATAAAGGGAAACAGAAACCACATCCATAGCCCCACCCCCCACCCCCCTGGAGAACAACTGCACGAAAAATAATAACTTGACTGCTCCTCTGAAGACCCAACAGTATGGAGACCTCTGAGATCTACTGTACCAGGACAACAGATCAGCAGCTTCTCTACCCCTGCAAAAAGCCCACAGTTGGAAAGCCCCACAAGTGGTTTGCTACAGCCAGGGCCAAAGACCTACTGGGAGACCTGAAGCAACCCAGGGAGGGACAAAAGAGACAGACTCCAGACAGAGGCATCCAGAACAACAAACATCAGGGATACACAGATGGCGAGAGGCAAGCACAAGACCATAAGCAACAGAAGCCAATATACTTTGTTTGGCACCATCAGAACCCCGTTCTCCCACCAGAGTAAGCCCTGAATATACCAGCACACCTGAAAATCAGGACTCTGTCCTAAAATCCTATCTCATGAAGATAATAGAGTCCTTTAAGGAAGATATCAATAACTCAATGAAAGAAATATAGGAAAACACAGGTAAACAGATGAAGGAATTGAATAAAGTGATCTAAGACCTAAAAGTGGAAGTAGAAACAATAAAGTAAACACAAATGGAAGCAAACCTGGAAATGGAAAACCTAGGAAAAAGGACAGGAATTACAGATGTAAGCATCACCAACAGAATACAGGAGATAGAAGAGAGAATCATGGGAGTTGAAGATACCTTAGAAGAGATTGACACAACTTGCCAAAGAAAATTCAAAACTTAAAAATCTCCTAACCCAAAGCATTCAGGAAATTCCGGACTCAATGAAAAGACCAAATCTAAGAATAATCGGAATAGAGGAGAATGAAGATCCCAACTCAAAGGACCTTAAAAAGTCTTCATCAAAATCATAGAAGAAAACTTCCCCAACCTAAAGAAAGAGATGACCATAAAGGTACAAGAAGCCTATAGAACACCAAATGAATGGGATCAGAAAAGAAAATCCTCTCATCACATAATAATCAAAACACTAAATGCACAGAACAAAGAAATAATATTAAAAGCTGTAAGGAAAAAGGGCCAAGTAACATGCAAGGGTAGACCTATCAGAATTACACCAGACTTCTCAACAGAGACTATGAAAGTCAGAAGAGCCTGATCAGAGGTCATACAGACTCTAAGAGAACATAAATGCCAGCCCAGGCTACTATAACCAGCAAAACTTTCAATCAACATAGATGGAGAAACCAAAATATTCCAGGACAAATATAAATTCAAACAGTATCTTTCGACCAATCCATCCCAACAGAGGATCCTAGAAGGAGAACTCCAAGACAAGGAAAGTACCTGCACCAAAGAAAGGACAAGATATTAAGCATTTCACAACAAAGCCAAAAGGAGAGAACCACAATCACATAAAGCCACCTACAAAAACAAACATATCAGGAACCAATAGTCATCTCTCTTTAATATCTCTCAATATTAATGGACTCAACTCACCTATAAAATGGCATAAGCTAATAGACTGGAAACACAAACAAGATCCAGCATTTTGCTGCATACAAGATACACATCTCAATAACAAAGACAGACACTATTTCAGAGTAAAAGGAGAGAAAAATGTCTTGCAAGCAAATGGTCCCAGGAAACAAGCTAGAGTTGTCATCCTAATATGCAATTAAATAGACTTTCCTCAAAAAGTTATCAAAAAGGATAAGGAAGGACACTTCATACTCATCAAGGGGAAAATCCACCAGGAGAAAGACTCAATTCTGAACATCTATGCCCCAAATGCAAGAGCACCCACATTCATAAAAGAAACTTTACTAAAGCTCAAAACACACATTGAAACCCCCACAGTAATAATGAGAGAGTTGCACACCCCACCCTTACCAATGGACAGGTCATTGAAACAGAAACTAAAAAGAGATACAATGAAACTAAGAGAGGTTATGAACCAAATGGATTTAACAGATATCTACAGGACTTTTCACTGTAAAACAAAAGAATACACCTTCTTCTTAGCATATAATGGTACTTTCTCCAAAATCGACCATATAATTGTTACAAAACAACCCTCAACTGATACAATAAGATTGAAATAATCCCATGCATCCTACCAGATCACCTTAGCCTAAGGCTGGTCTTCATTCACAACAAAAACAACAGAAACCCCACATACAGATGGAAACTGAATAACTCTCTGCTCACTGATAATTTGATCAGAGAAGAAATAAAGAAATTAAAGACTTCCAGGAATTTAATGAAAATGATGACAGTGTACCCAAACTTATGGGACACAATGAAAGCAGTACTATGAGGAAAATTCATAGCACTAAGTGCTCTGGTAAAGAAACTGGAGAGATCTTACACTAACAACTTAACAGCACACCCAAGAGCTCTAAAACAAAAGAAGCAAAGTCACCAAAGAGGGATAGACAGCAGATAATAGTCAAACTCAGGGCAAAATCAACCAAATAGAAAGAAAAAGAACAATACAAAGAATCAACAAAACCAATAGCTGGTTCTTTGAGAGAATCAACAAGATATATAAACCCCTAGCCAAACTAACTAAAGGGCCCAGAGGCAGTATACAAGTTAACAAAATCAGAAATGAAAAGGGAAACATAAAAACAGAAATGTAGGAAATCAAAAACAGATTCTACTATAAAAGCCTATACTCAACAAAACTGGAAAATCTAGATGAAATGGATGGTTTTCTAGACAGATACCACATACCAAAGTTAAATCAAGAGCAGGTAAACTATCTAAACAGGCCCATATCACACAAGGAAATAGAAGTCATTAAAAACCTCCCAACTAAAAAAAGCCCAGGACTAGATGGATTTAGTGCAGAATTCTACCAGACCTTCAAAGAAGACCTGATACCACTTTTCCTCAAACTATTCCATAAAATAGAGAGAGAAGGAATGCTACATAGCTCATTCTATGAAGCCACAATTACTCTGATACCTAAAACACACAAGGACCCAACCAAAAGAGAGACCTTCAGACCAATCTCGCTTATGAATACAGAAATTCTCAATAAAATTCTTGCAAAATGAATCCAAGAACACATCAAAACCATCATCCACCACGACCAAGTAGGCTTCATCCCAGGGATGCAAGGTTGGTTCAATATATAAAAATCCATTAATATAATCCACTATAGAAACAAACTCAAAGAAAAAAATCACATGATCATCTCCTGAGATGCAAAAAAAAGCATTTGACAAAATACAACACCCCTTTATGTGAAAAGTGTTGGAGAGACCAGGAGTTCAAGTCCTATACCTAGAAGTAACAAAAGCAATTTACTGCAAACCAATATCCAATATAAAATAAAATGAAGACATAACTGAAGCACTCTCACTGAAACCGGGGACAAGACAAGGATGCCTACTCTCCCCATATTTATTCAGTATAGCACTGGAAGTGCTAGCTAGAACAATAAGACAACAAAAAGAGATCAAGGAGATAAAAATTGGCAAAGAAGAAATAAAGATATCTATTTGCAGATAATAAGTATACATTAGCAACCCCAAAAATTCTACCTGAGAACTTCTCCAGCTGATAAAAAACGTCAGCAAAGTGGCAGGATATAAAATTAACTCAATAAATCAGTAGCCTTCCTTTATACAAATGATAAACAGGTTGATTATAGAAACAATTGCCTTTACAATATCCAGAAATGATATAAAATATTTTGGGGTGACTCAGTCAATAAGTCTATCAAGAAAGAAATCAAAGATCTCAGAAAATGGAGAGATATCCCATACTCATGGATTGGCAGAATTAACATTGTAAAAAATGGCCATCCTACCAAAGTCAATCTACATACTCAATGCAAAGACATGGAAAGAGCAAGTCTCATATACATCTGGAAAGGCAAAAACCCAGAATGGGGAAAAATTCTTAACAATAAAAGAAGAGCTGGAGGACTCACCATCTCTGACCTCAACCTTTACTACAGAGCAATACTGATAAAAACTGCATGGTACTGGCACAGAGACAGATATGTTGATCAATGGAATAGAATTGAAAACTCAGAAATAAAACCACACACTTATGGACACTTGATCTTTGACAAAGATGCCAAAAATATACAATGGAAAAAAGAAAACATATTCAATAAATGGTGCTGGTCTAACTAGTTGTCTGTATGTAGAAAAATGAAAATAGATCCATATTTGTCACCTTGCACAAAGTTCAAGTCCAAGTGGATCAAGGACCCTAACATAAAACCAGATACACTGAATCTAATAGAAGAAAAAGTGGGAAAGAGCCTTGAACTTACCGGCACAAGGGGAAATTTCTTAAACAGAACTCCAATGGCTCATGCTCTAAGATCAAGAATTGGTAAATGGGACCTCATGAAACTGGGAAGCTTCTGTAAGGCAAAGGTCAATAAGACAAATCGGCAACCTACAGATTGGAAAAAATCTTCACTATCCCCACATCTGATACAGGGTTTGTATCCAAAAAATATGAATAACTCAAGAAGCTAACCACCAACAAAGAAAACAACCCAATCAAAAATGGGGTATAGAACTAAACAGAGAATTTATAACAGAGGAATCTCAAATGGCCGAGAAGCACCTAAAGAAATGTTCAAGTCCTTATTGTTCTGAGAAATGCAAATCAAAATGACTTTGAGATTTCACCTTACACCAGTCAGAATGGCTAAGATCAAAACCTCAGGTGACAACACATGTTGGAGAGGATGCATAATAAGAAGAACATTCCTCCATTGCTGGTGGGATTGCAAACTGGTACAACCACTCTGGAAATCAATCTGGAGGTTCCTCAGAAAAGTTGAAATAGATCTACCTGAACAGCTAACAATACCGCTCTTGAGACTATACCCAAAAGAAAACCCACCATTTTCCACTATGTTAATAGTGGCCTTTTTGTAATTGCCAGAAGCTGGAAACAACCAGATGTTCCACAACAGAAGAATGGATATAGAAAATTTGGTTCATTTACACAATGGAATACTTCTCAGTTATTAAGAATGAGGACATCCTGAGTTTTGCAGGCAAATCGATGGAACTAGACGATACCATTCTGAGTGAGGTAACTTAGACCGAAAAGGACATGCATGGTACGTATTCACTAATAACTCGATGTTAGAAAAAAAATAATAAAAAATAAAGAGGTCAACAAGCTGAAGGGCTCAAGTGAGGATGCCTTATTCCTACTTGGGAGGGAAAAGAAAGCAATCACAAGAGGGGTGGGAAGGAGGGACCTGAGAGGGAAAGTAGATGGAGGGGGAGATGGGGACAGGGGAACTTGATTGGGTATTGGATGAGAGAAAATGACTGAAGCCCTGTGGGCCAGCAGAAAGAATGGAAACAGACAACCTGGGGAGATAGGAGGTTTGGAGGTACCCTTCAGAATGCACCAGAGACCTGGGAGGTGAGAGACTCTCAGGACTCAAAGGGAGGGACCTTAGATGAAATACCAGATAGTAGGGAGAGGGAACTTATAGAGCCCATCTCCAGGAGGAAGACAGGGCATCAAAGGATGGATGGGGTTGCCATCCCACAGTCAAAAACTCTGACCCATAATTGTTCCTGTGTGAAAGAACTTCAGGGATGAAAATGGAGAGGACCCTGAGGAAAAGAAGATCCATTGACAGGCCCAAGGTAAGATCCAGCTCAAGGGGAGGTCCCAAGGCCTGACACTATTACTGAGGCTATGGAGCGCTCACTAAAAGGGACCTATCATGACTACACTCCAGAAGACCCAACAAGCAGCTGAAAGAGTCAGATGCAGATATTTATACCCAACCAATGGACAGAAGCTGCTGAACCCTGTGGTTGAATTAGGGAAAGGCTGGAAGAAGTTGAGGAGCCGGGTGACCCTGTAGGAGGACCAGTAGTCTCAATTAATCTGGACCCCCATAATCTCTCAAATACTGGACCACCAAACACTAGGCAGCATATACCAGCTGATAGGAGGCCCCAATACATACACAACAGAGGTCTGTTGGGTCTGTGTTCATTCAAGATGATGCACCTAAGTCTCAAGAGATTGGAGGCTCCAGGGAGTTTAGAGGCCAGGTGGGGTGGGAGTTGGGGATGGGGACATCCTTGTGGAGATAGGGGTGTGGATAGGAGGTAAGGGATATGGAATAGTTGGAGAGTGGACTGGGGAGCGCGGGGGGGGGTATAAAATCTGAAGTGTAAAAATATAAATTAATAATTGTAATAATAATAAGTGAGAAGAAGAGGAAGAAGGAGGAGGAGGAGGAGGAGAAAATATAAAATGATAGGATTCATGTGGCTAAAGTTCTGAAACATTTAATTTTCATTTAAAAATATTTGGAGCTAATATGGAATGTTTATAGTATTTTTATTATGTTTTATGGTACTGAAAATTAAACTCAGGGTTTTACACATACTAGGTTAGTACAACTGAGCTACACCCTTATTGTTGCTTATTAATTTATTTTATGTAGTCAGTTATTTAAGACATGACCTTTCTAAATTATACAGTAAGGCTTTCATCTTTTAGCCTCTTGCCTCAGCTTCCCAGGTAACTTGGGATAAATGCATGTACCATAAAACTCAGCCAGCCTATATGTTTTAAAAGATATAGCTATGTTTCAAATCCCCCAGTTATAATTTCAAATGATGCAAATTGTAGATAGATATTCTATAAAGGGAATTCTCAGTATTTGGGTTCTCGGTATTTTTGAGAGTGGCAAAGATGGGTGAGATGATCAAGTTGGAGAACCAATGTACTTGACAGTTCACTCTTCCTTGATGTGTTCTAGAATCTTGTGAATCCCTGGCTGTCCAAAATACCAGAGCTCCAAGTGTCTCATTTCTGATAAAGCAATTTTTTAGTGTTTCATTAAAGCTCTTGCCATTGCTATTCATGTGGTTCTTTTCTCTCCCTTCTTTCTAACATCACATCCCCCCAGATCCTGTGTTCATTCCCTTATCACCCAACCTGAGCTCTACTCTCCTCTTCCTCCACACCCTCTTCTACTTCTTTGAGTGTAGAATCTCACTATCCTTTGCTTATATGTGTGAGAGAAAAAAAAAACTTAACTGATACCTCAAACAAAAGTAACCCCTTTTTAAGCATACCACTGTGGTCCACAGTATCTGTTTGTGGTTGCATTTAACACCATTGTGGTCACACTAGATACATAATTGAATGTTTTTTCTATGCTAGGACTTGCTCTAGGTAAAAATATGTAGTCATATAAAATGATGGAAATGTAATTAGAAATCTGAAGACCCTGTGGGCCTAATGGTCATGTATGTGTGTAGCTGTCCAATGGCCATGGATAAACTAGGTTACCTGAAAGGGGGCCTGGAAATGAAAAGGACAGGGTGCGAGAGAAGGATGAAGACAAGACAAAGGTTCTGATCAAGGCTCAAAGTTTAATATTCAGCTCTGCATTTATATAGGGAAAGCCCACATGTGGGGCATTGGGCTATGCAAAGACAGTCTGGTCTCCAGTAGAGCTGAGATCCTGAACCCCGGGACCCGGTGGTGATAATTCACCTACATGGGATGGAAGGAGCTCTCTCATGTCTCCTGGAACCCTGGCTCCTGTCAAAGTTATCACCCCCTCAGCCCCCAGAAGAGAAGCATGGCTAGCAGTCATGTAGGCAATGTCCCAAGCTTCTGACCTTCAGGTTAAACTCCCCAGTTACCTAGCAACAGTAAAGTTAGCAGCAGGAAGTAAGAGGGGCTGCTTAGCCCCACCTCACTCTCTCACTCCTTTTGCTCTCTTGCTTTTACTCCTCTTACTCTCCTCTCCTCTCTCCTCTCTTCTCCTCTCACTCTCTAGCCTTTCTTTCTCTCTCCTTTCCCCCTTTCTCTCCTCTTGGCCATGGCCGGTCTCTCTCTCTCTCTCTCTCTCTCTCTCTCTCTCTCTCTCTCTCTCTCTCTCTCTCTCTCTCTCTCTCTCTCTCTCTCTCTCTTTCTCTCTCTCTCTTACCTTCTCTCTTTCCTCCTGCCTTTCTATAATAAAGCTCTAAAACCATAGACTGTCTCTGTTCATCTGCGCTTACTCTTGCCTTCGTGGGAATCTCTCTCCCTCAGCCCTCTCCCCCATAACCCCGGGGCTATAGGATGTTGCTCCGGGGCCCCTGGTTGGGGGTTGCCCCTTGTCCACCCCCCCAGTCCAGTGGGGTCAGAGCTTATATGCCCACCCAGGGCTGGTTGGAAAGCGTCTAGCAGCCCTCCCACATCTGCCTGCCCAAAGCATAGGAGGAACTCTGGCCTGACTTGGGCTATCTTCCCTCCCCTTTCTTCCCCAGCCAGCTTTTAGTTGCTTTTAGTTAGCTTTTAGTTCCCAGACCCACAGACCCAGCCTTTGTTTCAGCTGGCCTAGGTGCAAAGCCAGCTCAGCAGGCAGTCTATTCTTCTAAGTTCCTGTAAGAACCTCAAGGCTAGATGACTCCACCTGTGTCCTTAAACCCATTGTGGCAAGCACTCAGGTGTGTTTAGCCTGCTGGGGGAAGGTCACATATGTGTGTGTGTAGTGTTGAGAGTGTGTGTTACACAGATTTAGTAAATACATATAAATTCTATGGCAAGTCAGTGGTAAGAACAACCATAGGAAGAACAAGCATATGAGGAGGAGCTAATAGTATTCATAGTGGACATGTGGTTACACTGTCATCACAGGATGTCAGAAGGGAGGAAGCTTGAGAATAGACTCTCACTGGTATTAAGATAAAGTATCCAAGGAGCTGAAGGGGTTTGAAGCTCCATAGGAGGAACATCAACATGAACTAACCAGTACCCCCCAGAGATCCTAGGAGCTAAACTACCAATCAAAGAAAACACATGGTGGAGCTTGTGGCTCTAGCTGTATATGTAGCAGAGGATGGCCTAGTTGGTCATCGATGGGAGGAGAGGCCCTAGGCCCTGTGAAGGTTCTATGCCCCAGTATAGGGGAATGCCAGGACCAGGAATGGGAGTGGGTGGGTTGGGGAGCAGGGGGAGGGAGGAAGGGGATAGGAAATTTTCAGAGGGGAAACTAGGAATGGGGATAACATTTGAAATGTAAATAAAGAAAATATCTAATAAAAAAGAATTGTAAGGAAAGGAATACTTTTAAAAAAAGATTTATTTTTAATTATGTTTAACTATGTTTATCTCTGTGGATTTGTGCACAAATTCATTGCTCTTGGATCCCCTGCAGCTGGAGTATTAGGAGGTTTTGAGCCAGTCAGTGTGAGTTCTGGGAAGCAAAATCAGGTCCTGTTCAAGAGCAGCAGCATTCTTAACCACTAAACCATCTCTAGATTCCCAGGCCCAGAAATCTATACATCTAAAGTATACTGACTTTGGCCTCTTTTTCCTACTAGCATCAATATAGGTGAAGAAGCCTATCTGTTATTGATGGAATTATCTCTATTAGCTCTGCTTCTCATGGACCATGTACTTTCCACCCAGGCACACAATGGCTAGCTTCAACTGGCCCTGCAGGTAAAAGCTATCTTTCTTCATCTGCTTTCTTTATAGCAATGTTTTCTGTAATCCATCACATAAAGGGAAGGTCCACTCAATGTGAATTTGTCATCTCTAAGATCCATCAGCAAGACACCAACCAAGATTGTGCTTGCTGGGAACTTTAAAGTTCCTTGAGTTTTAACTTGGATCAAAGTCTTTGCCCAACTTGATGCTTCCACAAGAACTCCTATGTGTGTTTTGAATGGGCAGTTGTAATGCTGATGGAGGACATACAGTAACTGTTACTCTGTGTACTCACCTTAGAAATATTGCCAGATATGCTTAGCATGAGGCAATGTGTTTAATTTCAAGAGTCTTGAATGGAAAAGAAGATCTGACAAAAAGCATAGAACTGACAAACTTGGGTCCTTCGAACTCTTTAGAGGAGCAGGGCAAGAAGCCATATGGGCTAGCATTGAACAGATAGGGAATCAAGCACAGACATCAGCAGTGTCATAGAAGTATGGCTTAAGAGTCATTGGTTCATGCCCTCCAGGTCCATCTATTTGGCTAGGAATTTCATAAATTCATTCTTTTTAATAGCTGAGTAGTACTCCATTGTGTAGATGTACCACATTTTCTGTATCCATTCCTCTGTTGAGGGGCATCTAGGTTCTTTCCAGCTTCTGGCTATTATAAATAAGGCTGCTATGAACATAGTGGAGCATGTGTCCTTCTTACCAGTTGGGGCATCTTCTGGATATATGCCCAGGAGAGGTATTGCTGGATCCAAGGAACTCACACAATATGTACTCACTGATAAGTGGATATTAGCCCAAAACCTAGGATACCCAAGATATAAGATACAATTTCCTAAACACATGAAACTCAAGAAAAATGAAGACTGAAGTGTGGACACTATGCCCCTCCTTAGAAGTGGGAACAAAACACCCTTGGAAGGAGTTACAGAGACAAAGTTTGGAGCTGAGATGAAAGGATGGACCATGTAGAGACTGCCATATCCAGGGATCCACCCCATAATCAGCATCCAAACGCTGACACCATTGCATACACTAGCAAGATTTTATCGAAAGGACCCAGATGTAGCTGTCTCTTGTGAGACTATGCCGGGGCCTAGCAAACACAGAAGTGGATGCTCACAGTCAGCTAATGGATGGATCACAGGGCTCCCAATGGAGGAGCTAGAGAAAGAACCCAAGGAGCTAAAGGGATCTGCAACCCTATAGGTGGAACAACATTATGAACTAACCAGTACCCCGGAGCTCTTGATTCTAGCTGCATATGTATCAAAAGATGGCCTAGTCGGCCATCACTGGAAAGAGAGGCCCATTGGACACGCAAACTTTATATGCCCCAGTACAGGGGAACGCCAGGGCCAAAAAGGGGGAGTGGGTGGGTAGGGGAGTGGGGGTGGGTGGGTATGGGGGACTTTTGGTATAGCATTGGAAATGTAAATGAGCTAAATACCTAATAAAAAATGGAAAAAAAAGAGTCATTGGTTCAGAGTAGAAATCAGAGTTTAAGCTTTCCTTCTTAGCTAAAAGGCATGAAAAAAAATCCTATACATGACTCATGGGAGTTTGGCTGACTTTATGGCTTCCACCAAGGTGTATGAACTGGGAAATGAAGATCTAAAGAACAAGCACAACCCTTCCTTCCTAGCGCCATTACATCCTTCAAGCCTTAAATTCACACAACTAAAAACAAACAAACAAACAAACAAACAAACAAACCTTTCCCCCTTCTACATTTTGTTTGAGATTCTTATGCTATATATCCTTACCTCCTTATCACTTATTTTCCTTCCATTCTCCTTGATGATCAGATTGGTCTCCTAAAAATAATACTGTGTAAACATGATCTAGTTATGTGTTTCTAGTCATAGTTATCCTTACATCTTGTGTAAACATACCAAATTCTCAATCTTTCTCTTCGAAACTCCAAATTATGATCGATGGAACAGCCAGCAGCTCCTGCTTCCTGCATCATTCAGATGTACAGGCAGGTAGACCCTACTACAATGACCAAATGTGTACTAGAGAGGTGGGACAAATGGAGAGGTGAAGCAGTACTTGCTCTGTGGAGAGGTGATGGCAGTAACATATTTGAGAGCAGGTTGAAGACAACAGTAGAAAGGGTCTGGCCTGGTATGTTTGATGAGGTGGAGTCCCACAGACTCTGCTCTTGAGTATGCCTCACAGCCACGGGGCAATAATGGAGGCTGAGAAGAATGGTTGACTTTCTGGGTTGATCCTTCTTCAAGGACTGCTGTGATCTGTTATGCTGACGGCCATATGTGGGTCAGCGGTCCTGATGCAGTTGAGGTCTGACCCATGTTAACAACTGAACACTACATGGATGTTCATGGTTCATGCTACAGCCTGAAGCCACACTGATGTCTTCAGCTGTGCTGCCACAAGGAGTCATGTTGAGGTGAGTGGCCTGTGCTGCCACCTGAGGCCATGTTGATATGCATACTACAGGCTGCCTCTGAGGGCCTTGTCTGGGTCCATAGTCCTACTTCAGCTTGTGGTCATATTCGAGGTCTGTGATGTGACCAAAAACCATAAGGAAGCCCATGATCTCAGCTCCAGTGGACTGTAAAGAGCGAAGAAGCTACTTTAGCAGTGGTATGGATGACTGCAGATGCACAATTGAAAAGTAGAAATGTCGGTAGCTTTTGTGATGATAGCCTAAAAAGGAAGCCATCAAGAGAACTCTTAAAAAATGGTGATGAGGATGCTGAAGAGTTGCTCTCCGCAGTAGAAAGCTTCTGGCAATAGGTAGAAGGGGGAGGGGTCCGGCAGGCAGAGAAAGACTTTTGGGAGTAGGCCACAGGGATTTTAACAATGTTCTAGTAAGTACAGAGACAACACAAACTGTACTTTGTTATTGTTGCTGTTCTGGGCAGATGGGGAATTTACAAGGCCAGGTGAAAGGGAAGTGATTGTGATCAGAGTGTATGAGGTGAAATCCTCAAAGAATCCATAAAAATATTCTTTTGAAAGAAAGAAAAAAACCTCTCATTTACCTTTAAAATAAATTTAAGTACTACATGCTTTAACTTTGGGGAAGTTGTGATTTTTGGTGTAAAAATAAAATAATGTAAAGTAAATAAAAAAGAGTGCCTTTGTTGTCTAGTTTTTGGCAACTTGACATAGACTAGAGTAATTGCTAAGAGAGACTCTCAATTGAGAAACTGCCTCCACGCTGGCCTGTGGACACATCTGTGGGGCATTTTCTTAGTTGGTCAACAGTGCAGGAGGGCTTAGCTCACTGTGGGAGGTGTCACTCCCAGGCAGATGATATCTGTTTGTATAAGAAATGTCCCTACACAAACCCTAAGAATAAAGCCAGCAGGCAGCATTCCTCCAGAGTCTTTGTCTCAGTTATTGCCTCTAGGTTACTTCTTGAGTGCCTGCGTTGGCTCTGCTCCATTGTAGACTATAAGCCAAATATGTCTTTTCTTCCTCAGGTTGCTTTTGGTCATGCCATTTTTATCATAGCAACAGGAAGGCAACTAGAAGTGTTCACCAAAAGCCTAGGTAGAGAAAGCATGATTGGCCAAAATCACCCAGAGCAGTGATTCTCAACCTTCCTAATGCTGGGGCCCTTTTTTTACAATTCTTCATGTTGTGGTAACACGTTCCCCCCTAACCATAACATTTTTTCTTGCTTCTTTTTAACTATAATTTTACTATTCTTATGAACTATAATGTAAATATCTGAGATGCAGGATATCTGATATGCAACTCCTGTGGGGGTCATGAATCACAGGCTCAGAATCACAGGCCTAATAGCATAATTAGGAGTTGATGAAACCTTTAGGAGGTTGGACCTAGTTGGAAGAACTTGGTGGCTTGCTCTTGAAGAGTGTCTGTGATCCCACAATCCTTTCTTTTTCTGTGTTTAGTTGACTAGCAGATAAACATGTTTCTTGTGCTACATTCTTCTGTCATGAAGCTCTGCCTGGACATTGTCCCAAAAGTCATGGGAACAAACAACTAAGAACACAGCCTCTGAAATAATAGACACCGCGAGACATTCTGAATATAGGTTGATTTTTCTTAGAGGTGTGTTATAGTCACAAAATGCTATCTACCACAAAGCTGTTCCCAAAATTTCATCTGCTACCTCAAAAAGTTATTTTTTCCATATCCTTGCCATTTCTGAAAAATATACTATTTTTTTCTATACTGGGATAAAGGATTTCACTAGCGATCTCTTAAGTATCCAGTCTTACTCTCTTCTCTTCAGCCCTATGGTTTATTGTAGGGTTTAAACTGTCAGGTCCAACTTAGTGAACTACTGTTAGGTACTTCACAGTTCTGAGGGAGACAGGGACTACATGGTTTATCACTGGACTTATGTAGTTTCACAGTCTCAACATTATGTGGTACAGTGTTTTTATTGGTGATGTCACATCTGCATGAGATTATGTTTCCAGGATATATTGTATTAAAATATGAAGTGAAAAATCTAAGTAAACGAGAAATAAAATTGCTGATGCTCAACATGACTGATGCCTGAAAAGTTAAAGGATGCCAACTACCTTTTAGTAGTACATACACATTGCCTAGCAACAGGCCACGAAAGGATGAAATAAAACTACTGCTCGTTTTAATTTATTTGCACTATTTGTGAAATGGCTAGAGTTAATTACTATTATTTGAGGTGGTTGTCGTCTGAAAAGCCCATGAGAATTCTGAGTTCCCTAATTCTGATCTGTTAATTTTTTAAAATTTTTATATAAGGGTACTTTATTTATTTTTTATTAGGTATTTATTTCATTTACATTTCCAATGCTATCCCAAAAGTTCCCCTCATGCTCCCCCACCAACTCCCGCAACCTCCCACTCCTACTTCTTGGCACTGGCGTTCCCCTGTACTGAGGCATATAAAGTTTGCACGACCAATGGGCCTCTCTTTCCACTGATGGCCGACTAGGCCATCTTCTGATATATATGCAGCTAGAGACAAAAGCTCCAGGGTACTGGTTAGTCCATATTGTTGTTCTATCTATAGGGTTGCAGATCCCTTTAGCTCCTTGGTTACTTTCTCTAGCTCCTCCATTGGGGGCCCTGTGATCCATCCAATAGCTGACTGTGAGCATCCACTTCTGTGTTTGCTAGGCCCCAGCACAGTCTCACAAGAGAGAGCTATATATGGGTCCTTTCAGCAAAATCTTAATAGTGTATGCAATGGTATCAGCGTTTGGAAGCTGATTATGTGATGGAACCCAAGATATGGCAGTTTCTAGACGGCCCATCATTTCATCTCGGCTCCAAACTTTGTCTCTGTAACTCCTTCCATGGGTTTTTTGTTCCCAATTCTAAGAAGGGGCAAAGTGTCAACACTTTGGTCTTCGTTCTTCTTGAGTTTTACGTGTTTTGTAAATTGTATCTTATATCTTGGGTATTCTAAGTTTCTGGGCTAATATCCACTTATCAGTGAGTACATATTGTGTGAGTTCTTTTGTGATTGGGTTACCTCACTCAGGATGATGCCCTCCAGGTCCATCCATTTGCCTAGGAATTTCATAAATTTATTCTTTTTAATAGCTGAGTAGTGCTCCATTGTGTAAATGTACCACAATTTCTGTATTCATTCCTCTGTTGAGGGGCATCTAGGTTCTTTCCAGCTTCTGGCTATTATAAACAAGGCTGCTATGAACATAGTGGAGCATGTGTCCTACTTACCAGTTGGAATATTTTCTGGATATATGCCCAGGAGAGGTATTGTGGGATCCTCCAGTAGTACTATGTCCAATTTTCTAAGGAACTGCCAGACTGATTTCCAGAGTGGTTGTATAAGCTTGCAATTCCACCAACAATGGAGGAGTGTTCCTCTTTCACCACATCCTCACCAGCATCTGCTGTCACCTGAATTTTTTATCTTAGCCATTCTGACTGGTGTGAGGTGGAATCTCAGGGTTGTTTTGATTTGCATTTCAATGACGATTAGGGATGTTGAACATTTTTTCAGGTACTTCTCAGCCATTCAGTATTCCTCAGGTGAGAATTCTTTGTTTAGCTCTGAGCTCCATTTTTAAATGGGGTTATTTGATTTTTTTGGAGTCCATCTTCTTGAGTTCTTTATATATATTGGATATTAGCCCCCTATCAGATTTAGAATAGGTAAAGATCCTTTCCCAATCTGTTGGTGGCCTTTTTGTATTATTAACATTGTCTTTTGCCTTGCAGAAGCTTTGCAGTTTCATGAGGTCACATTTGTCGAATCTCCATCTTACAGCACAAGCCATTGCTGATCTATTCAGGAATTTTTCTCCTGTACCCATATCTTCAAGACTTTTTCCTTCTTTCTCCTCTATAAGTTTCAGTGTCTCTGGTTTTATGTGGAGTTCCTTAATCCACTTAGATTTGACCTTAGTAGAAGGAGATAGGAATGGATCAATTTGCATTCTTCTACATGATAACTGCCAGTTGTGCCAGCACCATTTGTTGAAAATGCTGTCTTTTTTCCACTGGATGGTTTTTTATCCCTTGTCAAAGATCAAGTGACCATAGGTATGTGGGTTCATTTCTGGGCCTTCAATTCTATTCCATTGGTCTACTTGTATGTCACTACACCAGTACCATGCAGTTTTTTATCACAATTGCTCTGTAGTACAGCTTTAGGTTAGACATGGTGATTCCACTGGAGGTTTTTTTTTTTTTTTTATCCTTGAGCAGAGTTTTTGCTATCCTAGGTTTTTTGTTACTCCAGAGGAATGTGCATATTGCCCTTTCTAATTCATTGAAGAATTGAGTTGGAAATTTTATGGGGATTACATTGAATCTGTACATTGCTTTTGGCAAGATAGCCATTTTTACTATATTGATCCTGCCAATTCATGAACATGGGAGATCTTTTTATCTTCTGAGATCTTCTATAATTTCTTTCTTCAGAGACTTGAAGTTCTTATCATACAGATCTTTTACTTCCTTAGTTGGAGTCACGCCAAGGTATTTTATATTATTTGTGACTATTGAGAACAGTGTTGTTTCCCTAATTTCTTTCTCAGCCTGTTTATTCTTTCTGTAGAGAAAGGCCATTGACTTGTTTGAGTTAATTTTATATCCAGCTACTTCACCGAAGCTGTTTGTAAGGTTTAGGAGTTCTCTGGTTGAATTTTTAGGGTCACTTATATATACTATCATATCATCTGCAAAAAGTGATATTTTGACTTCTTCCTTTCCAATTTGTATCCCCTTGATCTCCTTTTGTTGTTGAATTGCTCTGGCTAGGACTTCAAATACTATGTTGAATAGGTAGGGAGAAAGTGGGCAGCCTTGTCTAGTCCCTGATTTTAGTGGGATTGCTTCCAGCTTCTCTCCATTTACTATGATGTTGGCTACTGGTTTGCTGTAGATTGCTTTTATCATGTTTAGGTATGGGCCTTGAATTCCTGATCTTTCTAAAACTTTTATCATGAATGGGTGTTGGATTTTGTCAAATGCTTTTTCTGCATCTAACGAGATGATCATGTGGTTTTTGTCTTTGAGTTTGTTTATATACTGGATTACGTTGATGGATTTCCGTATATTGAACCATCCCTGCATCCCTGGGATGAAACCCACTTGGTCAGGATGGATGATTGTTTTGATGTGTTCTTGGATTCAGTTAGCGAGAACTTTATTGAGTATTTTTGCATCGATATTCATAAGGGAAATTGGTCTGAAATTCTCTATCTTTGTTGGGTCTTTTTGTGGTTTAGGTATCAGAGTAATTGTGGCTTCATAGAATGAGTTGTGTAGAGTACCTTCTACTTCTATTTTGTGGAATAGTTTGTGAAGAACTGGGATTAGCTCTTCTTTGAAGGTCTGATAGAACTCTGCACTAAACCCATCTGGTCCTGGGCTTTTTTTTTTTTTTGTTGGGAGACTATTAATGACTGCTTCTATTTCTTTATGGGATATAGGACTGTTTAGATCATTAACCTGATTTTGATTTAACTTTGTTACCTGGTGTCTGTCTAGAAACATGTCCATTTCATCCAGATTCTCCAGTTTTGTTGAGTATAGCCTTTTGTAGAAGGATCTGATGGTGTTTTGGATTTCTTCAGGATCTGTTATGTCTCCCTTTTCATTTCTGATTTTGTTAATTAGAATGCTTTCCCTGTACCCTCTAGTGAGTCTGGCTAAGGGTTTGTCTATCTTGTTGATTTTCTCAAAGAACCAGCTCCTGGTTTGGTTGATTCTTTGAATAGTTCTTGTTTCCACTTGGTTGATTTCGCCCCTGAGTTTGATTATTTCCTGCTGTCTACTTCTCTTGGGTGAATTTGCTTCCTTTTGTTCTAGAGCTTTTATGTGTGTTGTCAACCTGCTAATGTGTGCTCTCTCTAGTTCCTTTTTGGAGGCACTCAGAGCTATGAGTTTTCCTCTTAGAAATGCTTTCTTTGTGTCCCATAAGTTTGGGGATGTTGTGGCTTCATTTTCATTAAACTCCAAAAAGTCCTTAATTTCTTTGTTTATTCCTTCCTTTTCCAAGGTATCATTGAGAAGAGTGTTGTTCAGTTTCCACATGAATGTTGGCTTTCTATTATTTATTTTGTTATTGACAATCAGCCTTAGTCCATGGTGATCTAATAGGATACATGGGAAAATTTCAATATTTTTGTATATGTTGAGGCTTGTTTTGTGACCAATTATATGGTCAATTTTAGAGAAGGTACCATGAGGTGCTGAGAAGAAGGTATATCCTTTTGTTTTAGGATAAAATGTTCTGTAGATATCTGTTAAATCCATTTGTTTAATCATTTCTGTTAGTTTCACTGTGTCCCTGTTTAGTTTCTGTTTTCATGATCTGTCCATTGGTGAAAGTGGTGTGTTGAAGTCTCCCACTATTATTGTGTGAGGTGCAATGTGTGCTTTGAGCTTTACTAAAGTGTCTTTAATGAATGTGGCTGCCCTTGCATTTGGAGCATAGATATTCAGAATTGAGAGTTCCTCTTGGAAGATTTTACCTTTGATGAGTATGAAGTGCCCCTCTTTGTCTTTTTTGATGGCTTTGGGTTGGAAGTCAATTTTATTAGATATTAGAATGGCTACTCCACCTTGTTTCTTTAGACCATTTGCTTAGAAAATTGTTTTCCAGCCTTTCATTCTGAGGTAGTGTCTATCTTTTGCCCTGAGATTGGTTTCTTGTAAGCAGCAAAATGTTGGGTCCTGTTTGTGTAGCCAGTCTGTTAGTCTATGTCTTTTTATTGGGGAGTTGAGTCCATTGATATTAAGAGATATTAAGGAAAAGTAATTGTTGTCTCCAATTATTTTTGTTGTTAAAGTTGGCATTGTTTTCTTGTGGCTGTCTTCTTTTAGGTTTGTTGAGGGATTACCTTCCTGGTTTTTCTAGGACATCGTTTATGTCCTTGTATTGGTTTTTTTCTGTTATTATCTTTTGAAGGGTGGGATTCAAGGAAAGATAATGTGTGAATTTGGTTCTTTCCTGGAATACTTTTGTTTCTCCATCTAAGGTAATTGAAAGTTTGGTGGGTATAGTAGCCTGGGCTGGCATTTGTGTTCTCCTAGTGTCTGAATAACATCTGCCCAGGCTTTTCTGACTTTCATAGTTTTTGGTGAAAACTCTGGTGTAACGTTGATAGGCTTGCCTTTATATGTTACTTGGCCTTTTTCCCTTACTGCTTTTAGTATTCTATCTTTATTTAGTGCATTTGTTCTTCTGATTATTATGTGTCAGGAGGAATTTCTTTTCTGGTCCAGTCTATTTGGAGTTCTGTAGGCTTCTTGTATGTTCATGGGCATCTCTTTCTTTAGGTTTGGGAAGTTTTCTTCTATAATTTTGTTGAAAATATTTGCTGGCCCTTTGAGTTGAAAATCTTCATTCTCATCTACTCCTATTATCCGTAGGTTTGATCTTCTCATTGTGTCCTGGATTTCCTGGATGTTTTGAGTTAGGATCTTTTTGCATTTTCCATTTTCTTTGATTGTTGTGTCGATGTTCTCTATGGAATCATCTGTACCTGAGATTCTCTCTTCCATCTCTTTTATTCTGTTGCTGATGCTTGCATCTATTGTTCCAGATTTCTTTCCTAGGTTTTGTATCTCCAGCGTTGCTTCACTTTGGGTTTTCTTTATTGTGTCTACTTCCCTTTTTAGATCTTGGATGGTTTTATTCAATTCCATCACTGTTTAGTCGTGTTTTCCCGTAATTCTTTAAGGGATTTTTTGTGCTTCCTCTTTAAGTTCTTATACCTATTTAGCAGTGTTCTCCTATATTTCTTTAAGTGAGTTATTAAGCTCCTTCTTGAGGTCCTCTACCATCATTATGAGATATGCTTTTAGATCCAGGTCTAGCTTTTTGGGTGTGTTGGGGTGCCCTGGACTGGGTAAGGTGGGAGTGCTGGGTTCTGATGATGGTGAGTGGTCTTGGTTTCTGTTAGTAAGATTCTTACGTTTGCCTTTCGCCGTCTGGTAATCTCTGGAATTAGTTGTTATAGTTGTCTCTGGTTAGAGCTTGTTCCTCGGGTTATTCTGTTAGCCTCTATTAGCAGACCTGGGAGACTAGCTCTCTCCTCTGAGTTTCAGTGGTCAGAGCACTGTCTGTAGGCAAGCTCTCCCCTTACAGGGAAGGTGCACAGGTATCTGGCATTCGGACCTCCCTCCTGGTTGAAGATGAATGCTCAAAACAGGACCTGTTTCAGAAGCTGTGTTGCTTCGTCCTGTCACAGAAGCTGTTAGCTTCTGTAGTCCACACTCTCACCTGCACAGACTAGTCTCAGAGGGATCCGGGAACTATGATGGCTCCCCCAGGTGCTCCTGCAAAGACCTCCCGAGCAGGTGGACACCTCTCCTCTGGCAGGGAAGGTGCCCGGATATCTGGAGCCCGAAAAGGGGGCTGCCTCAGAAGCTCTGTGGCTCCCGCTTGTCCCAGAAGTTGTTAGCTTCTGTAGTCCACACTCTCACCTGTGCAGACTACTCTTGGTGTAGTCCTGGAACCAAGATGTCTCCCTCAGATGTTCAGGCAATGCCCTCCCGGGGCGGGCAGACACCCTGATCTGTTATTTTTAGAGGAAGTAGAGACATGTTTCCCATGAGTCAGCAGATATCCTTATTTGACTCAAGTTTCAGTCAGAGCTATCTTATTTATCTTGTGGCTGCTTCATTTAAATTGAGAAGATCTCATCCACCAGCACTATAGCTCATTCTTGGATGAAACTTCTATAACAAAAGTTCTTTCCTTAGAAAGCATGCCACAGCCTTTCTGTGCTTTGCAGTTCAGAGGAGGATGTGCATTTGTCACAGGCCAGTGGAAAATCATCCAGCCACTAGGCTGACCCTGAGCTTCTAGACTCAGCTTTAAGACCAAACATAGTTTCAGAGATTCAGGTCAAGCAGTATTTCCCATCAGCCCTGTTCTTTTCCACAAGCTCACTGCTCATGCTCTGAAGAGCCTTTAAAAGCCTTTCAGTCACCTCAGCTCTCTGCTGTTTCTTTTTCCATTTAGAAGCAGCTGCCATGCTGTTCTCTCAAGTAAATCTCTTATGTGAGGTTTGTTGTGTGGTGTGACTTTGTGCTTTTCCTTATCTAGTGACTGCCAACATATCCTTGTTCCAGAAAAATCCTTACAAGTTCCTTATAGGTCATTTCACATGACAACTTCAATTGTAAGGAACAGTGAGAGAAATCTCAACACAAAATAAGGCACTGAGAACACTCGTTCACAGTTTGAGAGCTTCAGAAGGATATCAGAGCACCTCCTTTTCGAACAAGTCTGTCTGTGCTGTAGCCCCTCTAAGCACTGTCTGTTTGAACAACAGTGAAGGGCCTGCAGTGAGCACTCACTGCTGTTTCAGTATTCTTCTTGCTATTTCCTCAGCACCTCAAAGCTGATCTATAGCCAATCCATAACTTTCAATATAGATTTCTTCCTTCTTCCTAAACTATAAGATCATTATGGAAACAAGATAGGCCATTGGTCTCTCCATTCCTTTTAGCTGTGGTTTGAATGTGTGATGGCTCCCACACACTCATGCATGTAAACAGGTAATCACCATCAGATTGTGAGGTGTGGGGAACTTTTAGGAGCTGGGACGTATCTGCCAGAAGTAGGTATCAGCTCTGCTTTCCACCACAGTTTCTCTGAGCTTCTTGATACATTAGCATGAAGTCTAACTGGATTTCTTTTTTTTTTCTTTTTTCTTTTTGGTTTTTCGAGACAGGGTTTATTTCTTTGTAGTCCTGGCTATAATCATCACTGCTACTTTCCATTTCCATCACCGTGACTTCTCTGCTATGGACTGTATCCCCTTTAAACCAAAAGTCAAAGTAAACACTTCTTAGAGTAGTGTTTCCCTAGATAATTGGTCACAGCAACGAGAAAAGTAATAATCTTTGATGGGAACTTTTATGCGTGTACAAATATCCACAGTCAATTTTAAGAGTTAAAGCAATTCATAGAATGAGAAAAGAGACTGGCAATATTTACCGACCAACAATTAACAGAGATCATCACTACAGAAAACAAAACAAAAAAACTGAATGAAGTCCTCACGGAAAAAGAAAAACAACTATTCTGGGCTTACTCTACATTAAAAAAAAATTTTTCTGTTTTGTGATCACTGCTGCTGTATTAGTTGGCTTTACTCATTCTTAAATTCATTTCTTTTTTTTAAAATTAGGTATTTATTTCATTTACATTTCCAATGCTATCCCAAAAGTCCCCCACATGCTCCCCTCTCACTCCCCCCCCACCCACTCCCATTTCTTGGCCCTGGCATTCCCCTGTACTGAGGCATATAAAGTTTGCAAGACTAATGGGCCTCTCTTTCCACTGATGGCTGACTAGGCCATCTTCTGATAAATATGCTATACCTTGTATGTTTTGTTTGACGTTGTCACTGGTGGAGAAGTTTGTGTTTTCTGCTCTAGAGGGTTTTGGGGCTTAGTTCTCAGGAGGGGAGGCTCAATAAGATGATCATATAAGTTAGGGAGAGATCCCATAGTCAACAGACATATGAACTATAAATAAGGAACAAAAGAAAGTTGCAAAATCAGGCAGCACAATACTTGTAAAAGATCCTAAGCTATCAGCTTTAATATCTGTACAGCTAAATATCTGAGGAAGAGTTTATGTTTACAAGTTACCAATGGCCCCACAAAAAAGAACAAGAATTAAGCAAGGGAACCAATGCAGAGGCTGGAGATGAAAATCACAAATACAGGGAAGAGACTTACCAAAAATGGATGAGGATATCAGCAATGTGCATGTGACATAGACCAAAATGTGCATGTGACAGAGCTAGTGACATGGAAAGACAACAGATTTGGGACTTAAAAAAATATTTAGAAATGTCAAATATAATTGCTCAGTTAATCAAATAATAGACACAACCATACATGGGCCAGGCTGAACTCTGTCAAGGACTAAGGATGAGACTGAGGAAAACTCAACTCAAACATCAATAAAGAAAATGCAAAGTTGCCTAGAATGTCTAAGAGCAATGAGATGGTCCATAAGCACTTCTGAGAGACAGTCTGGGACAAGCTGAGCTGCCTCAAAAAGTGTTAGACAGGCTGGTCAGTCAGTCTTCCTGTAACAAGCAAAGACCAGCCACAGTGCCTGTAGAATGCTCAGATGGTGAACTGAAGTACATGGCCAGAACACTCTCTAACCTGTTAAGCTGCAGGAAGGTTGTACAATTGTACAATGTGCTTTGCGTTTCTAACATTTATGAACTATTATATGTGTTCAGGTGGGATTTGGTAATCCGTCTCTCTTTGAGGCATTTTGATCCTGCAGGTAACTACTCACTCAAGGTCCCGTAAACCTTATTGATTTGCCAAGTTGAACTGTGGTAATATTTGCACTTTGGTCTGTTTTCAGTTACTTATATGTGATGTTTAGTCATTTGGTTATGCCTGCCCCAAAACAGTGTCAAATAACACAACACAAAATGCAATAAAATTATAGGAATTATTAAATATCTTCTAATAAACTTAAATATAAATGACTTCAACTCATCAACAAAAATGTGCACTAATTGACTAAGTTACACTGGGACATATGAGACTTGGTCTCAATAACAGCAACAAATCCAAGGTCTCAAATCTAAGGATACACTTCAGGGTCTTAGAAACATAACAGAGTAAACTTCAAAGCCATAGATGAAAAGAGTAATATAGATTGAGGTCGAAATTGATAAAAATAGAAACATAAAAAGCAATACATATAATCAAAGATTTATTTGGAAAAAAGGGGGCTTACAAACACTGCCCAATTTAACCAAAAGAAAGAAAGGGCTGAATTTAAAACAATTAGAGATAAAATAGTGACTTTTACAACAGATTCTAAAGAACTTCAGAGGATCTACATGAATACCCAACGCATTTTTGAAAGGTATTCAACATTTGCAGCCATCAGGGATTTGCAAAGTAAAAATTCCTGGAGATTCATCATCACCTGAGTTAGAATATCCATCTTGAAGAGAACAAGAAACAAATGCAGGCTGGGTTGTGGTAAAAGTTAAATTCTCATACAGCTGGTGGGAGTGTAAACAGATTAGGTTCATGAAATTTAAAAGTGGAACTTCAGTCTGATCTAGCTATACTGCTCCTTGGTATATTCCCAAGGATTGTAAGTTAGCACAACATAAATAACTGTGCATTGGCATTGTGTGTTACTTATAACAGCCAATTTATGGAAGCAGTATAGATGTCAATCAACAGAAAGCCAAAGTAAGAGATCATAGTATGGATTCATGATGGAATTTTATTCAAGTGTTAAAAAAGTGAAGTCATGATGTTTAAAGGAAAATTAATAGAATTGGGGATCATTATGTTACATGAAATAAGTCAGAATCAGCAGACAAATATCACTTTTCTTTTAGCAAAATCTAGATTGAAGATTGCACACACACACACACACACACACACACGATGTGAAAAAGGCACCTAAAGAGCAATTAAAATGATTTAAAGAGGAGGGAGGGTGGTGGAAAAGAGGTGAATAGTTGTAAGAAAGAGTAAAAGTTTACTAGTATGCATGGGACTAGCAATGGCAGAATATGAATATGAGGAAAGTATAATGATATATACATGCACATAGCAATGCTACAGTAAAACTATTTTCTGGTTTTCAATTGAAAATTAAAAGATCAAACAACATGAAAGTATTCAACTATCTTTCTAATTAGAAATACGCAAATAAAATCTGTAATTAGTCTGTTTGATGGAGTAACTAAAATTTCTTTCAGGACTAATAACACCAATAACTAAAAGGGAAAAATGGTAATAATACCATTTTGCTATTTTAAATTAAATACACTATGAAGAACTTCAAACATAAACCATAAATAACAAGACAGTGATACATTTACTATGGTTTAAACATCTAGTTTATCTTAATTACATGTGTATGCATGTGTCTATGTGGGCATGCCAATGTGAATGAGGGAGCCTGCAGAAGCCAGAAAAGCGTGTCAGATCTCTGTAGTTTTAGGAGGCTGTGCATTGCCTGATGAAGATGTCCTTGGTCCTCTGCAGGAGCAAGTGCTCTTAGTGATTGGACCAGCTCTTCAGCACCTAGTTTAATCACTACTTTATACTTTACATTAAATTTATTTTGAGTTAGATATGAAGTTAAAGTTGAAGATCATTTTAAAAAGTATTTTATGTGTATGAATTTTCCCAGAAGCTACATGTCTGTCTGTACACCACTATCCTGTGAAACTGGAGTTATAACCAGTTGCCAGGCATCATGTGGGTGCTGGGAATCAATTCCAGGACTCTGGAAGAATCCCCATCATTTTGTATTTTTTTGCAACCCCACCATCATTTAGTATTTACCACTGATACTATGTCTTATGATAAGCTGATCCTTCTCACATGGTTAAGAAATGATAACTCCTATTCTGTTCTGCGATTTCATAAGAAAGTCAGTTTTTTTCCTGAAGTTTCTTTGTCTTTCCACATAACATTTAAAATATTATATAAATCTGCAAAGATTATTCCTGGGAATTCATAGGACTGTTTTATTCATATCAAGTTAAACAGAAGTAACATTTTTACTACATTATTTCAGTCTGCAAAAGTGGATGGTTTCATTAGATATTTACTTCTTAAACTTAAATATATAGCTTAAACTCTTTTCCTTGACATTTTGTAATTTTCAACATGCATCTCCTATACTGGAGATGCTGGATTAATTCCTAGGAATTTCCTTTTTAAAATGTGGGTTTCAATGTGTTTCTTGTTATAATATAGAAATAAAATGGATTTCTGCATACATATCTTGCATCTTACAGCCTTACTGAATTTACTTATTTTAGGAGTTTTGATAGATACTTTTGGGTTTTCAGTGCTGATCATCATGACACTGGTAAATGTTGGCAGTATTCTCTATGTCCTCATATTCTGTTTATCTCTTTGCAAGCCTGAAAGAGTTGCAAATGATACCAAGAGCAGCAGCAGTGTTGCTAGCCAAGTTGCTAGCCAGAAGGCCCCTACAATGCTTCATGGCCACATTTTGGTACCTAATGTGCCACCTTTAGCTGGATCCTGTTCCCTCCTACGGCTTTGGTTTCTTAAAAGTTTTGCAAGAACACATTTTCAGAGAAATGAGAGAAATGCTTCTCTTTCTTGTGTCTTGCTTTAGCATCCCAATCAACCTTTCTTGTACTTTTCATTGTCATCAGAGCATCATCTAGTGCTCTCCAAAAAACTCATGTCCCATCACTTTAAAATGCCATTGGCAAATCCATCCTGGGATATTAAGGAATGCTATGCTACCACCCCAGGCCGAGCTTAATCCTAAGAGGGAAAGGAAAGGCTGACTAACTATTACATGGTGGGAAGGAACTGTCATCTCTGTTTTCTTCCGCTCCTGCAAACATTTTTACCTATAGCTATTCTGGTACCAGTTCACTTCTGTTTTCAATTCAGGAGCAGCAGAATCTGAAGGTTTCAATAGCAGCAGGTGAGAGCATCATGAATTAATTAATGCTTAGAACTTGGACTCATAATGCACTTGTCCATGAGGCAGAATTCTCCCTACCAGATGTTTTGGGTGGTTTGGAGGGAAACCATTTGACACCACATCTCCAGCTACCAAGAGTTCACAAATAATGCTGAACTGTACTAGAGCATTGTATCAATAAATTGAAAGTAGAATTGTTTAATTTTACCTGCAGCCACAAAGGACATTTTTCTTGCATGGAACTTTACAATGAATATAACAGTGGGTGTCATTTCTATTCCTTAATACAGCCCTTAGAAATGTGTAAAAATATTTAAGAAGCCAATTTAAATGCATGGAAAAGACTGCATCTCCTATTTCATGAAGGATAATAGAAATTCCACCCTTCTTGTATGTTTTGTCTTGTCTTAAAATGTAAGAATATAGAATCATACAATGAAAATTCCTTTAAATGTCCCAGGTGTCAAATGTCAAACTCTTCTCATGGTTAGAAACATTCAACCTACAAAAAAGTCTCAAACTCATTTGAAGAGAAAGCCTCCCTTTTATTCATCCTCAGTAACCCCCAGTCTCAGTCAAAAATGGCGTTGCTTTCAACCTAAGACTGAAACAAGGCCGAGACGCCTCCAAAATCTGGATTAGTTTTAAAGAAAATTAATTTTGGATAAACATCAGGAATTTTGTTGAATGTTCTTTTAGTGTTAGATGAAAATATAATACATTCAAGAAACTTGTCACGAGTACCTACCTTCTCTAACCAATGTTTTTAATTCATGAGAAGTAATAATGTTTAACATAGTATTTGTGTTGCTTTTTTATAGCTCTTATTTCAGATTTGATGGTTTTAACCACTAGAAGTTTATTTTCTCCAAGTTTTAAAGAAGATGAACCCAAGTCATTTTGGTAAGACTGTCATCCTTAAATATCTAAGGGAGTATATTTGCTTGCCTATTAGAAGCTGGTGGCTGCGGGTGTCCCTTAGATTATATTTGGTCTCTCCATGTTTGGCTTTCATATTTTCACACTGCTCCCCTGTGCCGGTGTTTTACATCCATGTGCATCCAAGCTCCTTCTTATATGTTTACCTTGTGAGGATGGTTTTATGCTAACGTTCCTACTTATATCTGCACAGGTTCTTTTTCCAAAATCTGTCAATTTCTTATGTTTTAAAGATAAGGATATAGACATATCTCTTAGGGACCATCACTAAATCTGTCTCAACATAATTTATTCTTAAAGATATAATTCCAAGTATTCAAACTACAGTATAACTAAGACTCTATCAAAAGAGGAAATGACTTGTCATGATTTAATTCTATTTCTTCTTTCCAGCACTTTTATTTTTAGAGAAAGTAAGTTTCCCAGTTCATCTAAATGTTACAATATTTATTTCTCAGCTCTGACCCTAGACATTAGAGGACTTGGAAACATCCAACCTCTGACCAGTTCCAGGAAGACCTATCAAAGAGATTTTGTTACTAAGGAGCCCTGTAAAAGCATCCCTCTCATCTGAATACACCCATTTTCAGGGAATCTTGACACAGAGCAAGAACACTTGCACTTGCACTATGCAATTTCTAAAGTACCTCTTTGTCAGGGTTCTGGATGCAGGGTCTGGGTCCATAGCAACAGCAAGAGTGTAGGATAGAATTTCTTTAGTTTATCTCACATACACACTCCTGAAATCAATGTAACCTGCTGGTAGAGGCTGTGTTTCATGTCTTGTCTGTACAGATAGAGAAGGAAATTTTGTATTCATACTTCCCCAGCTTCCCTAGGCTATTCTCTTCCAAGAAAGTGACTGTCTATTATAATCAGGCTTCCAGGAAGTTAACTCCCTGCACAGGTAGCTAGACTATACCATTAGAGTTGATGCAATGTTCTCATCTTCTTGGAAGACTAGGAACTGGAATTTTTGTTGTAAATGTCTGTGTTTTGTGAGCTTGCCAAGCAAAGACCAAACCTGCTAGGTCTTCTGATTCAGGACCAGTCAGGAGGGAGGCTGCAATCAAGATTCGTACTTCTCATTTGTGTTTCACTTCTTGAAGATTAATTTGATATCTTTATGAACTTACAGTATTCAGCATAGGTTCACAATAAACAGGCAGCATCCATGGGCTTCATGTCTAACTTTCAAGAGTGCCTCACTCATCCCGGTGTCCTGTGTTTTTTATACTTTTAAACTTTATCTTTGAAAGAATATGAAAGTATTGTTTGAATATCTCAGGAGTAAATGGACCTCAAATGCTTTAAGGAGCAAGGAAGTAAAATAAAAAAAATAAGAAACAGGGAAGGTAGCTCAGTGGCAACTAGCTGTGCTCTGACCACCACCTGATTATCATGGAATATACATTCCTGCATATATTAAGAATAAAAGAAAAGAAATCAAAGTATAGCAAGCACAGCTTAAGAAGAGAGTGTGACTTAAATCAGCAGTGACTAGAGAATGATCAGTAGAAAATGAAAGCTGTTTAGCTGGAAAGACAAAGAGGGAAGAAACACCCACCAGAGCATGAAATGATGTTTGTGTGAATTTATTTGGTTTTATGATGAGATTTTGTTTTCCTATGAAAGATGTCACTTACAAAGTCACTGTGACATCCTTAGACAGATGGTTCTCCAAACAAAACATTATCGTCTGATTCTCAGAAAGGTTGCCTAATCTCTGAAATTTGAAACATGACCTACCTGCTTGCCATTAAAGTAGCAGGTGATGTCCTATCTGAGGTACTTTCCTAATAGTCTATCATATTTAATAAAAATGACTACTTTAGGCATTCTTGAGTATTTATATGTGTCTTTTCCATGGAACTTTCGAAGACTCTATGGTCCAGAGCCTGTTGTTTCATCTGGGCACTCTTGGCACCTCCCCTAGATGATGTCTGTTGTAGTACTTAACATAGACCTACAGTCTTATAGCATTGAGTCAGTGTTCTTCACTGAGCAGTGTTAGACTACATAAAAATTAACAAGCTCCTTGGATTTCATTAGAAAAATACATAGAAAAATAATACAGTGCAGAACTGTGGTGAAGGAAAAAAACCACTTGATAGTATGTCTTTACACAGAAAGCATTCCATGAAGACTTGTGCTGGGAATACTTGTGAGAAGGCGCCTCAGGAACACTTTCTACCCAAAGTCTGTCTTCCTCAGGTTCACTGGCTAATCCCCTTCTGCTAAATGGAACTGTGCTAGTTATCTTGTGTCTTTATGACAAAAGAGCTGACAGAATTGATGTATGAGGCATTGTCCTGGCTCTATCCATGCTTGGGAAGCTCCAATCACTAGGGTAGGATTTATGATATCAGAAGTCTGAGGGAAAGGAGCTTTCTCTTTAGCACAGACAGGAAGCAGAGAGAAAGAGAAGAGGTGTAAACTTCAAAAAGACACAAACTGACCTACTTCCTGTACCTAGACTCTTAGAGTTTCCAGAACTTCTCAAACTGGCACCAACATGTAGATATCTATGAAGGGCATTTCATATTCAAATTGTAACAAGGATTAATAAACAGGTAGTTATCAAGCCTAAGTGATTAAATGAATAGTGGTTGTATTGATATATAGGCATTGTTCTAAATGTCATAGCTACTATATTAGTGATAGTATTAGTACAGTGTATTACTGTAGTGTAACATAAGCCAACATAAGCCACATCCTAATACTGATCTGAGTATTCAAGAAAGCCATGCATGTGAAGTGACTGGTCACATGCCGGTGTTACGTGACCCTTTACAGAATGTTACTCTCTTGTTGGCAGTATACCACACTCCACTCTTAGAAATGGTACTTTACAGAACTCTTCACTTGCCATATTCATTGCTCAATGGCATATCAACTCAAGAGCACCTATCCTTTGCAGCTTTTCTCTCTTTATCTTTGTGTCATTGTGAACATAAGAGGCTGTGATTTTTCTGTGCACATGATAGTTTTCCCAGAATTGAAGCTTCTAAGAACATCATAGAGTTGTGTCTGATGCTTGCAAAGATCTCGGCCTTTTGTTTCATGAATATTCAATGGTAGATGAGCTGACAGGCTGTTTTTCTGGGTTTTACCAGGTGTTTGACACTATTTGACAGGATGAGTACCTGGTGCTACTCTTGTACACACTAAGAGTGCTCAGGGAATATGCTGAGAGTTTAAAAACTAAGATATATTTTCTATCTTTTCATTATACAATCAAATCCTATTTTTGATCTGTGAAACAAACCACAGCATTCATCCCGGTGGTAACATACCTCCTGCAACTTTCAAGTCCAGGGCGTCTCCTCTACTCTGCAGAATTTCATACACAATGTGCCTTAGTATTACTACAGACTTACTTGTTTTTTTATTGGGGTATAACATGTAGTTATAAAAGAAGACCAAAACAAAAAGACAAGTGAAAGGCTAAACAAAATAATTTAAAATGGTGTAATATAATTAAGATTTTGAACATGTATTCACAAACGATTAAAGGAGAAATTGTAAAAGATCCAAGAAAACATAAATGGACAATTCTTTTTCCCTCTTATGACAGAGTGAGTCAAAGTTACAGTGAAACATCATGATCTCTGATAGCATGCAGCCTTTCTGCATCTATTAAAGCTTTATTTAACATCTTGCCTACCCACAATACGACATATGGACCATGTGGGTAAGTGTTACATGAATGCCACTTATGTAGTCTGTCTGTGGAGGCTTCAGAATAATCCAAATGTTAAATTGCCATTAAAAAAGGGAGATGAGACATAAAAAAAAAAAAACAACAACAACAGAAAGAGAAGGAATACCACCATGCAGAGTAGATGTTGCCTGAGGTTTCTAGGGAAGGTTTCAGAGCCAGTTGACCTCTGAGGCAGCAGGAAGATAATAAGATGTCCCCAGTACAGGATGTGCTCTAGAGGTAGAAGGCAGAGAAGAATCTTCATGTAGGCGATGGCTGTGTGTGTATGTGTGTGTGTGTGTGTGTGTGTGTGTGTGTGTGACTTAAAAAAGATGCTTATGTTTTATTTTAATAGATTTTTTTGTATTAGGATAAAACTTGACAATAAGTGGCCATCTCAACGGAGAATTTCAAAAGTCGGATGAATGTTATAGACCAATGTCACATTTTAAAATACAATCTGTTGTTAGTGAGAACTTGAAAAAAAACAGAGCTTTAAACACCTTTCAAATGTGTTTAAATAAAAATAACTGATTATTTGTGGAAAGCTGTATTTTTCTATTTTTGATGTAGAGCAGTTTTAATCTAATCTTCTTAAGAAATGCAAAACCTATTACATTTTGCTTAGGCAATGAATAAAATTTCAAAGCAGCTGTTCAAGTCTAACCTATCAGTTTAATTATAACATACAACCTTCCAGTGCCAAATTTCAAGGCCTAAAAGAAATACACCACTCTATTTTGACTAATACTTAGTTGATTTGATTGACATGGGTCATTGTTGTGAAATATATGAACATCCTGTGACACTGGGTCCAGCCAAGGGCACAAAGCCTACCAAATAGGTAACTTCATGGGTTCTCACACACACAAATATCCTCAACCAACACAGTTTACTCACTTACCTTTTGCATCAGGAAACCTACTTTTCAATATTCCCTCAGTTCTGCATTGTCTTCATTTGTCACTCTTGGCAAGCAGTGTCCCTTGTTGTCATGAGACTGGAAAAAGCTTTTGTTTGTTTGTTTGTTTGTTTGTTTGTCTATACCTGGGTACTCTCACCCAGATTTACCTGTGCATTTATTAGTTTTTGGCTCACATCTGCAATTTCTTTCCATTATGAAGCGAGGAATCATATCCGGTATGAGAATGGTTCAGAGGCCAGACCTTAACTATCATGATTCCTTATATTTGGAGCCTTTAAATATTTCTAATTTCTCTGTCTCAGAATGCTGATATATAGGTATATGTATCATGAGATTACAACATAGTGCAACCACAATTGAACATTTACTATTTTTCTGGAGCGGTTTTATCTGAAAAGGGTAGAAGGAATAACAGTTAGCCAGATATTGTGGTTGCAGCCTAACATTGTTCCTCATGCCCTATAGGAAACTGTTCCTGTTGTAACTGAGACCAGACCACTGTACTCTCACCTACAGTTCTTTATTAGGTAGATTGATAACAAGACTAAACAAACTAAACACCAGTCAAGTAAAAAAAACAAAGCAAAACAAAAACAAACAAACAGACAAACAAGCCAACCTCTCTACTATGAGCCAGCAACTTTACCTAAGTATGGTGGAAACAAAACTAAAAAGATAGTTCCTTTCCCACCTGAAAACCCATCATTATTCCATGGTTTCCCCATTGATGGTGGACATAGATAAGAAAGTGAGCAAATGAAACTTTATATGCCCCAGTACAGGGGAACACCAGGGCCAAAAAGGGGGAGTGGGTGGGCAGGGGAGTGGGGGTGGGTGGATATGGGGGACTTTTGGTATAGCATTGGAAATGTAAATGAGTTAAATACCTAATAAAAAATGGAAAAAAAAAAAGAAAGTGAGCAAATGTAATCTATTATGTGGGGAGAGATTTGATGTAAAATAGCATGGGCATAACTAGGACATGTGACCATGGTTCTCTCTGAAGTCAGTGTTAATGGTTTTGAAATTGTATTGTTGCCACCACAGCAAGTAAGAAAAGCACCGAGAAGAGGCACATTGTTCCCAGAAAGTTAGTATATTCTGTTAACTTTGGGAGTGGACATTAATGTCCATGGACACAAGCCATGGGGCAAGTTTTACCAATTACCCCCTTGTAAGCATGGAGTTCAAGGTCATGGAGATCTTAACTGAGGGTCAGTTTGAAGGAAAAAGAAATGTGCTTCCAGGGTCAACAATAAGTCCATGGCAGAGGCAGAGTGTAGAATAGAATTGACTCTCACTTACTCTGGTTTCTGCATTTTCCTGAGGATTTACAACTTAATGTTATCTTGATCAAATGTTTTGAAAGCTAGACAGTGAAGACAGTAGTTGCTATAGTAATATGAACATTCTGAATATGTTAAGAATTGATCCCTTTGTGGCTTTTTAATATGTTTGTTTTCATAAAGGATATATGTTTTAACCTTGTGTTTCATGTTTAAAAAGACACTGAGTAAACTGAGTGTTAGTCTTTAAATTTATTTTCTAATCTAATTTTGTCTGCCTTAATACATTTTTATTTTGAATTCCATATGTACATATTCCATTCCTTACAGTTCTAAGTAGCTCTGAGTACTTTTCTTCATTGTATAATTCTGAATGGCCAGAACCCCAGAAAATATGTCTACCAAGACATATCCTTAGCCCTGTAACTAATTGGAGGAAGTAGCCTAACTTCTGACTCAACTAAATTGGGTTGCATATATACTTTTATCAGGTTTTGCTGGAAAGAATCAAGGTTAATTTCAGACCAGAAACAGGTAATGATATAAGGAGGTAAAACTGAGTTCTGAAGTTGGGTACTTTCAGGAAGTAGAATAGAAGTATAGAAGAAGGAGTCATCTTATGAAAAGAAAAAATTATGACTATAGAACCCATGATCTTGAGTAGATACTTAGGCAGAAGAGAAAGAAACTTACCTGTTAGATGGAAAGATATATATGGTCCGAAAAGAAGCAAGAGCAACTGAACACTGAAGCACAGAAGGTAAGGAATAAAAATTCAGACTTGTGAGTACTGTGTGTCCTAGAGTGTTTAACCTTCCACATCCCATGGTTTCTACTGTACAATCTTACTATCTAACTCCTGTCTAAGAAGGCACATTGATGAAATCAAGAATTTAGGTTTGCCATAGCATCTTTTGTGCATGGCAGAGAACAAATGTCAAGTAAACTAATTTTACAAATATAAATGTTGAATTGATGAAGAATGTTACAAGATTGTCCCTGTCCAATAACAATAGGGCAGTGGGAGGCTTGTGATTGGGCAGAAGAAGAAGGGAGGCAGAGAGAGGAATTGAGAAGATAGAGAGAGAGAGGTCTGAGGAGGAGAGGGAGAAGCAGAACGGAGGCTGACGTGGTGTTATCAAAACGTTAGAATATTGGGTTAAAGCTTTATCATTATCATTTGGCTCTTAAATTATTGTATTGGCATCTTGTAAATTTTGTTATTATTGATACATAAAACTGATTGGCCAATTAAGACTAAGAGTCATGATTCTACCAGGTGTTCAGAAGGCTAACCAAGGGTGCATGGGGTGTTGTGTGAAAGTGAGAGAAACTCGGAGGCCCTGTCTGAGAAGCGGCCGGGTAGGAGCCATGTGGCCTGTCTAGGAGGGCTGGCGAGTTGGTGGGCCGAGAGACCGAGCGAGTGAGATCACCAGGCGCAGACTTTAGAGAGTTGTTGGCCTTGGCAGGAGTGAGGGAGCATGGCCTGGTTCCACTGAGAGTTAGCGGGTTCATTTTTTTATTATCTCCCACAACAGAAGAAGGCTTTTAATTTTCTGATTCTTTTCAAGTTATTTTCATCAGTGTTGAGATTTATTAACTACCTGGGAGGTGCTGATACAATCTGGGTTTATCCTTCATAATTTACAGATCATGTATAAAAATACAGAAGAAAATGGATTAGAATTTCTGTTCTTTAATGAATTCAGTATTTATACTTTTCATTAACAAAATATCTTAGTGTTTGTGTTGTAGAAAATGTAAAATTATGAAAGAATAATTTAAATATTACGTAGTATTTATTATAACCTCACTCTTGATATATTTGTTTGTTTGTTTTAGGATTTGACAACTTTGGATTTAATATTGAAAATAGAGTTTGTAATTATAAAACAGGAGTACAAAGATAAGGGGAAGCAAAAATGCACAATTCTGTACATTAAGATGATGATTTCTGAAGTCATTTTAACAAATTTAAGGGTAAAAGTCTGAACTAGAATATGAATGTTAGTAAAACTGTAACACAACAGAAGGCTCAGCAGTCACTCAAAGATTCTGTTGACAGACTGGCTTTTCACACTTTGGTGAACACAGAGGTTGAGTGGACAGAACACTAGAGTTAAAAGTTTTGTTCAGGCCTTTGCTTCTTCCAGGGGTGACTCTTACTATTTCTCAATTTTGTTTTACGACTGAAGTGAACAAAATGTTTACCACTCATTCTAAACATTCCCAGAAGTTCAAGAACCAGAATGTCTACAGTACTAATGACCCCCACAAATGTTAAGTTTTTCATTGGTCAAGAACAGAGATCTGCTAACAAGGCACATGCCTAGGCATGGACATTATTTGTGACTCTCCATACCCTTTTACTTAATGCACATTCTCTCATGACAAATGATGCCCTGAGTCCATGCACTGTGATATCCCAGATCATTCTTTATGTCCTTCAGTATTATTTTGAATTGATTCCTTGACTAAATATGAATTAAGGTGGTTTCTTTAAAGTAGGAAAAGTGGCAGAGTAACAAAACATAGGTGTGGATAACAGAAAATAAGTAAAATATATAACTTAGCGCCAAAATCATCACTGATTTCAATGTAAATGATATTAATACATGGATTGGATTAAAATACAGAAAGCCTTTAATGATAGGAAACAAGAGGCAATTTTTTTTAATTAGGTATTTTCCTCGTTTACATTTTCAATGCTATCCCAAAGGTCCCCCAAACCCACCCCCCCAATCCCCTACCCACCCACTGCCCCTTTTTGGCCCTGGTGTTCCCCTGTACTGGGGCATATAAAGTTTGCAAGTCCAATGGGCCTCTCTTTCCAGTGATGGCCGACTAGGCCATCTTTTGATACATATGCAGCTAAAGACAAGAGCTCCCGAGTACTGGTTAGTTCATATTGTTGTTCCACCTATAGGGTTGCAGTTCCCTTTAGCTCCTTGGGTAATTTCTCTAGCTCCTCCATAAGGGGCCGTGTGACCCATCCAATAGCTGACTGTGAGCATCCACTTCTGTGTTTGTTAGGCCCCGGCATAGTCTCACAAGAGAGAGCTATATCTGGGTCCTTTCAGCAAAATCTTGCTAGTGTATGCAATGGTGTCAGCATTTGGAAGCTGATTATGGGATGGATCCCTGCATATGGCAATCACTAGATGGTCCATCCTTTTGTCACAGCTCCAAATTTTGTCTCTGTAACTCCTTCTATGGGTGTTTTGTTCCCATTTCTAAGAAAGGGTAGAGTGTCCACACTTTGGTATTCGTTCTTCTTGAATTTCATGCGTTTGGCAAGTTGTATCTTATATCTTGGGTATCCTAAGTTTCTGGGCTAATATCCACTTATCAGTGAATACATATTGTGCAAGTTCCTTTGTGATTGGGTTACTTCACTCAGGATGATACCCTCCAGGTCCATCCATTTGCCTAGGAATTTCATAAATTCATTTTTTTAATAGCTGAGTAGTATTCCATTGTGTAAATGTACCACATTTTCTGTATCCATTCCTCTGTTGAGGGGCATCTGGGTTCTTTCCAGCTTCTGGCTATTATAAATAAGGCTGCTATGAACATAGTGGAGCATGTGTTCTTCTTACCGGTTGGGACATCTTCTGGATATAAGCCCAGGAGAGGTATTGCGGGATCCTCCTGTAGTACTATGTCCAATTTTCTGAGGAACCACCAGACTGATTTCCAGAGTGGTTGTACAAGCTTGCAATCCCACCAACAATGGAGGAGTGTTCCTACAAGAGGCAATTTTGAAATGACTTTTAAAAGACAGCTTGTGATAAAGTACCTGACACATGCGTATTAGGAAGACATACTTTAGACTTTGATTGTTGGGTTTCAGTTTTGGCCAGGCTAGGTCTGCTCAAGTCCTGGCAGGCAGGAAGCAATACCTTGAGGGCGGGCCTGCATACTATAGTTCACCTTTTAAAAGTTCTTATGGCAGCTTGATGGATTTGAGAAACAAGTCCTCTGTATACAGGGAAATCCCTTTCCTTTCAGGGAAATTTCAGATCCAAACTGTAGCCCTGAAAAGGACTGGAAATCAGTAAAAAGGGAAACATTGAAGTCCAGTGAATTTAACCTTATTCTCTGAAACAGACCCTGCTTGTCTTGACAAGGCACCTGTGCTGAGTGACTTAAACTGTGCTCTGTTTTCAGAATCTGTGTTGACTGAAGATCACACTTTCTTCTTTGTAGCCACTCTCAACTTCTCAGACTCCTGTTGCTGTGTCAAAAGATATTGTGAGAAACAAAACAATGTGTAGTTAGATGGGTGCATCTGTATAGACTCCCCTTTTCCCGGAATCGGGACACTGAAATCCCTTCTGCCTTAATCACTCTCTAATTCCTTCAAATCCACTCTTTCAAATAACATTTTACTTAGAATGGTCAAATATTCTCAGAAGGAACATTAGTCTGCTTCAAGCCCATCAAAGCCAGAAGAAATGTCTCTAAAGAATAATTGATAGCCTGATCATTCTTGTGGAACTGGCTATAACTGGAAACACCTTGCATTCCTTAATATATCAACTGGGTTACTTAGTCTTACTAACATAAGCATTTGAAACCTTATTTGGGTTTCCAATTTGTTGTCTAAAATACAAAAAAAAATATAGTTTACAACTATAGACATTTTTATGTAGCCACTGTGTATACTAGTGAGGTGTAGGGGTGGGGAGAAGGAGTCACACTCTAGGAATTATGATCAAAGTTAGTAGAAGTTGCCAAAGGCTTGTAGTGGTACTTTGGAGTGGCTGGTATAATTAATTTATATTTCTGTCACTCAGAGAGCAACTATCTGTCAAAATGACTCATTTTCCAGACAGACTGTATAGCTCTCAGCAAAATATGGTTCAAGCAAGACACCGAGTCAAGAAATACATTTACTCACAGGGAATTTAAAGGCAATCCTAATATTTTCTGAAAGCGTTCCAAATGCTGTTGGTGGTCCTAAAGTTTCTAAATATGTAGAACATAGAGAAGCTGGATAATGAAAGAGACCCAAGGTCAGTTCACAATCTCTTTAGAGTAATCCTCAGTCTCTAAAACCAAGAAAGCTTTCTTAACAAAAGGAAAGGGCTAATAAGGGTACGTATGCCATGACTAGTCAGTTAAACAACAAAATTCACCACAAAGAGAACATACGTACTTTTTTCTGGATTGACTGAGTTATATTTTTAGTTTAAATTATTATGATTAGGAGATCTATGACACAAAGGTGCTTGTAACCTGTAAGTCTTACATGCCCAAGGTCAGATAAGTTCTTGGAATGTTGGGCAAAAAACAAATAGGTTGTACCAATTGCACAGGTTGTGTGCTTGATCACATGTAAGCAGGAAGTATGCTGGGATGTATGCTTGCCTGTTGTTGGATGAAGACAGGAAGTATGTAGCCAGGTGGGGTTTGCTATTATAAGCCCCTGACTGATGTAATTCCATGCCCTACTCTGGGAATCTTTGGTAGGGATCTGGTTTGCATTTAATGTAGCTTGCTTCAAATTTGCCTCCAAAATTGTGGTCATGTTCTTATTCTTGACCAGTGGAATGAACATCTCCAAAATATCTCCAAAATGCAAGATGAAGAAGCAGATTTCACAGGGCAAGGAGCAGACTTCTGGAACCAGTGAAAGCCTGCATTAGGAGAAACAAGCACACATTTTCCACATGCATTTCCACCATGTATCTCAGTCACTTACTCTTGGTCTAGTTTCTAACCTTCTGAATTTATCACTTGTCCATGCATTCCAGTGCTCTTTTTTTTTCTGCCTTAGAAAGTGATACATCAAAACAGCTCCTTAGCTGTGTTTCTCTGGGTTTGTTTAGTGCTAGTGTTGTAACCATATCTTTCAGAAGTGCATTTTTCTTTCTTTGAAATGCAGATTGTAGTGTGTGGTACATAAAACCGTTACCCCTTGCTTTGTGATATGCATATTTGACTGGCTCCTGATCTACATTTTGAATGGGTCACTACCTCTGGAATTGTATTGAGCTCTTTTCTCTTCTCTCTTCTCTTCTCTTCTCTTCTCTTCTCTTCTCTTCTCTTCTCTTCTCTTCTCTTCTCTTCTCTTCTCTTCTCTTCTCTTCTCTTCTCTTCTCTTCTCTTCTCTTCTCCCCTCCCCCTCTCCCCTCCCCTCCCCTCCCCCTCCCCCTCCCCTCCCCTGTCCTCTTCTCTTCTCTCCTTTCCTTTTTTCTTTTTTCTTTTTTCTTTTTTCTTCTCTCTCTCTCTCTCTCTCTCTCTCTCTCTCTCTCTCTCTCTCTCTCTTTCTTTTGAGACACGATTTCTCTGTGTAGCCCTGGCTGTCCTAGAACTCAAGTGCTAGGATTAAAGGTGTGTGCCATCACTGCCTGGCTTATTGGGCTTTCAATACAGCCAATTATCTTCTACCTTTGAAACTAAAATTACAATCACTAGAACAGAAATTTGAATACTGTTTTGGACTTTTAAAAAAATATTTTGAGATTATATAGGGAGCTAAAGTTTGCAATGAAGATATGGATGAATTAAACACCATATAACAATTTCCAAATAGCATTAGTTTTTTTTATTATTATTCATGAAATAGGTTGGAGTGAACAGGATTTCTGGTAATCTTCTGTCAGTCAGTTAGTTAAAGTGATAATTTATATCAACAACAACAAAAAAGAATATCAAAAGCAATACTAGAAAGGTTGAAATTATTATTGATATGGGTTGACGTTACAGATTGAGACTGTTGTATAAGGTAACACTGGTGAAGCTTTGTGTAGACATCTCACTGCCTCTCGAGATTTGAGATGAAAATTCCATATCCTTCCTCATCCCCATCTATTTTTATTAAGAGTATTTGCAGATATTCATAGACAGGTGGTAAAAATAATGAGGTATTCAGAATACCGAGATTAATATTTTCAAACAAAGGAAAAGCTGTTCTCTCCATAGGTAGGTGTGTAACTAACTAGAGAATGTTCCTTAAGGTGAAAAATATCCAGAAAAATCAGTACTTGTTTTTTTTCTTTTTTTTCCATTTTTTTATTAGGTATTTAGCTCATTTACATTTCCAATGCTATACCAAAACTCCCCCGTACCCACCCACCCCGACTCCCCTACCCGCCCACTTCCCCTTTTTGGCCCTGGCGTTCCCCTGTACTGGGGCATATGAAATTTGCGTGTCCAATGGGCCTCTCTTTAGAGTGATGGCCGACTAGGCCATCTTTTGATACATATGCAGCTAGAGTCAAGAGCTCCGGGGTACTGGTTAGTTCATAATGTTGTTCCACCTATAGGGTTGCAGATCCCTTTAGCTCCTTGGGTACTTTCTCTAGCTCCTCCATTGGGAGCCCTGTGATCCATCCATTAGCTGACTGTGAGCATCCACTTCTGTGTTTGCTAGGCCCCAGCATAGTCTCACAAGAGACAGCTACATCTGGGACCTTTTGATAAAATCTTGCTAGTGTATGCAATGGTGTCAGCATTTGGATGCTGATTATGGGGTGGATCCCAGGATATGGCAGTCTCTACATGGTCCATCCTTTCATCTCAGCTCTAAACTTTGTCTCTGTAACTCCTTCCAAGGGTGTTTTGTTCCCACTTCTAAGGAGGGGCATAGTGTCCACACTTCAGTCTTCATTTTTCTTGAGTTTCATGTGTTTAGGAAATTGTATCTTATATCTTGGGTATCCTAGGTTTTGGGCTAATATCCACTTATCAGTGAGTACATATTGTGTGAGTTCCTTTGTGAATGTGTTACCTCACTCAGGATGATGCCCTCCAGGTCCATTCATTTGGCTAGGAATTTCATAAATTCATTCTTTTTAATAGCTGAGTAGTACTCCATTGTGTAGATGTACCACATTTTCTGTATCCATTCCTCTGTTGAGGGGCATCTAGGTTCTTTTCAGCTTCTGGCTATTATAAATAAGGCTGCTATGAACATAGTGGAGCATGTGTCCTTCTTACCAGTTGGGGCATCTTCTGGATAAATGCCCAGGAGAGGTATTGCTGGATCCTCCGGTAGTACTATGTCCAATTTTCTAAGGAACCGCCAGACTGATTTCCAGAGTGGTTGTACAAGCCTGCAATCCCACCAACAATGGAGGAGTGTTCCTCTTTCTCCACATCCTCGCCAGCATCTGCTGTCACCTGAATTTTTGATCTTAGCCATTCTGACTGGTGTGAGGTGGAATCTCAGGGTTGTTTTGATTTGCATTTCCCTGATGATTAAGGATGTTGAACATTTTTTCAGGTGCTTCTCTGCCATTCGGTATTCCTCAGGTGAGAATTCTTTGTTCAGTTCTGAGCCCCATTTTTTAATGGGGTTATTTGATTTTCTGAAGTCCACCTTCTTGAGTTCTTTATATATGTTGGATATTAGTCCCCTATCTGATTTAGGATAGGTAAAGACCCTTTCCCAATCTGTTGGTGGTCTCTTTGTCTTATTGACGGTGTCTTTTGCCTTGCAGAAACTTTGGAGTTTCATTAGGTCCCATTTGTCAATTCTCGATCTTACAGCACAAGCCATTGCTGTTCTGTTCAGGAATTTTCCCCCTGTGCCCATATCTTCAAGGCTTTTCCCCACTTTCTCCTCTATAAGTTTCAGTGTCTCTGGTTTTATGTGAAGTTCCTTGATCCACTTAGATTTGACCTTAGTACAAGGAGATAAGTATGGATCGATTCGCATTCTTCCACATGATAACAACCAGTTGTGCCAGCACCAATTGTTGAAAATGCTGTCTTTCTTCCACTGGATGGTTTTAGCTCCCTTGTCGAAGATCAAGTGACCATAGGTGTGTGGGTTCATTTCTGGGTCTTCAATTCTGTTCCATTGGTCTACTTGTCTGTCTCTATACCAGTACCATGCAGTTTTTATCACAATTTGCTCTGTAGTAAAGCTTTAGGTCAGGCATGGTGATTCCACCAGAGGTTCTTTTATCCTTGAGAAGAGTTTTTGCTATCCTAGGTTTTTTGTTATACCAGATGAATTTGCAAATTTCTCCTTCTAATTTGTTGAAGAATTGAGTTGGAATTTTGATGGGGATTGCATTGAATCTGTAGATTGCTTTTGGCGAGATAGCCAATTTTACAATGTTGATCCTGCCAATCCATGATATGGGAGATCTTTCCATCTTCTGAGATCTTCTTTAATTTCTTTCTTCAGAGACTTGAAGTTCTTATCATACAGATCTTTCACTTCCTTAGTTAGAGTCACGCTGAGATATTTTATATTATCTGTGACTATTGAGAAGGGTGTTGTTTCCCTAATTTCTTTCTCAGCCTGTTTATTCTTTGTGTAGAGAAAGGCCATTGACTTGTTTGAGTTAATTTTATATCCAGCTACTTCACCAAAGCTGTTTATCAGGTTTAGGAGTTCTCTGGTGGAATTTTTAGGGTCACTTATATATACTATCATATCATCTGCAAAAAGTGATATTTTGACTTCCTCTTTTCCAATTTGTATCCCCTTGATCTCCTTTTGTTGTCGAATTGCTCTGGCTAATACTTCAAGTACTATGTTGAAAAGGTAGGGAGAAAGTGGGCAGCCTTGTCTAGTCCCTGATTTTAGTGGGATTGCTTCCAGCTTCTCTCCATTTACTTTGATGTTGGCTACTGGTTTGCTGTAGATTGCTTTTATCATGTTTAGGTATGGGCCTTGAATTCCTGATCTTTCCAAGACTTTTATCATGAATGGGTGTTGGATCTTGTCAAATGCTTTTTCTGCATCTAACGAGATGATCATGTGATTTTTGTCTTTGAGTTTGTTTATATAATGGATTACATTGATGGATTTTCGTATATTAAACCATCCCTGCATCTCTGGAATAAACCTAATTGGTCAGGATGGATGATTGCTTTAATGTGTTCTTGGATTCGGTCAGCGAGAATTTTATTGAGTATTTTTGCATTGATATTCATAAGAGAAATTGGTCTGAAGTTCTCTATCTTTGTTGGATCTTTCTGTGATTT